>NC_142096.1:40746553-41066196 GCF_054644295.1 Miniopterus natalensis | reverse complement strand
TGCAGCGGGAACTTATTTCCAAAGAGGTGAGAGAATCCAACCCTGCAGGATGGAAACATTCCTTGACTGGAATAGAACTCAAGACCCTTCAGTCCACGGGCCAATGCTCTAACCACTGAGCAAAGCCAGCTAGGGCAGGAAGGTTATGTTTTTAACCAAGATAAGGCAGAGCAATGGAAGGGCACATGTACATGTGCATATGTGTGTATGTGTGTGTATGTGTGTGCAGATGTGCATGCACGTGTGTGATCATATGTGCATGTGCAAGTGTGTGCATGTGTACATGTGCAAGTGTGTGTTTGTTTGGAGGGCAGAGCAGGAAGCCAACAGCCAAAGATGAAATGAATGGTGAGAGAGGCAGTGACTTCATTCTGGAACACCTTGCAATGAAATATTTTTGAGACATCGGTGAAGTCATAGCCGGGCTCAATCTAGCCCCGGCTCATCCTGGCCCGGGTTTCTCTCCTAGTTCCAAAGGAATCGCAGCACGTCTGGATCTGGAGCACACAGTGAATTTTCGTCCACCAGGCGAATGCATGCTGAGAAGGTGCTTAGGATCGCTTTGCCAGGCTCTTCCCCGGAACTGGCGGCAGGAGGTTGTGTTGCTTGGGCTCTGTGTACAAAGCAAGGTTCCTGATTATGCAAAACAAAGCTAAGAGATGTTCTTCATAGCACTTGGATCCAGCAGAATGTTAACTTTTGAATGCTTTTTTTATAACACATTTTAAAACACCGGGGACCTAAAGATAAATTCCACCATATGTCTCTGCCCGAGTTATGCTGCAGCAGGAACTTATTTCCAAAGAGGTGAGAGAATCCAACCCTGCAGGATGGAAACATTCTGGCAAAGAGACAAAACCCAAAAGCGGGGTGTGGAGAAGAGCTTTAGCTTTGTTTATTTCTCGGGATCCATTAATATTTTCTATGTGACAGGCTCTATTCCTGGAGCCGGGGATCCAGAAGGAGTTAAGACCAGTCTCTCCTTTAACGATCCCAGTTGGCTGAGGGCCCTGGGTGAGAAGGTGGCCAAGGGCTTAGTCAGAGGCTGAGTGGGACCTGTCAGAGGCCACTGGGAGCCGGGTCCACGAGAGGCTCCCCACTGCATGGCCAGAGCCAGGGATTTCTCTCTCTCTTTTTCATAAGCTGAAACCTATAATAGAAATGTGAAATCGCCTGATTTTGAAATGTTTGCAGCTTTATAAGGATGAAACCAAGTGTGTCTTCAGATGAAATTTGACTTACAGGCTTCCTGGTTATAAACCCAAAAGAAAAAATTCTAACCGGAAGCCTGGACTGCAAGACGGAAGCAACACGGGGTTTTGTGGGTCACAGAGACAGGCCCCATCCGCCCTGGGCTGGGGAGGAGGCCGCATGGACCTGGCTTCCTGCCGAGTGGCGCCCTGGGGAGCTCTGGCATTAAGCAAGCTGCCCCCTTTGGGGAGGGGGGATGTCGTTTCCTGTGGGAAAGGAAGAAAGGGGGGGTGGCACCATCTTTTAGATGTATGTGAGACTCTGGCAGGAACGACAGATAGTCTTATGCTAATTAATGAAAACAGACTTTTTGAAAGCCAAGAACGGATGCAGCCATAAAATGCTAAAGTGTCTTAAAATATAAATGGTGACATGGACTGGATCTCAAGATAAAGGATGGCCTTTCTTAGGGTGCCGAGCCACCTTGGGAAACGTCTTCACTTTCCTGAGCATCAGCTTGTCATACACCCGCCCGGCAGGTACCCGAGGCAGGGACGACCACACCTCCAGCGTTACCCGCTGCTAGCCAGGGGGGCTCCTCTGCTCCGCTCTCCCGAGTGGGTGCCGTGGTGGACACAGGACTCCTGCTTAAAACGACTCCACATCAAAGCTGTTTGGGAACGGGGCTCTCAGAAGTCCTGCAATATAGAAAAATAGTTTAACTAGCTTTTGTTTTACAAATGGGATTTTCCCCAAATGTGACTATGTAAATACCTCCTGTTTTTCATGCAATACTCACAGACATCCTGTTCAACCAGAACTCCATGGAACATACATGGAAATTCTGCTTCCACCATACATCATTAACTTCGTGGTGAGATTCCTCTTCTAGACTTGGGGAAAGAGACCAGCCGGATTTTTCATTTGGAGCAGACCTGACCCCTGAATTCCCTTGAACTTTGTTTCTCTCATAGGTGGAAGAGGCACTGAGTGAAGTCGGTTTTCAACTCAAGGTGGACCTGCACTTTACGGACAGTGAACAACAGTGAGTGGCCTTGAAATCCTAACCCTCCCCAGCCCTTCCCCACCCCGGGGGCAACCCCACAGCCAGGAACCTCAGCACATCCTCAGAAATGCCTGGGATCAGCGGTGTCACACTGCACCCAGGCTGGTAGGCTGGGCGTGTCGCATGGTCGTGCCATGCCCTGCATTTGGGGCACAGAACACCCCTGGTTCAGTGCCCAAGACCTTCTCCACTCTGGTCCCTCCATACATTTTCACCACAGTACTCATTAGGTTTTTAGGTAATGACTGTATGCAGTGGCAAACCTCAAAGCCCCTTTGAACCGGAGGAGTTCTGCCAGGACCCCACGACGTTGCGCTGATGCCTGCTACTGGGTTTCACCCATCTGACAATTGAAAGCCCAGTTAAGTGTACCCTGCTGATCACATGAGCAGGAGGTGACTCTCCCTTTCTCATTGCTTCTTCCTTTAAGCTTGTTCTGGGGCTGCCTCCCACCCTGGGGCGAGCTGTCCCGTCACAGAGCATCTGCAGGATTTGAGCGGGTAATAAGCAGTCCTTTTCTTCAGGCATTGAAACTCCAGTCAAGTGTACGACCAAATCTAAACTCTCATCCAATTCATAACTTCTTTGCCTTGTCATTGTCCCCTTTCTTCACCCACCCCAGCTCCAGGCTTTGTCCAAGACAGAGGCGACATCCTGCTTCCTGGGTCCTGGGTCCTGGGTCCTGGGTCCTGGGTCCTGGGTCCTGGGTCCTGGGTCCTGGGTCCTGCTCCTTCCCCAAGGGAGTGCGGGCCTTGCAGGTCAGGCAGGAGGAGGGGGGAGGAGACTGTACAGGGCAGAGTCCCATCTGATAAGTTCACTTGCAAACCAGGCTCTTGATTGGGGGGAACTCCCCCTTCCTCAGCTCTTGGGGTGTCTTGGACATTCCCTGGAGATACAGCCAGTAGGCTGCCCAACCTGCCCTGTGCTCCTGTGATACAGCGATGCCTCCTATGGTCAGTCATTCACTCCTTGCAGGAAGCTCTCTTGGAAAATTCTTCTCCAAAGAACCCATATCTGGCCCTTGGGAAATGAACACAGGCTTTAACAGTCATCACACAGTGGTGGGGACCTCACCCCTGCAATGCAGCTCAGTCTTCTTTGTTCAACCCAGCCACCCACAGCTTCTCTCCTGAGGACTTTTACAGGATCAGTCAGGTCCTCAGGCCCGTTTCCCCCCAACTCTAAGGGACACAAGGCAAACTCACTGGAAGATCCCTCTCGTTAGGCTTAAGTTTATGGGGGGACACTCCTTTCCCTCTGTTCTATAAGCAGAATCGCAGTACATGCTGACCACTCTGCCAATAAACCCTCACTTCTAGTGTCTACAACATCATCATCAATACGTCACCTTATCCTCTGGAGAGTGGGGAGTTGGGGGGCCAATGGGCTAGAGTTGGTAGAACAGCCCCCGAATCCCTGTAAAATTCAGATTCCCTATTGGAACTTCTCCCCCTTCTCAAGGACTGTCCCATCCGAGATGTGTCTGATTGTTAGAGGAGTTTCCATTACACGGCAAGTTGAATAAGGGGGATCTGAACCAGAGGTGGACCAGATGTCAGAGACCTCACTGTACAGTGAGGACACACAACTGCTGGTGTGCGGATGGTCACATCTAGTCTCTGGGCTGTTGGGAGCATCTGCCCATGGCCATGCCATGCTGCCTGGCTCAACATCACAGATTCCTCACTCTTCTCTGGACCCCCAAGTCCCTCTGGCCACTTTCTTTCCTCATCACTTCTGTTTACCCCTTTGTGGGATGGTGGGTGCTTGAGAAATTTTATCTCCCCCACTCTATCCCCAGGAGTTGTTGTAACACCAAGTGGAACTCAGAGGCACTTCAGGAGGGTGGCTTTCTGCCTAACCTGTAACTCAGATGTGAAGCCCCTGCCTCCATTGTTCTCATGTTCTCATTTAACCATGGGATTTCTATCATTTACTTATTTCATTAACCCACCCCTGCGTTATCTTCTGCCCACTTCCTTCAGAGATATCCATAGCTCCAAAGTAGGCATTTCCAATGGGCCACAGACCTGCTACTGATTCTGATCTCACCAGCCCTCCGGGCAGCCTTAATGATAAATCACTGTGGGCACAAGAAATGGCACCATCAGTAGTTACTGGAGAGCCTGTGTACAGGAGATGGGCCCAAACAAAAGGCATGATATTCAGCAACCTGGGCTCTGCGCTCTTCAACTCTGTGACACTGGGCAAGTCCCTGCCCTTTCCTAAATCTCAGCAGCCTTGTTTATAAAATGGGCATCACTGAAGAATCTGCACCTCACAGGTCTGTCTTGAAGATGAAGAGACTGTATCTGCAGCAGCCCAAGTGCATGGCCCGCTAAATCTGTTTCCTCCCCTTTGTGGCCACTGTGTGTCATCTTCTCCTTATAACACGCAGCACTTAATAACAACCAAGCAGGGGTTTCCATGGAGTATGAGATTAGCTAAGAGGAGCAGGAAGACAGAGGCTACGGACAAATGGAAAATGCCATATTCTTTCATAAGTTGGGTGTAAGTGTGACAAGGCGTCTGTCACACATCCTGGGGTAGACATTTGGCTTTGGAACATGACCCAGCAAATGGCTCCTCTGAACCATGGAGGCCGTCGTGGGAACAAGGAGAGAAGCATAGCATGTAGTATCAGTGACGGAAGGGCTCCTGGCATCCATCTCCTCCGGAAGGCGGGACGACTGTGACCCCCAGGGACATATCTGTGGGCCTGAAGACACTTTTGGTTGTTCCACTGGTGGGAAGGGTGCCGTCAGCATTGAGAAGGTGGAGTCTAAGGGTGCTGCTCAATATCCTGCAATGCACAGGAGAGCACCCTGTCCCTGACAAAGCATTATTCAGTCCCCAGAGTCGACGTTACTGGGGGTGAGGGACCCTGCTCTGTTCTAACCTCACATTAGTACTCGCTGCTCTACAAAGGCTTATGAGCATATGCTTGACCTGGCACGGGGAGCTCACTCCCCTTATTCTGTCCTTGGACAGCTCTGCCTATCAGGAACAACTTCTTTCCTTCAAGGAACAAGTCACATTGTGGTGCCTGGTGTGTCTGGATAAGAGTTCACATAGGCAAGACTTAGTTACCTGTTTATCTCCAATGAAACATCTTTGTGTTTTGTGACTTGGTTTGAGTTTTTAGTTGCTTTATAAGAACCCAGCCTTTCTGCTCACAATCCTTCAAGTTTATCTCTCTCGTTTTTATGTGAGACACCCCCATGACCTGAGCTTTATCTCCACTAATCAGCTCTGTCCCTTTCAGAGCACAAAAGACCTGTCACCTCCTCTCTCTGATATCTTTACTCCCATCAACATGGTTTAAGCTCTTGTTGATGTTTTTGACGCCTTTGCTGCCCCGACATGGGTTTCACCTCCTGTTACCCAAGCCCTGAGGATATTCTTGTGATTCCTACGAGCCCATGTCTGAGGGGACTCACAGCAGAGTGTGCGGTGACATGGAGCCGACTGTGGTCAGGCAGGAGAGGGCCTCACACTTCAGTTTGCCTGTGGCCTGGAACAAGTCATTCACTCGCACTGGCGTTGGCCTCATCCTGGCCCGTAACTGGACAATAATACCAGCGAGTGCCTCCTGGTTGTCATGCGGGCCCCATGGGCCTCTTCCTGCTGAGAGGAGGCCGCTACAGTGGTCGCGTTGGAGTCGCGCTCTCCCCCGTGACCGGCTGGCGCCTTCCTGGAGCTCCTTTGCACACAGCCCGAAGCAACACGGATTTGCGGCAGCAACACTGCTGGGCAGGGCTTGGGAGCTTGCCGCCCTCGCCTTCCTCTGTCTCACTCCCTCGTCTCTGGAGAAGTCTGTCCTCTGAACACTCTCTGAGCGTCTCTGCTCCACTCATGGAAGACCCTCCATCCAGGCTTCCCAAGCGCTCTGGCTCAGAGAAGCTTGGGGAGCCTGGGGATTGGTTTCCACAGTGGAGATTAGCACTGGATGGCTTTTATTTAGGGAAAAATCAATCCCATTTCTATAACCGATGACTATCGGGCCTTGCCGACTGGTTGGTTTGTCTCTTACGAGGCAGACTCATCCCACTTACAAAACGTGCAGCGCAGGTGGGGGAGCCTTGAGGAAACTGGTCAGGCTCCTCAGTCATTATGCTTGGGAGTCAGTCATTCAGTCAGTCAACTGTTCCTTTTTTCTCATTTGTTTATTTTTTTTCAATTACAGTTTACCTTCAATATTATTTTGTATTAGTTTCAAGTGTAAGGCTTAGTGCTTAGACAATCATATACTTTACAAAGTGTTCCCTTAATATTTCCAGTACCCACCTGGCACCACACATAGTTATTACAATATTATTGACTATATTCCCTGTGCTGTACTTGCATCCCCATGACTATTTTGTAGCTACTACTTAGTACTTCTAATTAGTACTCCTAATCCCTTCACCTTTTTCACCCAGCCCCTCTCCCTCCCGGCCACCATCAGCCTCTGTATCTATGAGTCTGGTTCTGTTGTGTTTGATCATTTATTTTGTTCTTTAGATTCCACATGTAAGTGAAATCATATGGTATTTGTCTTTTTCTGTCTGACTTAGTTCACTTAGCATAATATCGTCTAGGCCCATCCATGCTGTCACAAATGGTAAGATTTTGCTCTTTTTATGGCCAAGTAATATTCCCTTGTATATTTGCACCACAGCTTTTTTTTTTTTTTTTTTTTAATATATCTTTATTGATTTCAGAGAGAGGAAGGGAGAGAGAGAGAGAGAGAGAGAGACATCAATGATGAGAGAACCGTCATTGATTGGCTGCTTCCTGCAGGCCCCCAACTAGGGATCGAGCCCGCAACCCGGGCATGTGCCCTGACTGGGAATCGAACTGAGATCTCCTGGATCCTAGGTCGATCCTCAACCACGCCCAGCCAGGCCCCACTACAGATTTTTAATCCACGCATCCCTTGCGTTACTTCCATACCTTGGCTATTATAAATCATGCTGGAATGAACACTGGGGTATATATATGTCCCTTCAATTATTCCTTGTGCTAAGCAAACATTTGATCAATTCTACAGCCTGCCATGACCTGTGCCAGGTGTTGGGGATATGGAGATGAATTTGTCACATTTCCTGATCTTAAGAGGTAGGAGTCTAGTAGAAAATAGACTCACAAAGGCAGTGCAGTGCCAGACATCTGTCAGGAAATAAAGTGAGTGTGGAAGGGGGGCCAGGCGGGTTCCTGCTGAGATGGGCCTTGGAGGGTCTAGGTTTCCTTCCATCACTGACCGACCATGGGCTTGGTGACAGTGACAGCAGAGCCCGAGTCCCAGCTCCGCCGGGAAACAGCTGTGATGTCTGTCTTCCCTTCTCCATGCCTTAGTTTCTTCATCTGCCAATCACGGAAAAAATAGTTTCTACCAGACAGTGTTGCAAGGGTTGGATGAGATGATGTATGCCTGGCAAGTGGCGGGGGTGGGGAAGGTGTGAGGCTGTCACTCAGACCTGCCTGGATGAAGGCAGAAATGACCCTCCATCACTCACCTGAGCTCACACGCTTGCCTTGCAGACTGAGAGACGTGGCGGGGCCCCCCGTGATCAGCAGCCGGACACTGGGCTTACACTTCCACCCCCGCAGAGGCCTGCACCACCAGGTGCCCGTCATGTTCGACTATTTCCACCTGTCGGTGATCTCAGTGACCATCCACGCGGCCCTGGTGGCCCTGCAGCAGCCCCTGATCAGGTATGACGTCACGAGCCCTGAGCACAGGGTAGGCACGTTCTGGTCAGGCCACGGCAGAGGGTGTGTGAGACTCACGGAGGTGGCAGCATTGACCAGCACAGGCCAGAGCAGCTTCTCCCAGGCTGAAGGTCAGGCTCCGAGCCTCACTGAGAGGCAGGGGGAGGTGGGCGGGGGAGCCAAGGGGACACAGGCCGGGAGCCCGGGATTGATAACCTGCCAAGCACAGACCAGACCTGAAGGCTTGGATTCTACACCTAGCTTGGCTTTTCCCTCACTGTGCCTATTTGAGAAGTCATAACATCCCTGAGACGCCCGATCTTCCTGTAAATCAGGAACCAACCGGGCCCTGCCCACTGAAGGTTTAGTGAGTCTCCCACGGCACAGTGGCCAGGCCGGGCAGAGCGCTGCTCCCTCTCCAGCTCGCGGCCGGGAGCGCAGACAGTTTCACCATCAGAGCTCGGGCTCCTCCAGGGATGGGCAAAAACAGAACCGTCTTCTGTTCTCCCTTCTGCAGGAAGGGTTTCTATGTGTTGGCTCCCAGTGGCTGGAACAAAGCCATCCTTGAGAGTTAGAGGAAATACCTGTCAAAGAGGGCAAGCTCTGGTTTTTCTAGAGAAGCCAGTTTTGAGGCATCAGTTAAATCCAATCAGAAGGAAGCAGGTGTGAAATTAAAATTTAACCTCAAAAGACTCTTTCCTTCCCCGAGGCAGACTGAAGGAAAGAATTTGATTTTTAACCCTCAAGGGTACAGTAGGTTGTTCAGCTGAGGGATTCGTCTCCACTGGAGGCTGATCGAGACCACGCTTTAGTCAAATAATGAGACATTTTAGTTATTACTTTGCAATCTGTTCCCCGATCATGCCACACACATCATTGCTCAAATATACGTATGCTATATGTCTTCTGGAATGTTCCTTCTAGCTAAGCTAGATGCTTGCTTCAAATCTCAGTTAGAAACAAACCAGAGTGGTGGTGATGTTACACTTCATTGAATTTGTGGTATCAACAGTAGCTATGTAACTACAGTAATGACTATATCAGATTGTATTACCTCCGTGGTATGATCGACAATAGCTACCAGCATTTATTGAGTCAGATACAGCACTTAAAGCTGCACTTGGCTGGCCTCATGAAGTCCTCACAACAACCCCCCAGAAACAGAGGCACCAGGATGTTTAAAAACTATTCCTACCTCCCAGAGCTGATAGGCACTGCTGCTGGGGCCGAACTCAGGCCGACTGGGCCCCCGGCTGCCTCTGAACCACTTGGCCACACTCTGCTTGGCGACATCTCTCACTGTTCATCATTTCCACCCATTTTGGCTTGTAAACTGCATCGTGCTCACTGGCCTGAGTTTACCTCCCTCATATTACACCTGCCTCTCTCTAGACTAAAATGTGTTTATGGTGAGGGCCTCGCCTTAATCATCTCGCCACCTCAAGGCCCACCCACGCCCTCCACGTGGCAGGAGCCTAATGGATATCCGAATGAATGGATGAAGCAGAAATGTGATGTTAGCTTTCATCCCCTGCCAGTATGGAAGCAGACGTGTGGGTCTCTGGGGTTAAAACTGTTCAGTGTTTCCCGAGCACCCACGCTGGAGGTGATGCCAGCTGAGGCGACTTACGGTCAAGACCTCCTTGCCCTTAGAGACTTTGACTCTCTGGGGGAAGAAGGCGCGCCTATAAAACAGTACTTACAGTGGAAGACAACTGACCATTAGGCTATTTAATAGAAGGGATCAGAAAGAAAGGACAGGGGTGTAAGTAGACCCCGTCAGTACATCAGCGGGGAGAACCGCAAAGGTAAAGGAAGCGGCGACCAGGGACCAAGGAAGAGAAATTCCCGTCCTCGCACTGGCTTCCCGCCCCTCCTGCGACCTACCTTCGACGTTGCCCTCCCTCCGGCCACGTCAGCTGGCCTTGTGCTGACTTGTGGAGGCGCAGGGCCTACGTCGCCTGTGCGGCAGATTAATTACAGCATCTCAGCAGCCCTGCCACCGTGCTGCTTGGGGATGACAGCCCCGACGCCCGTGGTCCCGTTAGACCCACCCCTTCTGGAGGCTCCCACCAGCCCAAGGGGCCGACGTGGTGGTGTCAGCACTGTCTCCATTCGCTTTCTCCCTCCCCCTCTCCTCTTCAGCTTCGCGCGCCCGGGAAGAGGCTCCTGGCTTGGCAAGGGCGCCCCCGACGCGGGCCCGGACCCGCCCAGCCTTTCCCTGGAGAACCTGGTCTTCGGAGCGGGATACTGCAAGCCGGCCGCCTCGGAGGTAACAGCAGCGGGGCCGCAGCGGCTCCAGACGAGCCAACTTTGCTTCCTGGGGGTGTTCTGTGAGGGGCCAGCTTGTTTCAAACGTCCCACTAGAGAGTCTTTGCCCTGTGCCCCTCCCTGTCATCTATCAACCGTCCCTTCTTTGAACCGCTGCCACATCTATCAGACACATTCGAGACGTGAGGCCCTGGGGCAGAGGCCGGGGATCGGGCCTGCGTGTGGCACCTCTTCTACCTGGTCCCTTGAAGGATGTGGTTCTCTGGGCCACTGGGCTTGTTGTGTGGAGCAACCTCCAGACCAGGGGGGACAACCAACCTTGAAAGCTGGTTGTCGCTGAGCTGGTTTCAAAACCTGGCTCCTTGTCTCATTTGCTCGCTTCTCTGAGCTTCAGTTTTCCCACCTGTAGAGTGGGGTTGCTAATATTTAACAACCTCATGGGGTCATATGTGTGTCCTGGGCTGTCATGGATGTAAAGTCACTGCTCCAGTACTTGGTACTCAATAACTGCACATCCTAACCTTTCCCTTGTTTCTTCCTGTGCAAAAACACCCATGGTTACTTTTCTGTGACGCATGGGGCACTGGCCACACACAGAACTATTCTGTTCATATTTCTCCTGAGCTAATCAGGGATTATTTTTATTAGGGACCTGCTCTGAAATAACTAGCCTGGATTCTTCAGAAAAATGGAACCAATAAGACATGGGTAGATAGATGGTATGATAGATGGTAGACAATAGATAAATATAGAACATATATATATGGTATAGATACAAGATATATGAATAAGAGCAGATTTTAGAGCCCAAAATTGCTTTGAGAGTGGACTCCACTGACTTGCAGCTGTAGGACCTCAGGCAGCCACTGAACCTCTAGGAACTGGTATCCTTAGCATGGTCACAGTACCTGGCAGAGAGTGGCAGGGAATGGAAGGCAGGGAGCCAGTGGCACAGTGGGCCTGTCTGTGTCCCCTCGTGTGCATAGCTGGCCTCAGGGCTCCAGTGAGAAGGCAGGGCCCTCCTCTGCATTCCTGGAGCCAAGCACAGAGCCCTCACCATGAGTGGACGCCTGTGTGTGCCCAGATCATCCTGACCCCCTGCTGCAGACCTACCCCTGTTCCAGACTGCCTGTAGAGACTGAAGCCTCTGCTGTGACCACATCACAGCCTGGCCTCACCCCAACCCAGTTCTGCTTCTCACTCCGCACATGTATTCACCCTAGAGCTTCCCCAAAGGCCTCCTACCCGAAAATCTTAGCTCCTGGGATGGGGCATGGGACATCAGGATGTTGAAGATCATAGATCAATTCAAAGCATTTTTAACACATATCCCAATACAAGGGCCTTTGCTGGGGGCACAGGAACATGTGAGGATGCTGCTGCTCTGGCGGCCCTGCAGGAGCCCAGATGCACAGCTCCCTACACGTCGCCCAATGGCTCGTTCAGATGCCACTGCCTCTGTGAAGCACTCTCTGATTCCCTTCCAGAAATGCTCTCTCCCACATGCTTCTTTCACAGTCAGCTCTAGGCATCTGTCTCTGAGTGGCTGGGAACAGAAGTCCGCTCATTGAGCTCCACGTGCCCAGGGCCCGGCAGCATGCCTGGCACGTGTGGGTGGTGCTCTAGAAATGTGTGTGGAACTAACGCCTGGTGCCAGTGCATGATAGTGTTCACGGAGAGGGCTGCTGGTGGCAGAGCTAAGCCACACACAGGCTCCCCTGTGTCCTCAGGGACAGAGAGCAATGGAGGGACAGGACAGGTGTCTCTGGTGATGAGAGTGCCGAGCGGGCTGCCCTTGGAGAAACGCTAGGCTTGGGGTAGGTAGCAGGCTAGGGGCCCTGTGACTCACTCAGCCCATCTGATTCTGATGTGTCTGAGGAGGCTGGGCATGACCCGGCCTCACCTCTACCTCTGAGACCACTGTGACAGGGGAGGGAGGAGATTGTGGCCTCAGGTGCCCGCCATGCTCGTGCTAAGACTTGGGGGGCTTCTTCTCACTGTGGAAACGTAGGTTCCAACTGAAATGGGACAGCTCCTGTGCTCCAGAGAGGATTTCAGAGTTAATGTGTGTAAAAACAGTACAGAAATAGACTCATAGCAGGCATGTGATATGGTATCTTTTTATATTTTTAAATTTTTTCCTTGGCTATTTTTGGGGATGTGTGCCAAAGAAGACGTCCTTGTCTTTTCCCGGAGTCAGATGAAATAGCTTATTTGTGGGTGCTCAGCTGTGAACTTGCTCTCAGGGCTCAGCGCAGTGGTTTATTTTCGGGACCCAGTTCTCTTTGTACACTGTCCATCTGGGGCCGTCCAATTCTGTGGGCTCAGTGTGGCGCCCACCCCATCCTCCCACCTGACAAGGGCTTCCAGGCAAAGAATTACCGCCCCCTGCCTCCCCTGGGGGCTGCGCCTCCAAATCCCCAAGAAGCCAGGGCTTTAGCAAATCACACCACAACCCGCAGATTGCACTCAGCTGGGGGAAGAGAGAGCAGGTGTTCCCCCCAATAAGGCTCTGTGCGCAGCAGCATTTGCAGAAACTCAAGTCTCCAAGCAGAAGGAGCTGACTCACAGGACAAGTCACGGGGAGGTGAGGGTTGCTGTGACCTGCCGTGTACCTTTGTCATTAGCTCCTCTCACCCTGTAGCCCCTCTTTCCCAGAGCTTCAGATTTAGAAGTGGAAGGAGGGCTTGTTCACAAGCCAGCAGCTTTGCCCTGGGGAATTACTTTTTCCTCTCTGGCTCATGGCTTATCCGGCAAAGGGGATAGTAATGCCCGCCTCGTGGGGTTGCTGAGATTAAATGAATAAGCCTATAAAAGCCTTGAGCTTAGAGCCTGGCATAAAAGTGGTCTATAAAACCCTCTGCTGGTATTATATTTCTTTTAGTTTATCCATATCAAATGATAATTAAATCGCATGTCACTCTAAGAGCCCCAGTGTGGTCTTGCGGGCAGGATACCGCATGAAGGAACTTAGATGTAGTTCTGTTCTTGGCTTCATCATTAACCTGCTGTGTGGCCCTGAGTCAGACACTTGCCCTCTCTGGGTCTCCATTTCCCATTGGCAGAGGTTGGATGGAATCGTCCTGGAGGCCTCTATGCTGTTTTTACTGTGATATTTCTGACACTGCCTGGTACAGCTGGGGACACTTGACACAAGCTTGATGTGTTGGTCCAGATTATCAGAGAAACACACACACTCATATATCTCAGAGAGATATTCATTTATTTTAAGGAATTGTCTCATGTGATAGTTGAGGCTGGTTCTTGGGACGAGGTGGGGATGATCAGTCTTTTTCTATTTAGGTCTTCAACTGATTGGATGAAGCCCACCCATATTATGGAGGGCAAACTGCTTTACTCAAAGTCTAAAAATTTAAATGTTAATCTCATCTAAAAACAAACCTTTGCAGAAATGTCTAGAAAAATGTTTGACTATGTATATCTGGGTACCATGGCCTGGCCAAATTGATGCATAGATTAACCATCACAAGTAATAAATGCTCAGGGACTGACAGACTCATTGAAGATCAGGAATCCAGTTACTCCAAATCAGCTGAATCCCTTCTCCTTCCAGGAGGCTGTGCACCCCCTTTCTTTTCACTGAAATAAGTGGGGCTGCTGCACTGCCAAGGGTAGAGGGGTGGTAACCTGGCACAGAGATGCGGACTTTAGACTCTCCTGGTCTCAGAGCTCTGCCTCCTCCAGCAGGGCATCGGTGTGTCCATTCATGTAGTCACCCATCAGTCATGCATTTAGCCCTACTGTGTGGCAACACCTGCGTCCTGCAGGGGCTAATACCATCTGTAAAACTCAGTCTTGCCCTGGCAGAGTTGGCTCCGTGCTTAGAGTGTCTGCCCGCCGGACTGAAGGTCACAGGTTCCATTCCCGGCCAAGCGCACGTACATGGGCTGCAGGCTCGATCCCCAGCCCTGGTCAGGGCGTGTGCAGGAGGCAGCCAATCAGTGTGTCTCTCTCACATCGATGTCTCTCTCTCTCTCTCCCTCCCTCTCTTCATTCCACTCTCTCTAAAAATCTATGAAAAAAATATCCTTGGGTGAGGGTTAACAAAAAAAGGAAGAAAAAGCTCAGTCTCTACTTTCAGTGGGCCATGCGACCTAGTCCTTGAAACAGGAAGTGATTAAAAATTAAAAATCTACAAGGCTTGGATAAAGTGTGTTGCCGATCATTTCAAGTCACATTATTTTCACCTGCTCTGCTCCAAGGTTCCTCGTTGCGCCGTGATGCACATGGACTCTGCCTTTCCCATCTTTCTGTTCATAGATGAAGACACTGAATCAGAGAGTGTTGTTAGACCTCTGTAGTCACACAGCTGGACAGGGCCCAAGCTGGGGTTTGACGTTTGTCAGCCGGTGGTGCCATCTCCCCACCCCTGCCATTAGCCATGAGGTTGATGGTTAACCTCATGGCTGACGGCATGGTTGAAACAGAGACATTGGCTCTTCTGCCCTGCCAGGCCAGGATGCAGTGCCAAGTGCTCACCCGTGTGTGTGGCACAGGGCCTGTGCTTGTTGAATGAACAAGTGCAGGAAACCGCACCCCGGAGCACATCTGAGTGCAGGAGAGCAGAAGCCCGCAGGTGGACTATTAGGCATTGACTTTGCCAGGGGGCCTGGTGCTTTGCTGGCCTGTACAGATGGCGGCGACCACATGGGGGAGTGCGCGTGGCCAGAGCAGGCGACTCCAGCTGAGATGAGCTTGCTGGCCACCACAGTGAGGTCCCTCTGTGCTCTGCTTGCGTCTGTGATGGCTCCCCAGATGCAGGAGTGCATGTCATTGAGACGGCAGTGCAGGATGCGCTCAGGAGCCGCCTCCCTTGCTTGGAATCATGGAACAGCATCACCCTCGAAAGGACCCGCTGCTCCCGTCACACACTTGCTCGGAGCGCTGGGCTTTACAAAGCCCTCCAGGCCGAGCCCTGGGCCGCGCCCGCCTCTCTCCAGGACTGGCGGCGTGGGTCTGGCAGGGCGAGGCGGGGCGGAAAAACAGGCCCAGAGCTGACTTCTGGGTGGGATCTCCAGTCTTCTTTTCGCTCCTTGCCCCATTTTTATTGGGTTCTTTGCATTTTACCTTTGCTTTAAATATGCCCGTGTTTATTGTCAGGATCCTTATACCCCTTCCTGGAGGAACTAGCGTCAAGTAGGTTAAGTCGTAGATATTCATTACTGCTGTTAATATATCATGGCATTGCCTCTGTACTGTGATGCCTCCACGGGTTTATTTACTAATCAAGCACTTATTAAGCACCTACTATGTCTCAGCACTGTGCAAGGAGTTAGTGACAGAGCCGACGGAAATGGCGGCCACAGCCCCCACTGGGGAGACGCCTTCATTTCTGTAGCCCCTGAGTTGCTGACACATAATAGGTGCTAAGTTAATGTTGGATGCACAAATGAGGTGAGATGATAGATTGTTAAGTTCTCTCTCTGTATGAGGTGTGACCACAGCTGACTTAGGCTAAGACACAGAAGGCCCAGGGCCCAGAGAGAGCAATATCTTTAGAAGCCAGCAGAATGTTTTAACATTTTAAAAATCAGAACAAAAATTGGGCCAAACCTAATCTGGATAAAATTCATCTTTATTTCAATGCAATTCTACAAATATAATTTTAAATCTTTTTTTAATAGCTAAAAAGTGCCTGGGATCCATAAAAGTCATCATTTGGCTCTGGGAAGAAAGGTCATTTTTTTCTCATTGTTTTCCTGATTATAGACCTAAGAAAGCAGAGCCCAGAGGGCTGGATAATCTTTGCTGAGGGGCGGCCCTGTGCATTGCGGGATATTCCATAGCATCCCCCGCCTCTACCCGTGAGGTGCCAGGAGCTCCTCCCACTCAGTTGTGACAATCACTGTTCCTGGGGAGGAGCTTGGGATATGGCTGTTCACAGTGTGTCTGTGCCACTTGTGGCTGTTCAGTAAGGTTTTTTAAGGAGCAGGTGAGCTCAGAAAAGAATCCGCTGTCCTTGCCCAGCTGGTGCTGCTCAGTGGTTGAGCATTGCCCCTGCCTCAAGAGGTCACTGATTTGATTCCCAGTCAGGGCACAGGCCTGGGGTGCGGCTCGATCCCCAGCAGGGGTGTGTGCAAGAGGCAGCCGATCGATGTTGCTATTTCTCTCATGAAGTTTCTATCTCTCTCTACCTCTCCCTTCCTCTCTCTCTAAAAGATCAATAAAAACATATTTTAAAAAGGAATGAGCTATCCTTGAGACAAACAGGAACAGGGTCAAAGTCTATGCAGAAATAGGGGGACAGGCAGTGTTGGAAAAGCTTATTTTTTTAACACAAACATTAAGATTACTATGAAAACAAAACCAAACAGAAAAACATTGGGTGCCAGACCCCAGGCAAACTTCTCAGTTGGGTAAAGGGACAGTGACCCTGGGCAAAACCCAGTCAATGTCCCAAGTCTCCTGCATATCAACCCAGAAAGTTTCAAGTCAGTCTCCATCTAATGTATAGAGAGCCTGAGGAAAAAAAAAATTTTTGAAGAAACAAAGCAGATGTAAGCATGCATGGAAAAGACTAGAAACAGACCAACAGCATCCTAAGTTTTTAAGAAAAAAAACTATTGACGAAATAGTCTTGAAGCGTGGACTTCAAGACTATTTGGGAGTGACGTCAGCATTTGTTCCTCCTGTGCTCCAGAGCAAGAAGTAGGTTTTGACCTCTGTGTGTCCCCAAGGATCACGCTCCCCACTGCCCACCTGTTTCCCAGAAGGCAGACCCAGGAACCACAGGTTACCTGGATCCAAGGGAATGGACCAAGGAGTCCTAACCAGCAGCAGAATTTGTGTCTAATCAAGGAGCCCTTCCCACACCCAGCCCAGCAGGATTTCCAATGACTATAGACCTGCATCTGCTGTGTGTCCCCATTCGTCTCCACTCCTAATGGGAGTGTCCATGCCAGTTGCCCTCTCCCAGTTCTACCATGGCAGGTTAGGTAGGACAGTTCACTTAGAGTTGTAGGTCTCTGGTTGTTGGGCCAAGAAGAGCCACATCTAGACGTAATGTTCACACCCCCTCCTGTTTCTCAGAAATCTTGCCATTGGACTATGAAGCTGTGACTGCATGAGAGCGGGGCTGTTCCCTGGCATAAGGGTGTTCTAGGTGTAGGAGGAAGAGAGAAACAGAGAGTTGGTGATCAGAATGGCAGAGGGGGCAGAGATGAGCTGTATTCTTACCAATCACATTTTCTCCGAATGTGCACATTTGGAGACACATTTCCAAGCCTCTCATGCAGTTAGTTTGGGGCCATGGGTTGGGGCTCCAGCCAGTGGAATACATAAGGTTTGTTCCTTAAAAATAGTTTGCATGAGGCTCCAGACTGTCTATTTCATTCCGTGGTGCCTCAGAGAACGTTCAAGGTAAGAGTGTCATGGATGGGAGGCCTCTGGACCCCTGAGTCCTTGCTTCTAGGAATTGCCCTCTGAAACTACTGACCCACAGTGTATCCTTTGCATAAATGATAACTCAGCTTCCATAGTTTATGCACTGAGAGTTCAGGGTTATTTGTTACTGCAGCACCGTCTGACCTACTCTGACTATAACTATGGGTCTCTGGACAAAGGTACCTGGAATTGTCAAAAACTAGAAGCCTGATTTGCAAAACCTCCTTAGAGACTGTGACGTGGTCTTGAGATGTAGCATGCATGGTGGGTTCAGTATATAGCAAGCCAGGTCACGGAAGGTCTCCAGTACCAGGTCCAAACTTCCTTGGTGGTGATTCTTTTAGACTCAGTTTCTAGCAAGCAGATGAAGAAGGTACCAAAAAGGACACAACACAGATAATGCAGAGAAAACACACATAGGATTTGAACTCAGTGACCATCTTCTTTAAGTCACTCCCCCTGTAACCCAGTTAATGAAAACACCCAGCCACGGACTGACTGGCTTTAAGGTGACAGTGTGGGCGATGTCCGCTTGAGTGCGGTGAATGCGTGCACACGTGACTGCTTCTCTAGGTAAGTGTTTGTGTGTGCATGAGACACAGAGCATCCTCACAAAGGAGCTCTGCTCTGGTTGGAACCCAATCAGCAGACCAGCAGACAGGCCCTCCCAGCCTCTCTGTCCTCAGTGTCAGATCTTCACTAGCCCGGGAAGAGCAGAGCTGCAGGCAGGGGGCTGGAGAGAGCCCGGGGAGCCG
Source organism: Miniopterus natalensis (assembly GCF_054644295.1). Lineage (NCBI taxonomy): Eukaryota > Metazoa > Chordata > Mammalia > Chiroptera > Miniopteridae > Miniopterus > Miniopterus natalensis. The sequence continues at coordinate 41,047,815 of NC_142096.1, read as the reverse complement.
GGGGTATTAGGGGCCTCCCGATGCAAGAAGGCAGCACTTGAGGCCTAGCTGGCCTCTCCTCTTCTGCCTTTTCCCGAGTCTTGCCTGGACTAAAGGTACGCTTACGTTTCAGGGGAAGAGGGGGAATCAGAGACAACCGAAAGGCTGGCGTGTCTGCCACTCCCCACCCCCCAGTAGGCTGGCTCAGGGGAGTCTGTCGCTCAGCTCAGCCTGTCAAACCTTCCTTGTCAAACGCAGGTCTACCTCCGCCAACATGTGCCTGTCAAGCTTCACAGCTTCTCAGCTCTCAGGAAGCTTGTTAACGTGGATATAGACATCAGAAGTCCAACAAATCTGCGCTTTTCGGTAGCTCATCGGTGGTACCGAGATAGCAGCGACAGGCAGAGGGAGCCTTTCCCAGAACTGCCCCTGCAGTTGGCAGCAGCCCAGTCATTATCAGCCAGAAGTGTCCCCCGGAACCTCCCGGGGAGCCTTTTTATGGTATTGTGCATATCGGAGCCCCATTCCGAGATTCTGAGTCAGCCCAGCTGGAGCGCGGTTTGGAAAGCAGTCTTATAGGAATCTCCCCCAGGCAGTTCTGATGTACACCCCCCCGGTGAGGCCTGGAGTGGACCAGAAGGTGCAGACTGGGAGTTGGGTGCACACGGGTCACACCAGGACCTTCCACTCCAGTCCTGGCATTCACCGGCTTTCTGAGTCGGAGGCGATGCTCATGTAAAATGTGGGCAGAGAGTCAGAGCTCGGCCCCATCGTTGGCTCAGCCCCACAGGGGCTTTGTCTTGTGTCTGGGAAGAAGGCAGCAGAGTTCTCTCAGCCCTGCTCCCGCACATCCTGCTGGGTGTTGCGGGCTGAAGCATTCCTTCCTCCCACCCTCTCCTCTGACTCCAGGCTGGCTTAGGAACCCCTTCTCTGGGCCCAAGTACCTCCATGCTCACTCCTCTCATTGAACCTCTGTATTTCATTGTTTTTTTTTCTAGCCACTCTCTTACTAGACTTTGAGCTCCTAGACTAGGGACAGTAACTAGTCCCACTGTGTAGTTCTAGACCAACAGGTGCCTCAGAAATGGGCCCCAGGTGGACAGCCACCCCCAGATGGCTCCTGACGCTCTCTGTGCTGTGTCCTGCTTAATGTCCGTGACCACCTTCTGAGCTAAACATCATCACTGCTTTTTGGACATAAGGAAACAGGCTTAGAGAGGTGGACTGACTTCCCTCACATCACACAGTGGAGAGTGGCGCGGAGAGCCCAGTGTGGCACTCTAACGCCTGCGTGCCAAACCTAGGAACCTGCACGTGGAAGGAACGAGCGCCGGGTCCCCACCATGAGCCTCCCGCTCTGCCACGCCCTGTCCCTCCCTGGCCTCCCTTCCCCTGCACCTTGCACTGAGGGTTCTTCCTCCTGGACACAGCAGGAGTGCACCCTGAGCCATCTGTACTTGTAACTGCTGCAACGGAGCAAATACAAACCCCAATTTGAGCATAACTGTCGTCCAGTAGCTCAAGACTGAGGAGCACGCTTATATTTTCTGCCCTGGCCTTGGAGTAAAGAATCCACATTTCAACTGGACTCTGCCATCTACCATCTTTGGTCCTTGAGTGTAAGTCAGGGAACCATCTGAGCCTCACTTTCCTCCCCTGGTCAGTAAAGTATCAGGAACGCTTGCCATCACCCAAAGGCCAGCGCCATGGCACCTGTGATGAAAGCCACCGGGGCAGGTTCCAGGCTTAGCAATTCTAGAAACTACAGGAGAACTGGCTACTGTGATCCGTCCCCCAAATACCAGCCTGTTCTCTGGATCCATTTTCTATTTTCCCTGAAAAATGAGCAGGACCAAAGGAATATTCCAGACCCCACACTTTCTGTCTCCAGTGTTCTGCATAATTGAATATATTTGATAGTTTCTATCATCCTGAAAAATTACTTTACAAATATTGAAATAATAAAAGATCCATCAAAGCACAGTGGTGTAATATTACCTTCCGTTCCCATGGCAACCAGATCACTAGTGTTCGGCTGGGTGATTATTAATGGCATTTGCCCAGAGACGCGTGTTGGGTTGGCTCGGGAAGCACGCACACTGATTTATCATCACCTGCCATGCGTTCAGCTCATTTCAACTTATGTTTATTGTGGGGATTTTAGAAATGGTTTTATTTTCTGGTTTGATTCAATTTAAGTTTTCAAAGGGCATATTGCCAGGTCTGGTGAGCAGTTTCTTGGCTGTGTTCCTTGGTCTGGTGTGTGTGTGTGTGTGTGTGTGTGTGTGTCGGGAGGCAGGTCATTGAGCGGGGTGAACAGGATCTCCAGGGTGTAGATTCAGTGGCTATAGGACACTTCAGGAGGCAAGAAACCCAGTCCCCAGAAAGGAGAAAGGAGGGGGGTGTGTGCTGAGCGCCTGCCACACGCTGCACACAGAGCTCACTTTCCGCACCCACGATGCCTCCCGAGCCCCTGCCCCCCGCGGACATCGTGGGCGCGAGGCCCGTTCTACACGTGAGGACGCTACGCATCCGAGAGGCGGGTATCTCCGTAATGAGAGTTATTTGAACCAAAGTTCTAGCCCAGCTCTAGATAATTCTGAAGATTGTTTTCTTCAAATCAGAGCCTTCCTTCAAATTAGACCATAGAAATGAGGACATTCGTCAGGAAAGTGTGTGGGGTTCTATGATGGTCTGACAGCTGAACTTGCTGCTCCGTGTGAGTTGTGGGATGTTCTTAATTAAATATTAAGCATGCAGTGTGCCTACTGCTCACAAAATTGCTGAACGTTGCTCCCAGTTTGGGGAATTACTTTTAATGAAGAACAAGTGGCAGCGCAGGGAGAGACGGTGGAAGCGCTGAGGCCGCGAGTTTGACGCGCTCGGCAGGGCACTGGCGGCCGGCGGGCTTTCTCCCTGACCCGCCCCGGCTGAGGCGCATTCGCATCACTCACAGGCCGCCCCGCCCCAGGGCACTGCCGGCGAAAGGCACGCAGGAGAGGGGCCTGGCTCCCCCTCGCCTCCTCTTTGCAGCCCAGAGAAAAGGGAGCTTGGGTTTGTGTAGTGAGGTTGCCAGCATGGGGGCCAGTGTCATCACCCTCCCGCCGGCCCTCTGACCTGTCCCCGCTTTGCATGTTAGAAGCCTGCCCCCTTCCACCCCTGCACACGGGCTTGCCTGCCCCTGCTGTGCTCCCTAATGCAGCCATCCAGCCTCTGCCAGGGCTCACTCTTAGCCAGAGTCTCTGTTAAGTGCCTCCCTTCCGTTACCTGCTTAGCTGCCCCTTCCCACGTTGCTTGAGTTACTTGCTCTTGTTATTTTTGTTTTATAAATGATCACACATCCACAACGGGCTGTATGCCATGGAGATGGTGTCACTGTATCCAAAAGAGTGTTACCACATAATAAGCAGTCAGTAAACGCAGACCAGCATTAAAATGAAGTCAGGTGCCCCAGCCTCAATTAGGAATATAAATGTGATCACTTTGGTGGTTGTACGTTTAACAACTTGATCTTGAACTTTGAGGCAAATGCAGCTACAAAAAATGTGCAGCAATATTTGATCGCAACATGGCCATCAATGTAATCCAAATTTTACTTAAAGTGTGTTCAGATTCTTTTTGGTCTATTAATTTTGATAAATATTTTTGTAGGAAACTCTCAATTCTTGTCGCCACTCTGCCTCGTTGTCCATGAAATAGGTTAATAATGACACATTTTACAGGGTTGATTTAAACGTTCAAAGTAAACAATGATTTATTATGCAGAGACTCTTATTTTGGTTTTGCAATTGCTATGATCATGCCAATAAAAACCAGACACACTTTGAGCTGGTTTTATAGAGAACTAAACAATCTGATATGACAGGGTTGGTGCCGTGGGCTCTCGCCTCAATCTCTCAGAAAAGACTGGATTGATTTTTGCCGGGGTCAAGGGAGAGCCTTGTAGAGGGGTCAGGCCTTGGCAGTGGTCAGGAGTGCAGACTCTGGGATCAGGCACATCTCATTCAAGTCACAACTCTGCCCTGGATGGATCTGACTTTGAAATAAACAGTCCCCCTTTCTGCCCCTCCTCACTCTTGGACACCATTCTGGGTGCTCTGTGACCCTAGGATGTAGAGTTTAGGAGGAGCCTCCTGGGTGTGCGAATGGGTGCCATGGGAATGTAAAACCTGTTTTCAGTGCCTGCTGGTTTGCTCTGGTCTACTTTTCAGGTTCCCTAGAGAATGAACCATATACTGGAAGCCCGCTAGAAGTTCTAGGGGAGAGACAAGGACCAGATTTGCAGGAGAGACTTCAGACTCACAATAGGAGTAATGAGAGATGCTGATGCTGTGCCTTCTTCAGTGTCCTTTGAAATAATTCAATACCCTTCATAATTAAAATCACAAAAGCATAGAGTTTCATATCTTTAACACAATATAGTGAACCTCACTAGCCTCAAAAGTAGACACAATTATAGGGGTCACAGCATCCCAGGGCAGTGTCAGTCCCAGAGATGGACAGCTCACTCCCTTTGCTGAGATGTCTCAGTCTATGATCTGGGAACTGGCCTCTCAGGGATGGGAATGATTATTGCTTGACCCTTCGCATGCTGCATAATTAATGCCGTTATCTGATGGCCAGGCCCAGTCCCCTGCCATTTCCACTGTCCCTGTTCTCACTGTCCTGCCCTCAGCTGAGCAGACTTTGATCTGGTGAATTCAGAATAGAGCCCTGTGGGATAACAGCAAGGCCCTGCTGCTCGGGAATTCTGGACTCGTCTCTTAGCAATTATGGCACCAAGAGCCACTTACTTAACCTCTCAGGGCCCAATCCACTTTTGTAAATTTACACCATAGGTTTCAATTTCCCTGAAGGTTTGGAGGACTAGATGTAAGGATTAGCAAGACACTGGAGTGAGAACACATGCCCTCCCAGCCCCTGTGACAGGGTCATGGGCACCTGTTTTGCCCACTTCTTGTGTGTCTCTGGGTGCCTGGAAATTGATTCTTTTTAAAAAAATATATGTATCTTTATTGATTTCAGAGAGGAGAGGAGAGGAAGAGAGAGAGATAGAAACATCAATGATGAGAGAGTCATTGATCGGCCGCCTCCTGCATGCCCCTGACTAGGGATCGAGCCCACAACCTGGGCATGTGCCCTGATCGGGAATTGAACCCCAATCACTTGGACCCTAGGTCGACGCTCAACCACTGAGCCACGCCCAGCCGGGCTGAGAATTGATTCTTGATCAGCAGGATGTATTGGGCCACCCACCACTCCAGCTGGTCTATATAGCATCATCTCCTGCCTTTCTCTCCTAGGCTCATTTACCTTAGATGCACACCCATGAGTATTTCCCTGCACTTTATTCATTTGTTCACTCTGAACTTTATTTCATTTGTTTATGAAAATTCCTGTGCTTGGCCCGCCCTCTCTCCATCCCTTCTTTAAAGGTTCAACTGCAGAGTCACCTTTTCCAGGAAGCCTTCCCTGCCCACCCAATCACACATTCCTAGCGTTCTAAGGTTTCTTCTAATATGACACCACATTTCACCACAATCATGTGTTTGTGCCCCTGGTTCTTCCAACTTAAGAATATTTTCCTCTGGGGGCTGAGGGGTGAGAGGTGGTGGGAGGGCAGCGAATGTTAATCTCTGGAGCTCATGTGCTTAGCATATAGGAACCACCAAATATAGAGCATTAGGATCATGATGATTAAATGGAATTGAACTGACCCCATGCCTTGCTGAGGAATATAAAAAAACTCAATGGGGCTCCCAATCATTCTGTAATATGGAAATACAGTTATCTACAGTCAAATAGATCAATAGTGACAGCAAATGCGTTTACCCAAAATACATCATAAGCATTAAGGAAACTCAGGGGATGGTTGTAAATTATTCAGAGTTAATATATCAACTTATCTAATACTAATGAGTTGTTGCTTTTAAAGGTTTAAATGGGTCCGAATCTCTTGGGGATGTGGGAATTGACCAGTTCACAAAGAAAATGCCATCACTTAAGTATCCGAGTGGAAGGACTCATGTGGGATTTCTACTGATAATGATCATAAGGCTAATAGGCTGTGTGTTTGTTGTGTTTATGGGAAGTTTTATGCTCACTCTGTTGCCCAGTGAGGGCAGCTAGGGCCCTGTCCAATGTGCTGAAGCCGATGAGTCACCGAGGCTGAACTTGACACCCACCTCAGATTATTCCTGTAATTCCAAGTCCACTGAATTTTTAGGGGACTCTGTCACTTTGCCCCACAGAATGGAAGTCAATAAAATTGGCCTTGCAGTGATTTTTGAGCAAGCTGAATCAAAAAAGTATCCTTTAAAAATCTCTGCTTAAAACAAGCTTATACACAGAGAGGAACAAAAACCACGTTTAGGAATCAGGAAGGAAAACAGTGAGCAGCAAGGATGGTTGGGGGCTGATTCTGAGCCTCACAATGTGCACTTGTCTTCTGCACCCAACAGAGGGATTGGACACTCAGAGGGAGATGGAGGTTAATGCCTATGAGGGCAGGTCTGCTTCCAAGGAGCAATAAGAAGATGCAGTTGTGAGCAGGTAACAGGGCCAGAAATAGGGAATTTGGGACTGTTCAAAGCAAATGGACTAGGGACCCATAACCACTGGAGCTGATGGCTTTATTAATCTGCTGTCTGCTTATATTTCTGCTTAATCACAGCTGACGGAAGCACTGTGGGCCTTAAATCAATGCCTTAGACAGAGCTCGCTGACCTAGTGAGCACCTGTCCACCACCAGGCACAGCTTCCAGAGGCCCATGCCACATGCTGAGAGAGGACTGCCTTCCTTTAGCACTTCAGCTTGGGAATCATTTCTGCTGTGATCAGAGCGGAGTAACCTTGTGAAAGTCATTAGATTCTTCTAGCTACAGTCTTTTGATCTGGGAAATGGGAATAGGCATTTCTATCATTCATTGTTTGGTCTGATAAGAAAGAACTCCAAGGTATGATAAATGATGAAAGCAAGGAACAGAAAAACGTCCAGGTCATTTGCTGACATGTGAGTGTGTCAGTGTGTGTTTTCAGAACACATCTGCACACATGAAGTGCATGTACACATATATTCACATGTGCATATGGACATATTCTAGAAGGATCTATAAGAAAGTATTGGGTTCTGGGGAATGAGCACTCTATATTGTGTTTCCTTGGTAATATGGAGATTTTTACATATTTCTATTTCATTTTGAAAATCAGAATTGGAGAATCTGCCTTATACGGTGCTTGTGGATGATCAGATGAGATAATGCATATGGTGGGTTCTTTTTTGCTCCATGGGCCCGGGAAGTCCGATATGCACCCTGCCTACAAGCCAGCTTTTCTACAGCCGCGCTCACTTCCCCTCTGCACACACCAGGAAGGGTGGGGAAAGGAGTGCCTGGGCCGCCTGAGTGCTGGTGAACTCAGGTGTCCTCAGGATGAGCTTTTGCTTGTGAAATGAGAATGGCCTTTGAGTCAAGAACCTGTTAAATGTGTCTCTTAGGTTCAAAGCAGGAGGGACCTGGGAACGCAGGTCCTGTGCTCACACTCGGCTGGCACAGAATGCTCCCCCAGCACGGATGCCCTCGCCTCCCAGCTCCTTCCTAACTGACCGCAGCATGTTTTTACCCTTTCAGTACAATGTGCTGTTCACCCGCATATCACGAGGGTCTCGCTAAACTCATCTCTCTGTGAGGGGCCCACCTCTCTCTGTCTCCAAAGCCTCTTCTTATAGGGACAAGGGGAAGAGGCTTGTCAGCAGGTGCCACTCAGTTGTCACAAACCTGTAAGGTCGGTGCCATCCTCATCATAGGTCATCTTCCTCCCCCTCCTCCTCTACTATTAGTAGCATAACTATTATTATTATTTTCATTATTATTATTATTTTCATGGTAAGACAGAGGCTTGGCACATTTTGGTGTTTTCCCTGCACACGGGCAGGGAAGAGACTCAGACACTTTTCCCACTTTTACCAGGGCCAGGCTGTGTGCTGTGGCCCTCAACTTTGGTTTCTGTCCCCCAGCAGGGGAACTTCTACGTGCCCTCCGAGAACTGCATGCAGCGCGCTCACAAGTGGCACCGGGGGCTGTGCCTGCTACTCCTCCACGCCTACCGGGGACTGCGTGCCTACTTCCTGCTCATCATGAGGGACATCCCAGAGCTGCCTCACGTGGAGCTGGGTAAGGGGCCTGGCACAGGGACATGCATCCGACAGCCCCCTGCCTCTTCGGATGGGGCCCGAGCAGAGTCAGCTTGCTTCTGTAAGCCTCTGAGACACAGGCCCTGTTTCAGGTCATGTTTCTGTACCGTGCATCCTTCTAACAGGAGAGACTCTCGGACATGCAAATGCAGGAGGAAAAGATGCAAGCAGCTGAAGAAGCACTCATTCATCCACCAAGCACTTACTGAACGCCTACCATATACCTGACACTATTGGAACATAAGGCTAATTTGCTTTCTAAGGAAAAATGCTAGTTTATAGCCTTGTCTTAATTAGGCATAGTTACAGCATTGCAACTTACAAGAGTGTAAAAGAATCCTAAGAAACAAACGCACATATACCTTTTAATCTGGACGATCATAGAGACTTCTTAGTAGGCATTGTAGTTGGTTTTCTGGGGATGAATTGCTTCCCGCCCATCATTAGACATTGTGAGGACAATTGGACCTGAATCCTCTTGATTGACAGATGGTGAAACTGAAGCTCAGAGAGGTCAAAGGACTGCTCAGGATCACACAGCAACATGTAGTAGAACTGTGGCAGGAGCACAGAGGTCCTGCAGTGACTCCCAGGGTAGGGTCCTCGTTTCATGTCACACTCATTTACAGCAGGTGAAATGTCGAGGTTCTGTTCAAAGTCCTCTAATGAGGCCCTTGTGCCCTTAGACCAGAAGCCTGGGATTCAAGGTCAACAACAGAAAACCCCTGGGTCCCTCATTTCTCTCCCTGTACCCCTAGACCCCACCTGCTGAGACAATCTTGCTCTGACAGTATTCGTGCCCTTGTACGCTGCCCATTGCACTGAACATGTCACATAACAGTGATGCATTTGTACATTTCTCTTCCCTACTAGACTTGGGGTCTTTGAGAGCTGAGGACCCCTAAGATTCTGCACACATGCTGCCGGTGAAGGGATGGGTGCAGCATGTGGATGAATTGAATTCTAGTGGTATCTTACCAATGAGCTTTATCAGCTCTAACACCACAAACAGGGCAGGTGCCACTCTCGAGCATGCAGCCATGGACTTGATATTTTTGCAGATTCAAATGCTGTGCACGCAAGAACAGAGCAGCTTGCATGGCTCAGAAGGGAGTGGAGATTGTGCAATAGGTACTGACTTCTGCTTAACTGCTTTCTATCCAAAGGAACTCGGGTTTTTGTTTTTTGGTTCATGCAGTCATTATCCTATTTTTATTGAGCACCTACGATGTACCAGACATTGTGCCAGACACCAAGGACACAGCTGTGCTTAGTGTGACAAAAGGCCATCAAGCCGGGTGGGGCACACAGACCTGAGGAAGCAACCTAGTGGATAGGTGTGTGCTCATCGGCCATCATCGAGGACGGCTCTCATTTGCCTGGGCCATATGGCTTTTATTAGAACCCATACCACAGCCAAATGTAAACCACCGGCCACGTAGCTCCATGGAGCTAAGGGAGAGTTCAGACACAGGCAAGACTGTGCACATTAAATCACAAATGGCCGGCAGCCCTCGCTTCCTGCTGGGGTGGTGTGGAAGGTCGTGATGATCATAATATCAGAGTCCACAGAGCTGGACGGTGGGCTCAGCCCTATGGCTCTACCTCTCTGGACTTCCAATCATCCATCTGTGTGGTGGAGATTCAAACCCATGTCCCACATGCCTCACTCATATGTGAGTGTGTGTGCACACGCCCATGTGCCTGCAAAGGCACAAGAGAATATAGAGTGACTTTGAACTTGCCCCAGGAGTCCTTGTTCCCCTCCTGGGGGTGAAGTCACAAGGCCCCAAGTCAGGCTGATCGTCTACCAACAGGAGCCCAGCAGGCAGTGGCCAGGCAAGAGGAGTCCTCAGGTGGAGTGTTTGTTTCTGTGACTCGGGCGCCCACTTCACACGGTGCTTCTTTCCTGCAGTGAGCAAGGGCACCTGTCGGGGCTTCCTTTTCATTGCGTGCTCTTGTTTCTTTTCTTAGAGTCCCTGGCTGTTGAAGAGACGCTGTCTCAGCTGTGCTCCGAGCTACAGGTAAGTGGAGACTGGCCCCTCCAGGCCCCTCCTGGGTTATGCAGGGCAAGCAGGGTTGCTTGGTAAAGACATCAGAGACGACAGCCAGGACTGTAGCCCACTCTGCACTTACACCCCTTCCCCCGAGTCACTGCGCATCTGTTAGGCACACAGCCTGTGCCAACCTCTGCGCCAGGTGCTTTGGAACTAACGCGGGTAGCAGGTCTCGTGGTGGAGCTCACACCACACTTACCTGTCCATTACCCACCCCGTCAACAACGAGGAGCCTGCACGGAGGGTGATGAGGGCCTGGCAGCCGGCCCGCCTCTCCTCGCACACTTGGCCTCTCTTCTCACCTCTCCGGATCGTGCTCAGGCTGGCTCCTGCAAGTATCAGTTCAGGAGGCCCGGGGTTCTCCTGAGCAAATGTGGGTAACGAGGAGAAGATGCTGGTGGGGCTGCTGAGCACCCACCGCAGGGAAACCACCTACCTGCTGGGGCTGTGAGGTCACAAGGGCTTCATCGTTCCCCAGGAGGCACTGAGACACCCGCTGTGTGAAGGCCGCGAGTGCTGTGGCTCTGTGAGTAAGTCCCAGCTGTGTGTCACCTAAGTCAGCCATGCTAGTCAATCCCTCTGAGTCTCACCTAATTTTTCTGTAAAATGATGGATAATAACTCCACTGAAAGGAAACTGTGTGGATGAAATGGAGGCACCTGTGAAACTCCAGGTGTCCGCTGCCCAAGTGGTAAATATTCATGAGCGGGAGCTGCACTGCTAGCAGAGGCTGCGCTCAGGACGTGACGCGGTAGGGAGCCAAATCCCGAGGGAGGAGAGGGATTCCTTACAAACACAGAAGTCAGTACAGACACCGGGAAGGAGACTGCAGTCACTCCCTGGGAGGGGGCCTCACTGCCACCTGTTTGCTTCCCCAGATGTTGAACAATCCAGAGAAGATAGCAGAGCAGATAAGTAAGGACCTCGCCTGGCTCGCCTCCCACCTGATGGCTCTGTGGACCCAGTTCCTGGACACGGTGACTCTCCACTCCCAAGTGACCACTTACCTCACGCAGGAGCATCACACCTTGAGGGTAAGGTGCCACATGGTATGACTCCCATGCCAATGGCCTCTGGAGGAAGCTTCTCAGCAGTTAGTTCATTGGGCAGAATAAGAATTGGGGTGAATTTTGTAGACCGAGGCCTAGTCCTGGCTCCACTGGGAGCGGCACTGAGGTTTCTATGAATTACTCAGCCTCTCGCACCTTGGTTCCACCTTCATAAAATGCCTCCCTTGGCTACTAGATGACAACAGAGTCCATCTCAAGAGATATTATAATTGCTCTGAACATGTTTTGAAAAGTTTTCAAGTGTAAGACATCCTTCTTGGTGTCTTTCTTTGCTTCCAGGGTGGGTGCATGTAGACAAGGACTGGCGCAAATAGAGGCGCAGGTCCCCTCGCTCACAGCAGAAGGGCCAGGTCTCGGAGGCCACAGAGGCCGAGGGGACACGCGCATGGCTGGCTTCGCAAATTCTCTTTCATCTGCGTTTGTTTAGGGCCCTTGTTTTCAAGTGTCTTATATTGCAGTAGAAGAAATAAGACCTAAATACACAGATGACAGAAAGCTATGCAAGAACAGACTCCTAGATGTGCACTGAACCCTGTCCACGCGCAGCTCGGTGGGAGCCGCGAGAGAGGCCCGGGAGGAGCAGCGGGACCCCCTCGGGCGGGCTCAGCACCTCCCGTTAGGACTTACCTCCTGGGACCGCAGCTTCCTTATAAAAGTCAAGATAATGCCACCGGCTGAACGAAACTGTTTACCTGATTTTATTCCTCAGGTTCGAAGGTTCTCCGAGGCTTTCTTCTACATGGAGCACCAAAAACTCGCCGTCCTGACCTTTCAGGAGAACCTGTGAGTAACCCATCACACCCCACGTCACACCCTGAAAGCAGGCACCCGGGACGTTGTCTTGCGGGAGACGTCTTCCCTCCCCTGCCCGTTGAGGCCGCACTGCCCCTGTGGGGAGCCAGACAAGTCACAGAGGCAGGAGCCGGGGCAGAGGCCCACAGCCACGTCTTCTTTTGTCAAGGGTCATTGTGGTCCTACAGACAGAATCAAGGTTCCTAGGCCCGGGAGACATCTGCAGCAAGTCCTCTTTGCAAAAATGAATTAGAAACAGATGGCGTGGCCACAAGTTATATCAGAAAAATCCCAGAATCCTCCAGAGACTTGGCAGTGGCTATGAACGCGCTTAGCGTAAGATTTAAGACTGACGCCCACATTAATAGACGGGTGAATTTTTTGGTTCACTTTCATCCAAAATTAAAGAAGAAATTAAAGCATAGTCAAAAACGTCAGAGGGTTGACAGACCCTTGTCCCTCAGACTTCCCTGGTGAGCAGAAACAGTGGCTCCTCTCATGGGTCGGCCTTTGCCACACAAGCCCGAGGGCTTCTTTTTGTGTCTGAATGTTACGGCCACCTGAAAACTAAATGTGATGGGACCATGTTTGAGGTGCAGTAGATCCCAGGAGAGACCCTTGAGGTTCACTCATCACTCAACACAGACTGGAGGGCTTTCCCCCTCCTCTTTATAACCGTATTTTCTCCCCACACTTCCTGTGTTTGGGAAGCCCACTGACATTTAAAGCTTGCCTCGTGGGTTGTGAGAATGAGAGGGGCCCCGAGAGGAACATCTGTGCTCCAATAGCTTATCCAGAAATATCCAAGCGCTTACTCCCTCAGGCGTTTACTCATGCGTTCATTCAGCCCCAGCGAGGGCGGCCTGAATATAGTCCCTCAGGCTGAAATCAGAAGAGCTGAGACAAACACTGCAAATCCGGGAATCTGCCTCCTGAGTCACCCCAACAACAGGCGTGCCTCAGACTGCCTGCAGGGTTGTGTTCCCAAGGAGTGCAGCGCCCCGGAGGTGACAAGGTGCCTAGGCAACTATCCTACTGTCGTTTTGTTGAAACAGGACCCCTTGTACAAAGGACAGCCCACCTGGTTCACAATCCTGTTCTCCATCTACCTACAGACAGACTGACAGGCAGGCAGACAGACGGACGTGAGCTGTGCATGCTCAGCTCTTCTCCTGAACTTACACCCTGCCAACGTGCCCCCCTTCCCTTGCAAAGAGAAAGAAAGAGCCTTAACGCTGCTCCTCGGGGGAGGAGGGGAACAGACTGTCGCCCTTGTGTGGCCGTTGAGGAGAAGGGAACGAACATTTGCCACCATCCAGCCTTTGAATTCGGAATTCTGATTATTTCTAACTGCGAACCAGGTTCCTGTTGGTGGGAGTTATTTGAGTCATGGAGCAAGACGATGGGGCATTTTTAAAACCCTGTGTGGGGGAACTGAAAAGCCAAGGGAACGTACACCCTGACCGAGGATGCCAGGTCCACACAGTAAGCGAGAAGAAAGCAATTTTAGATGGTTCTTAATTCAAGTGTCACAAATATGAGTCAGACACTGAGTGCTGTAGGTGGTCAGAGAAGAGTATAAGTATAAGATTTCAGTTTTTCCTCCAAAATGTAAGATTCCTAGCCATTTGGAAATCCAGCCCATGCTCCACTAGAATGGCATCTACTACACTCGGCTGAGTGGTGCATGACAGGCCCCCACGCGTCGCCTAACCCTGCCATCCGCGGCCTCAGGCCCGGAGTGCAGGCCAGTCCCCGCGCTGGCAGACGGGGCTGTGGGGCGGGGCGGGGAGGTGGGCGGACAGACCGCCAGGCCAGAGGCTGCTGGACATTCCCACATGTTTTCCTGGGATGGGGGGCAGCAATCGTAAAGCGTTAAACTCTTCCTTGGGCGCTCGCCAGGATACAGTCCCACAGCCAGCTGTCCCTGGACATCCGGAACTCGGAGTACCTCAGCACCATGCCCCCGCTGCCCGCCGAGTGCCTGGACATCGACGGGGACGGGACCACCCTGCCAGTCATCTTCGAGGACCGATATGTGGACTGCCCTGCGACAGGTGTGTCTGGTTGGGGGAGACGCAAGAACAGGGTGCGCAGCGCGTCCCTCAGGGGCTCTGGTCCCGGCCCCGCGCGGTGGGACCGAATGAGTGAACAAGCAGTTTCTGAGCTCCCCGAGGGGAGGCAAAAACCGAGGCTGTTTGTTACTGGAAATGACTTTTTTCAGTGAAATCGACAAGTGAGTGTCACAACGGGACAGTTGTGGTAAAGGTTCCCCTCCCCGCTCCTTGCGGGGCCGAGCTGTACCAGCGCCCCGGCGTGCCCACCCGCAGAGCGACCACATTCTCCGTGACGGCGCCGAGCGTCAGGGGCGGGGACCCTTCCTTACCCGAGTGTGCTGTTCGGGCAGTAGGTCGCTTCTGGGTGAACATCGACGGCACTGCCGGGCCGCTGCGCAGTGCTGCTCTCCCCCGGAGCCAGGCAAGGGGCTCGCGGTGTGGGCTGCGTGAGTGTGTGGAGTGGCGCCGAGACACACCCAGGGAGGAAAGATAACGTGTTGTGTGTCTTCACACGTGGTGTGTTAGGCTGGAGTTGCGTGGCTTGTAAATGAGCTGATAGGTGACCTGGACAGAGCCTGCTGCAAACTGGAGGTGCCATGCACGTGAGTTCTCTGCCCCCCGCCCCCAGCCCTGCTTGGGGAGACCAGCACGCTAGTGCGGATGTCAGCTGAAACCCACCCATGATCCCCTAAAGGACCAGGAACCGCCAAGCCCTACACTGGGTGTTTTATGGGTTTTTGTGTTTTAATCCTATAACAAAAACCCTGCAGGCCCTGTTTCACGGGGAAGCTGAGCCACAAGGAGTATACGCATGAATTAAAGAGCATCAGCTTATAAAAGCCAACATTCACTGTGGTTCCCACGCCCATGATTCCTGCCTCGCCACCTTAGTGAGGGGTTTTAGGCCATTCTGCTGGGTGGGGGCCGCTGAGATTTCAGAGTGCCTGCGATCTGAGGTTTGTAGGGCGTTTTAAAATCTGGGTGACCTCGGAGGACAGTGCAGCCTTGCAAAGGAACGAGGTTCCGTGGCTCTCAGTCGTGCCCTGCCATCTAGTGTCCACACTGTGACTAAAATGCCGCTCTGGAGATGGCCGCCGGCCCAGCAGGTGGAGAAGCTTAAAACAGGGCATTGACCATCCCCCTACCCACGCCCCTCCCAAGTGCTTTTACAGGGTTTCCCATGTCCCCATTCAAAACCCAAAGCTTTCCTTGACCTCTCATTGTTTTACAATGTACTTTGATGATTCCTTAATCCCAGGAAAAAAGTATTAGCAAATCAAGAACTATTTTATTTTTCTCAAGGGTTTAGCAGCCTTAATATTAATAACCTGAAATGAGGTTATCAGATTTGCATTCCATTTTTGTAGTGGAGTCAAAGAGGGAAATAAAAGAGTTGCCTTTGCATGTTAAAATAATAACATTTGTTCATGGTTTGCCACCATACCATGGCTAGCACTCCTGCGGAACGCAAGGCACACGCGAGCTCTATGTTATCTGCGATCCCTGCTCCACGCACCCCTCGCTCCCCCGTCCCAAGGTGACTGAGCCCCTGCCTGAGGCCTTCACAGTTGGCCGGGCTCCCTGGATTCGAATCTTTGTTGCAACATTAGCAACTGTGAAATTGGGCCAAAGCTTATAATTTCTCTCGTAGAACTACTGCAAGCCCTGGAGAGACCCGTTCGTAGGACACTTCAGAGTGACTGGCACAGAAGTTATGAACGGATGACCGATGGCACCATTAGTCAGGGTCGGACTCTGCGCCATCGACTAAGATCCGCTGCTGCCCTCATTGCTCCTTAGTTGCAGTGAAAGCAAAATTTTGCTCTTTCGACAGCATTGGGCTCCCTCACTGGTCTCCCTAAGTCCTGTCTCAACTGTCCAGGATAAATCTGATAAATCTTTTACTTCTGTCCCAAGAATGCACCAGTCCATCTGCTACCTGTCATATAAGAACCAGACTTCACATTTGTACAGGGCATTCAAGTTCGTCCATAGTCTGGGCTTTCTCTACCTGTCCAACCTCACCCCCTGCTTCCTCTGGCCACTCTTGCTCCATCCACGTGGGCTGTAACCAACGCCTGACCAGACCGTGCGTCCCAGGCTCCCGGGCCTTTGCCCGCACCGTTCCCCTTTGGAGTATGATTCATTATCTCCTCGGAAGACGGTGAATTCACATTCCCCAGCATGTGGCCCACATTCTTTTGGCAGGAGAACCAACTCTACTGTAGCTGCACATGTTTCTTAATATTTTTAAAATCCTCTAAAAGCAGAAACTGGCTCACTATTATAACTAACCCCCACCTTCCCTCTCCCTAACCCATGGCAAGTCTAGGGCTTTGCCTAGAGGAGGTGTTAGCCCATTTTCGGGACTAAATGAAACTGAAGGTACATTTTTGTCAAACCAATACAAACAGTTAACGAGACTCATTGCCTTTGTTCTGCTGCATTTCTGTTCTGTTCTTAATTCATTTACGAATGCAGTTTGTTGGTGATATGCCAGCCATGGTGCTGGCCTTGGGGATGTAGATATTCCTAAAATATAAGCTCTTCTCTCCAGTGAGAACATGAGATGCACCGTGGCTTATAGCAGTGGTGGGGAACATCCAGCCCACAGGCCCTATACAGCCAACAAAATCATTTGGTCTGGTCCTGCCAAGGCAACTGCAGGTGGAATTCGAAATTCAATAAATCTAGGAGATTTTTCATAGCTAATTTTTAAGTTGGTAATTTTGTAGGGCCCTTGAATGCTACGTACCATGCCTAGCACACCTGCTGAATGCGAGGCACACGCATTCAGGGTTAGAGTACGGTGATAGATGTGTTAACGGCACATGTGTGCCGAGTGGATGCTGGGGTTTGCAACAGAGGGCGTCTAACTTGCTGTAGAGTGTGGAAAATTCCCCTGGGGAAGGAAATTAGCTTAGTCTCTCAAGATGCAAACAACGTGTTCAGGTGAGAAGAGGCCCATTTCTTTAGTCTTTGTTCTCACCCTTGACCCAACCATAAAGTTCACTTAAAGGTGTAAGATGATGCTGCTCAAAGTCCCACCCAGTTTTTAAGGAAGTATCTCAATGGTTTACTTCTTGTGTTTTTTAAAAATGTATCTTTATTGTTGAAAGTATTACAGATGTCCCCCCTTTTCCCCACTGACTCCCTCCATGGCCTCCCCCAGGCTTTTACCACACTATTTTGATTACAGTCCTTTAACTTCTATTAGACCTGTAAGAAGCATTGAAGCTTTTTTAAGAAAATAAAAGACCAGCCTTTTTTTGTTTGTTTGGTGTGTGTGGAAATTGAAGCCTCAATGTCCAGCATTTTTATTGGGTTTCATTGTGCAGGTGTGCTTGATTGAGTCACTGCCAACATTGCTGAACTCAGTCCCCAGCCTCCCTCCCCCCTCAGAGGTTGTACTGGTATCACTTGGCACAAAGCCCCAACCAATTGCATGGCTGGTCTTTCTGGCATTGCCAGCCACCACCCTGAGCCATCTCTTTAGCATAAACTATCAAAAGACTCACCATGAGTCCCTTGGTTACCATGAGCTCTCAAGGCCCAGGAATACAAAGACATTCTTATTACTTGGGAAATTCTAAGAATTTAGAGGTTACCTCCCAGGTACTAGGCACAAAGTCCCACCAAATTCTTTATGATACCATCATATGGATAATTTGTGAATATAGATTCTTAAACTACAGTATGCTTTTTTTCTTTTTTCTTTTTGTAGGGCATAATTTGAGTGTTTACCCTAATTTTGATGTTCCAGCAACAAGTCCTGCAAAAATGAGTCTAAAAGACAGAGAAGGGAACCATATTGTAAATAGAAAATCACCTTTTAGGGAAAACCTCACCTTGCCCACCCTGAAAGTACCCCCAGTGGACTCCAGTGAAGAGGAGATTGCTTGTCCAGCGTCATATGAGGATGTGGCTGCACCAAATCACGCAGACGAGTGTTCTGAATCTCAGGTGTATCTGACAGTTGGTGAATTCCAGGACAAAGCAGGTCTGCCTGAAGATGAATGTTGGGCTGGCCAAAGGCCTGCTGTCGGAGCACATTCACCTGCAGATGACGATCTGCCCGGAGGGAGCCCAGGCCCGGAGGAGGGCCAGGGCCCAGCACCGGCCTACATTGATGTGAAGTCCAGCAGCGAGCACCCGGCCAGAGCTGAACCCACAGTGGTCATCAGCAATCAGCATGGGAGTGGGTGCCTTCGAGATAATTACGAATTAGATGGAACTCTGCTAAGCAGAGGGGTGGCAAGTGGGAGCCGTCAAAATGCCACCTCTTCAGAGAAAGCAGGGCTGCACGAGTCAAGGACTCGAGGAAAAGGAGCTGACCAAGAGGGCAAGATGCCACTGCTGAGTCTGAAGCTCTGCCCCCAGGAGTCTAGCGGTCCACTAAACTCTACATTGAGGGATCCCCTGGATGTCAGAGCTTCCCCAAAGGACCCTCACACTGAAGAGCAAGAGGAAGTGTCAGTGCTGTCTGGGGTCAAGAGATCTTCCTCTATCATCTCTGACTCCGGCATTGAAAGTGAGCCGAGCTCCGTGGCCTGGTCCGAGGCCCGAAGCAAGGCCCTGGAGTTACCCAGTGACCGGGAAGCCTTGCACCAGCTCATGCGAAGACACGCCCTGCACAGGAACTCCCTGGAGGGTGGACACATGGAGAGCAACGCGAGTTTGCCGAGCGGGATCCAGGCATCACTCACCTCCATTAGCTCTCTGCCTTTTGAGGAGGAGGAACGGGAGTTGGCACTCACCAAGTTGACCAAGTCAGTATCTGCACCCCAAATCAGTAGCCCAGAGGAGTCTGCTGAAGACACGGTCACCATGCGGCACGGGGGAGGTCTTGCTGAAATGTCAGCTGGGCACGTCAAGAGCACAGAAACCCCAGGACACTGCAGTCAACCCAGTAGTGCTGGTTCCAGAATCCAGGACACCGGGGTCGACCGTTCCCTTGTGGAGGTGGTTCCAGATGCTGACCAGCAGGGCCCTGGTTACATAGACATCCCCAAAGATAAAGAGATTCACTTTGATCTTCCAGGATCCCGTTGTCTTGACAGCAGGACTGAGAACCCTCCAGGAGTTGAAACCAAAGGTCTTAATGTAAGAATACCACATAACCTCACACTGGAAAACCCTAGGAGCAGAGCCTTCCCTAGGGCACAGATGGGGACCCCCAACGGCACGCCTGAGGACTCGGATGTGGGGAAGAGAGCTCTTTCCGACAGCAGCAGCTCAGACATTGAGAGCCTCACTGACCACAAGGTGCCTGAATTGAGCTGCACATCAGCTGTGGATGCCATCAACCCAGATCCAACAGGCGAGGGAAGCAGGTCCCCTTGCCTCTTTGAGGAAACGGCATTTGGTAGAGAAGCTAACACCTCCCTGGAGGGAGGACATCAGGCAGGCACTGTGTGCTCCGCCGTGACTCACTCCACTCACTCCCAAGTTCTGGCACAGCAAGAGCCCAGGGCAGGTGCCTCCATCCCGGTGTCCCCCCTGACCCCGGCAGAGACCTTCTCTCTGGACAGCCTGAAGGCTGTGGAGGTCGTTAACTTATCTGTGTCCTGCACTGCCACTTGTCTCCCATTCTCGTCTGTGCCCAAGGAGACCCCCGCCAGGGCTGGATTCTCTTCCAAACAGTCCCCCTTTCCTATTACTCATCAACCTTTGGGTTCCTTTGGGGTTGTGCCCACCCACGCCAGCACGTCAGAGGAAGACGTCAGTGAGAGGATGTTCAGGTAAGCTTGCTGAGGTCTTACCTGTCCCAGCACCATCTGTTAGATGTTTCCATATATTTCTCAGTTTCATGCATACTATTTCAAAATTGAGACCTCAGTTGTTTTCTCATGTAGATGAAGTAATACACTCATATCTCACAAGTCAGAAATGTAGAATAGTATAAAGAAGTTAAAGTTATGCAGAAGCCCATTTCTCACATAGAGCCGCTATGTAAGCTCTTCCACACTTCTATCTGCATCTGTATCTATGTATTCTTTTATGCAAAAAATAGGGTAATTCTCTACAAACTAATTTTTTCAGCCTAATATGTTGGAAACAATCTTTCCGCATTTATAAATCTATTTTTGCATGATCATTTAATGTTTAAGTAATACTCCATTGTATAGATGTACTATGATTTATTAGCAAAATCCTTTAGAAGTGGGCATTGGAGTCTCCTTTTCAGCTTTTATTATGATAAAGGACTCTCTTGCTAGTGTCCTTGCACCTCGACATTTGCACACTTTGAAAAGGCAGTCCTTTAGGAACCCTCAGAGGGTAGGATGACTTAATCAGATTTTCCTTGAGCCCCTTTTGTGTGGTTCTTAAGATGATCATTCCTTTTGCAACATCCAGATCATCCTTCATCCTTGTGTTGGGTTTGTATTCCTAAGGCTACCCCACCTACAAACTCTGTTTGATGAAGTGTATTATAGAATCATTTTATGAAAGCATCCCATCTTACTTAATCTTTTGCAAAATGCTGAGGAGGTACCTATTCATGATATTTCCAAAAGATATCGCACAGGCAGGCACACTTTGGATCACTGTTCTATAAAGATTACTAAGTGTCTGCTGTGTGCCCATGTCATCAATTTAGCAAGCACATGGCAGGTGCTTGCCCATCTGGCCAGTGTAGCCCTGGTGGTTATTGTGCTTGCAGACTAACAGGGCAGGGCAACAGCGACATGGCAGGTGGAAATGAGGCCCGGGTGGTAAATGGGTGGTTTATGTGTATGTAGCTGAGCCGGGGTGGGAGAAGGACCTAATCACACTGGGGATAGTGAGTGTGAATAGAGGTGATGGCCAGGAGCAGCGTTTTGAAGATGACACCTAAGCTGATGATGATGGTGATGATGGTGATGATGGTGATGATGATGGTGATAGTGATAGTGATGATGATGATGGTGACAGTGATGGTGATGATGATGGTAATGATGGTGATGATGGTGATGATGGTGATGATGATGGTGACAGTGATGGTGATGATGATGGTGATGATGGTGATGGTGACAATGATGGTGATGATGATGGTAATGATGGTGATGGTGATGATGATGGTGATAGTGATGGTGATGATGGTGATAGTGATGGTGATGATGGTGATGATGGTGATGATGGTGATGATGGTGACAGTGATGGTGATGGTGATGATGGTGATGATGGTGATGATGATGGTGACAGTGATGGTGATGATGGTGATGGTGACAGTGATGGTGATGATGATGGTAATGATGGTGATGGTGATGATGATGGTGATGGTGATGATGATGGTGATGATGGTGATGACGGTGATGATGGTGACGATGGTGATAGTGATGGTGAGGACCTGGCTAGCAATAGATAACATTTTTCTACTTAATCTGTTTCAAGCGTGTTCTAAGCATTTTGCATAGATTATATCACTTAACACACGAACCAACTTTATTAATTAGATAGAGATGTCATTCCCCTTTTACAAATGAAGAAATGGAATGCCGAGAGCTTGAGAGATCACCCACAGCCAGTGAGTGTAAAAGCTGAGAGTCTTACCCTGGCAGTGTTACATCTGAGTCTGTGCTCCTCAACCACCTTGTCAGATAACCAGGCAAAGAGCGCGTCAACCAGGTGGGCGAGGCATTTCGGATGGACCTGACCAACTGCACAAAGGCTTGGAGACCAAGCAGCATAACTCATTCAGGGAATTATGAGAAACATGTTCATTTTCGAGGCGGGGGGATGATGCTGGAGAAGCAGGTGGAAGCCAAGCTAGGGAAGCCTTGTGGGCAAGGGCAAGGAGCTCTCGCTCTGGGGATGTCTTTTCAAAGATTGTGGATCCTTGGAGCTGGGTAGAACCTTACAAGTCCTGCTCACTGCAGGAACCACATAGAAATCTGTTGAACCCAAACAGGTGTAGCCTTTGGGCTTCAGGGGTGCTCTCCTGTCTCCTTATTCAGAACAAGCCTCCCTCACTGGCATCTCCCCTGAGGCCATACATCCAGCCTCTGCCACTCAGCAAATGCTTCCTTGTAGACACTCATCATGCCCACATCCCAGCTCAACCCATTTCCTGTTCAGCATTCAGTGCACAGCGTGGCGTGCGATTAATTAGTGTATTCTCCAGTTTCTATCAGGCCAAAGAAAAATTTAAAAAAGAGCTGAAGATTGATGGATTTCTGTACAGTGACTTATCTGTACTAGCTTCTGATATACCATATCTCCCACCAGAGGAAGAGGAGGGGGACTTGGAGGACGGCATTCACCTGGTAGTCTGTGTCCATGGCCTGGATGGTAAGTTCCAAAATGGATTCCTCCTCAAAATTCTATGCTCTGAACAATTTATAATGTTTATGGATTAATTTGGATCAGGCACTCCTTCCACAGCTGGTCAGTTAGCAACTGTGGGGTGACAGTAAGTATGTTGGGTATAGGGAGATGGCATAGCCTTGCCCCCAAAGAAAAGAGCTGTCTGGTACAAAAATCTGTTGAGAAAATGATGTACATGAATGAATGAATGGAGAAATGAATGGACAAATGGAATGAAAGAAGAAATGAAATGTGTTTTTTCTGTATCCGCCATCAGCAACAGCCTCAGATTCCCAAGACCTCATTCCCATGCACCCACTGGTCCCTGTGGAGCAGGTGGCATCCATGCACTCCCACCTTCATGATACCTGCTCCCAAGGGTGACTGTAACTCTAGTTTAGATAACTACACCCTGGCTAGCCCATGGAGGGACTCGCTGACTACTTGTAAGTGGCATAACTGGATAGTCTGTGTATTCAACAAGAAATTTAAGAGGGGGCTTGTAGATGTCACGAAGTGGCACCACTTGCAGGATGTCCTGAGTAGACAGAACTGGCTGTGGAAGGGGTGTGGTGTGCCTCCTCCCTTCCTGTGTAGAATGTTCACAGCCACGTGTCTGCAGGTCAGGGAATAATTCCACTGGGGAGGACTTCCAGAAAGGCCCTGACCCTGGGGGGTGATTCACGGGACCAGTGGGTTGCATTTGTTATAGTTGCCTCGATCATAATGGTAAATGTGGGGATGGAAGGAGAGGAAGAAAGTAATCTCCTGTGTCTGCTTTGATGTGGTTAACATTGGGTGGGTTTGTCCATCGTTTTTAGGGAACAGTGCAGACCTCCGGCTGGTAAAGACGTTCATAGAACTGGGGCTCCCTGGAGGCAAACTGGACTTCCTCATGTCTGAGAAGAATCAGGTATGATGACAAAAATCATCAGAGCTGAAGGACCCCCTGAATGAGGTCTTACAGGAGCCCCCAAAAGTCACCAGGACAGTTTGTGGACGTGCAGAGAGGAGGGGACCTTGCGGAAGAACACAGGTCGGCTCTTAGGTTGTCCACAGAGAAAGGACTCATTGTTCTGGGGAGGGTGAGGAAAGAGGGAGAGGTAGGGACATGAGTCAGGTGACTGGGGCCTTTTGACCACACTGGGCATCAGGGTGGGTGACAGCTCAGAGCATACATGCCTTAGGGGGTCTGTGTCTGCACTGGGGGGCTGTCCCTGGCATCCTTGTGACCAATGGAGTTGGGTTGTCCCCCCTTTACAGTCACAGGTAAACTGAGGGGTCATTGTCATCCCAAGGCTGGCAGAGTCTGGATCCCTAAGGAGGTGTCCAGGTAGGTGAGGGTTTAGACAGTCCATGACCAAGAGGTGGGGCTGACAGGAGGGTCCTTGATTCCCACCCCATGACAGCGAGACAGATGAGTGCCAAGTATCCTTTGGAGGCATAGACTGCTTAGAACTGAGGGTCCTATGACCACTGAAAATGGGAACTGTCCAGAGTAATCAAAAAGCCAACACCGGAAGGCGGAGCCTCATCCCGCCACTGTTAGTGCTCAGGTCTGCTGTTTCTTCCTGGACACCTGCTATAGACAAGGGCATGTGCTATGCAGTGGGAAGAGGAACAAATGTGAGGCGAGGAGGGAGAATCATTTCAGTGCCATGTGCTGAGCACTGTCTATTTGCTTCTTCATTTAATCGTGTTGACACCATCATCTCCTCAGTGCGAGGGAACAGAGGCTCTGAGGTTATCCAGGGTTCCAGTGTCAGTGTGACATGGGGAAGTCACCTCCATGCTCCCCAGGAAGATAATCCTGTGCACCCCAACGCCGTATGTGCCCAGTATGCCTCAAGTCCTAAGGGAGGTGGGGACTCAGGATGCCCAGGAAGTTCAGAGGATGGGTCAGGAGAGGGAGTGACCAGCACGTGGTGGCTGTGTGTGATCTGTGCTAACAAGACTGTCTTTGCAGAGAACATGGGTGCTGTCAGCAAGGGGTGCGTGCAGCCCTCTGGTGCAGCCCTCGAGGCGCTGGGGTAGAACCCAGATACCTAGGGAGTCTAGAGCTGGCTCCACAGAGAAGTAACCTACATGGGCGGAGGGGGTGAGTTGTCAGTCACTCAGGAAAGATTATGTTCCGCAACATGCTATTACTTTTGATAATTGTAAATCTTATAAGCATGTAGATTTTCAGTATATCCAGTTAAAAATATGCTGATTGGGAAGTTCCTGATATCATTTTTAAAAACCTATTGCGGCTTTCAGAGCATTTCAGACCTTATAATTATTACCATTTATTTATCATTCATGTTAAATTACTAATATGCAGATGAAGAAAGAGGGTCTGAAAGCTAAGGGATAATGGATGTGGCAGCATCTGTCTTGTGTGTGTTGCAAATATTTTACCTAATTTGTAAACTAACACTAAGGAGTAGGCTACAGTATTGGCCTTCAAGACCTAGGAGGAGACTTAGGTTCCGACTGAGGGGTCAGACCCCGGCACCGATCCCCTAAGCAGGAGAGCTGGCCTCAAACACAGTCCTTTCTTAGTCCATGGACACTAGGAAAGTGACCGGTGAGCTTTATCCCTCTAGGGCCTCAAGGTTCATTGATGGCAAGTGACAATGAGCCCCACAGACTTTCTCTTCACTCCCCCCTCCCCCACAATGAGTATTCAGGAGACCTCAATCTCGGCACAGCTCCTGGTAGCCGGTGACATTGTGGGACAGCTCCACTTATGAGAAACCGTTTTTCATGTTGACCCCAAGTCTCCTGCCTTATGTTCCCATCTGTGTTTCCAAAAGTGAGGCCTTGAAGTGTTATGAACCAGTCTCATGTACTTCCTCCCCATGTCTGCCCTTCTGATGCTCAGACACACGTGACATTTCTCTTCCTTTTATGTTCCCACATCCTCTGACCATCCTTCCAAAGACACTGATGGCTTTGGGATCCTTCTCAAAGTGGACATCTGCCCTCTGGATGCAGCCTGGCAGCAGAGTCTAAAGGCCATGCTGGGGGAAGGGAGGGGCTCTAGAGTCAGGCAGGCCTGGGTAGGAGTCCTGGCTCCTGCCGTCATCACCCCTCAGCACATGTTCCCTCCTCTGTCCCAGGGGACGGCCTGCGTGTTGCTCTTCCTCTCTTCCATCTCTCCCTTCCATTGTCAGTCACCTTTTTTTTTTTTTTTTTTTTAAATATATCTTTATTGATTTCAGAGAGAGGAAAGGAGAGGGAGAGAGAGATAGAAACATCAATGATGAGAGAGTCATTGATTGGCTGCCAGCCCACAACCCGGGCATGTGCCCTGACCGGGAATTGAACCCCGATCTCCTGGATCCTAGGTCGATGCTCAACCGCTGAGCCATGCCCGGCCGGGCAGTCAACTTCTTAACTGAGGAATCTTCAGTGTTCCCAAGTTTCTTCAGTAGGGTCCTAACCTGTGAGCCGTGTTTCTCGACGTCTAGGTTCAATCCTTACCTGGCATCAGGCTGAGGCGCACTCCCAGGAGGCACCACAGTGTTAATGGAAGAGCCTGGCCTTGCCACACCCCCGCCTATGCCCATTTCCTTTCTCCTCTTCCAGATGGACACGTTTGCGGACTTTGACACCATGACGGACCGGCTGTTGGATGAGATCATCCAGCACATCCAGCTGTACAACCTCTCCATATCGCGGATCAGGTAAAAGGCAGCCGGGGGCTGATGCAGGCAGAGGCGGGATGCTCTGAGTGTCCGCTGCACACAAGGCCAACACGACGCCTTCTGTATCCCCTGGGATAAGTTGGCCGGGGGCTTTTACTGGCATAGATAACGTTCAGAGCAGAAGTGACACAGCCGTCATCTACCATAGTATATGTGAAGGAGAAGAACCATTTGCAGCTCAGTAGAGAGAGACTTGGACTTAGTCTAATATTCCTAGGGTTGCATTGCTGTTCTTCCACCCACAAGTCTGAACCCCAGCTCTACCACATAACCTTTTCAAGCTTTTTCATCCCCGAGCCTCTGTTTCTATGAGGTGGGACCAGTGCTGAGCTGATGTGTCACAGAGCTGAGCAGATTTCCTGCCAGGAAGAGGCGTCAGTGGCTGCTGTGTCTTCCCACTATAGCAGATGACTTGTTTAAACGTTTACGCGAGGAAGACGATAGCACCCAGCTTGCACTAGCAGCGTGTGGGCAGAGTGCGGTCCTTCACTATGCGTGAGCCCATTCAGGCCTCAGAGAAAAAAGTGTCACTTCCTCCTTGTTTCACAAATGGGGACGCAGAGACCTCCAGGGATCAGATGACAATCACAGGACAGGTTGGGGAGAGGTGAGGAGGTGTCCCTCTCATAAACAGGGTTCCCACAGTAATACTTAAACTTGAAAACAATGCTGTGATGGATCCATAGGTCTGTGAGAGCAGGACTGCTGCAGAGCAGGAGAGGGGCGTCCACAGTGTGGGCGGAGAGCAGGCAGCAGGACAGTGCAAGAGGGGGAACGAGTGATGAATGAATGAAGCTGGAGAGGTGCTCACACGCCAGGTCATGATGGGCCAATGCTCAGAAAGGACCCCCAGGTGGACCCAGAGGAGACATGGAGACCAGATGGGGGGAGGGGGCTGTTCTAATAATATAAAGCTGGGCAAGATGCCCACCCATCTCTTCTGACCACACTGGGCACAGAGGCTTCCATTCACAAAACCCCATCTCAAGCTTACCAGGGCCAGGGTTTGGAAACCTGATGGGGTGAATTAGTGGCCCCATTCTCTGTGCCAGTGCCTCGAAATCCAGTGGGAGGTTCAGGGCGCTGACCCCCGGTGCCCTCAGGACTCTCCACAGCTGGCCTAGGGTCACACTCATGGACACTGTTTCTCTCTCCCAACAGCTTCATCGGCCATTCTCTCGGCAACATCATCATCCGATCGGTCCTCACGAGGCCCCGGTTCCGGTATTACCTCAACAAACTCCACACGTTCCTGTCGCTGTCCGGGCCTCACCTGGGGACCCTGTACAATAATAGCACCCTGGTTAGTACAGGTAAGACTTTCCTACACTGGTCATTGCTCAGAGTTCCCTGGGGCAGACGGGAGGTGAAGCTAGAGGCAGACTCTTCTTGATGGAACCCGTGACTCGGAGCTTCTCCAAGCATGGGCAGTAGAGAGGCATGGGCTGAGAAGGGCGGCCTTCGGTACGTGCTGAGGGAGGTTAGGCTAGATGGTCCCAGAACCTCTTCTGCCTTCAGGCTTCTGGGAACAAAAGGTGATGTCTCGTCCTAGCCAGTTTGGCTAAGCGGTTAGAGCATCAGTCTGGGATCGATTCCAGCCAAGAGCACATATCTCGGTTGCACCCTCAATCCCTGGCCCCATCAGGGTATGTGCGGGAGGCACTATGTCTCTCTCTCTCTCCCCCCCCCTTCCACTCTCTCTGAAAAGTAATGGAAAAAATATCCTCAATTGAGGATTCAAAAAAAAAACAGGTGATGTCCCTGGGGTGCCAGCTTGAAAAGGTTCAAGAGGCTGATGGTGTGAAGAGAGCACAGGCATCTCAGTCCATATGGGCTGCTGTAGCAATTACCATGGACCGAGGGCTCCTGAACAGCAGACGTGTATTTCTCAGTTCTGAAGGCTGGAAGTCTAAGGTCTAGGGACCCCAGATTCCATTGATAAGGGCATTAATCCCATTCAGGAGGGCTCCAGCCTCATGACCTAAATTTCCCACAGGTCCCACCCCAAATACCATCACATTGAGGGGTTTCCCACATATGAGCTTGGGGGAGTACAAACATTTGGTCTGTAGCACAGCTGTATGTCTTTGGGGGCAGAGTCTATGGCAATGGCTTTCAATCATGTCATAGCCACTACAAGCCTGCGGTTAAGGTCTAACCCAGGCATTTACTGAGGACTCTGGCCGAGACTTTGAACTTCTGTGCTAGTTTCCTTATGTTTAAAATAAAGCGAATATGCATATGTATGTTTGTGTATATGTATGGAATGAATACATCTATGACATATGTGTGTGCATGTGTGTATGTACATCCATGTCTCTAAACACACATATATGTGGTGTGTGTTTGCATGTGTATTAAATTGTTGGGGATTAAACAGGGGAAGGATTGAAGAGGTTAACCAACGTGTGGAAGGTGAGCCACAGCGGACTCGACACTTCTTGCTGGATGGTGAGGACTCGGCTCCCAGCTCTGAGGCTCTCGCCGGTTCCTCTATTGTAAGGGAGTGACATTACCATTGACAAAGGGGCCAGGCCCAAGGTTCAATGAATCTGGAGGATGGGCAGGATTTCTAGGCGGTGAATTAGTGGGTCAAGCTTCCTGTGCAGAAGACATAGTGTGTTTAGTAACCTAGAAGCTTGGTGTGATCAGCAAGCTACAGGTGGCTCTTTGTGACAGAAACACTCAGGATGACCTGGAGTGGGGCAGAAGACATCGTGGAGCTCTCAGCAGGAGCCTGATGCTATGACAAGTGTTAGACTAGTCACTAGTCACAGGACACTACTGATGGGCAATAACTCTGGAAGTGACATGCTCTGTCGTATGGCAGCCCAAGTAGGCTGCTGGGTTTTGTGTACAGTATATTGAATTCCCTGTGAAGACGTCAGGAGTCCCTGATTGGCACAGCCCGTTCTGTGGCATCTAGGGTCACCTGTTCAAGCTCCCCTCTTGGTGCCCATCTCCGGCCCCCAGCCTTGGCCCGATCCTTGCCCTGCACTCAGGGAAGGCTGGGCTGCCTGCTCTTCTCGCTGAGTTGGAGTATTTGTTTGCTCTTGTGTTATTTTCAGAACTTATCTGTAAATGTGAGTTTTCTCCTCAGTCTCTTGGTCTTTCCTCACAAGTCAGGGAATGAAGCATATCCAGTCCCTGTGTACAGTTCATGGTGCTTACCCAGCAGGCACATACATTTACACGGTGGGAATGACCATATATGTAAACATTGGACCTTGCTATTTCCTTGTGTCTTTATAAAGAAATGCGTGATTGGGACATGATACTCATCCTCATCATGTGTCAGCATAGCCGTGGGGAAATGGATGGCCTCTGAGACAAAAGTTTGGCTTTGTTTTCCTGTACCCCAGCTGGATCTGTAAGGAGCATTCTTTATATATTTTTTCATTTAGGATTGTTTCTTTAGCCTGGACTTAGGGAGGGGGACTGAGTACATTGAAGAGTATGGGTATTTTCAGGACTCCTGAAGCCTGTCGCCGTATCATTTTGCAGGATGTTTTTTTCTCTCTGTCCCCAGTGCTTGAGAATACAGGTGTCCCTCTAACATCTCACTTTTTTGCTAAATTGCCTACTACCCTCTTATTTTTAAGTTAACTAAAAATCACAGTTAAATGCTGCTCTCTCCCTATTTTTTGCTTCCTTTGTTTTGTGTGTTTGATTTTGGCTTGGTTTGGTTTTCCCAGGCTTGTGGCTCATGCAGAAACTAAAGAAATCCGGCTCCCTCCTGCAGCTGACCTTCAGGGATAATGCCGATCTCCGCAAGTGTTTCCTCTACCAACTCAGCCAAAAGACAGGTGAGCCGCTTCCCCAGCCGGGGGTCCCAACTCTGAGCTGACACCCACTCTCTGACCCAAACTGGCTCCAACGCTCCACTGATTCACTCACAGAGGGTTTCACCAGGGGGCACAGCCTCTTAACTCATAGGAGGCCAATGGCTACCCAAGAACTCGGCCGCTCCTGGCCCGTCACCCTGATGGCCTATGAAAGGCAACACAGATGGGAGCCAAGGTGTGGGTGCAGGGGTATCTCTACGGGAGAGCTGTGGCCTCTGATTCCCACCAGTCCTTTAATCTCCTAATCACACAGGCTCCAGGTCTGGGGCCAACTCACCGCTCCTTCACCCAGGTACAGATCCCCGCATAGAAGAGCAGACGAATGCGGTCCATCCATGTTGACAGTTCAGGGGAGGCAGGTCGTTCCCGGGCAGGCCTGAGAGCACTCCACCCACAGTCCACAGTGAGGATGAGCACAGGGGTGCAGAAGCCCCACTGGTCACTGGAATGAGCAGAGGACAGCAGTGGGTGAGGGGAGGAGCAAAACATCACACTGACTTCCTCCTGGACTCCTGAGTGCTGCTGGACCAGGGACACATTGTTGTCCCTCCCATATGCCTCGCTTGTCCTGTCCAGAGTGGCTTTCTCTGTGTCACCTTAGCTTCCTTGCGTGAGGAGCACAAATCCCTCATCTACCTTATACATACAAAACCCCAGTGCGGCAAATGCTTTTATCAGCCTCTCAGACCGGAAGGTCCTTATGCAGCCACACAACTTGTGTGCCACAATCTGCTTGCTCGCTCGCTCACCCTCTTTCCTGCAGGTCTGTACAGTGTGTGCAAACCAGAGGGTGCATACTGAAACTCCCTGGGTAAAAAACAACCCCCTGGCTTGTTGCAGGTCTGGAGCATTTCAAAAATGTCGTGCTGGTGGCTTCGCCCCAAGATCGCTATGTGCCATTTCACTCAGCCAGGATTGAAATGTGCAAAACTGCCCTCAAGGACAGACACACAGGTAAGCCACATTCTGTTCTTATGATTTAAAAAGCAAATGTAATCCTGGCCGGGTAGCTTGGTTGGAGCATCGTCCTGATGCGCCAAGGTTGAAGGTTAGATCCCTGGTCAGGGCGCATACAAAAATTAACCAATGAATGTGTAAATAAGTGGAACAAAAAA
Source organism: Miniopterus natalensis (assembly GCF_054644295.1). Lineage (NCBI taxonomy): Eukaryota > Metazoa > Chordata > Mammalia > Chiroptera > Miniopteridae > Miniopterus > Miniopterus natalensis. The sequence continues at coordinate 41,016,731 of NC_142096.1, read as the reverse complement.
TCGATGTTTTTGTCTGTCTCTCTCCCTCTCTCTAAAATCAATCAATAAAAAAAAAAAAAAAAAAAAATCAAACATTCAGCCCTAGCCAGTTGGTTGGAGTGTCATCCCATATACCACGCGGTTGCGGGTTTGATCTCCAGTCAGGGCCTGTACAGGAGGCAACCCTTTGATGTTTCTCTCTCACATTGATGTTTCTCTCCACCCTCTTCCTCTCTCTCTAAAAAAATCATTAGAGCCCGGCCGGGTGTGGCTCAGTGGTTGAGCGTCGACCTGGGATCCAGGCGATTGGGGTTCGAATCCTGGTCAGGGCACATGCCCAGGCTGTGGGCCCGATCAATGGCTCTCTCATCATTGATGTTTCTGTCTCTCTCTCTCCCTCTCCTTTCCTCTCTCTAAAATCAATAGATATATAAAAAAAAAATCATTAGAAACACCCTCTGATAAGGATTAAAAATAATAATAATAAAATAAAAGCAAACATACACTCGTCCAATCGACTCTGCGTAATCGGGCCTATCCGACTTTCTGCCCAGGGATAGGAACCCAGGGCTGCTCTCTAGGCTCCTGGCCGAGAGCCCCAGGACTGCCTCTCCCTTCCCTCCCGCAGGGCCCGTGTACGCGGAAATGATCGACAACCTGCTGCGGCCGCTGGTGGACGCCAAGGACTGCACCCTGGTCCGGCACAGCGTGTTCCACGCACTGCCCAACACTGCCAACGCCCTGATCGGCCGCGCGGCCCACATTGCCGTGCTGGACTCGGAGCTCTTCCTGGAGAAATTCTTCTTGGTGGTGGGACTCAACTACTTCAAGTAGTGGCCTTGGGAACTCGCCAGACACAGGAAGACCCCAGACAGCGTCAGCCGAGTCACCCTTTTGTAGCCGGCCAGTCCAGGGTGGAGCTCAGAGAGGAAGGCACTGAGGGATGCAGAGGGCGGGATGTGTATCCCAGGTGCTTCCATTTCGGAGGTTTGGAAAGCCGAACCAACAGTGTTATTAAAGACTGCCCGAGCCTGTATAGCCACCTGGAGTCTCATCCAAGACGTTCTCTAGGGAAAATGAGCAAAAATAAAGCAACAGAACTTGGAGTTGGGGAGCCCACCTTTGCAACCACCCAAGGCTAGCAGAGAGAGCGCGCCACTTTAACTAGGCGTGTGCAGTATGTTACTAGCTCACAGCTTTATCATTCTGATTAAATTAAGTGCACACAAGCATTTCAGAACTCAGGTTACCCTCCGTGCAGAGTGAACGTACTGGTGTAGCTATAACCCTCAATAGACTCAATGTGCCACTTGTTCAGGAAAATGTGATGCTCTCACTCTCTCCTGTTTCCTCAGTGAGGGGCAGAGGCCTGCTCTATAGACCCCTGGCTCCTGTCCAGATGGCAGTGGGTGGGTGGTTGAAGGTGTGGGGGCATAGAGGTGATGCTAGAGGAAACTAGAAAAAACGTGGCGAACGCGTCCCCTCACCTACTTCTCCAGACTTTTTCTATGCATAGCCCTGCTCCATAAATCATTTTTGTGACTGCTTAAATCTCTCTCTGTGGTTGGGAAAATTGACTTTGACTGAAGCTAGCAGAAGGGGGCACCGAGATTAATGCACGTGGGAAGCTCCTGCTGGTACACTTCCAAAGAAATGCTATGTTAGCACTTGATGCAATCGCAAAAAATTAATACCATTAGCATGGCCAGCTGTTCCTCCTGTCCATGGAAGGAGAAAACATCTAAATGGAGGCCAGCTGGATTCAAAAACCTCAGGGGAGCTCCAAGAAGGGTGCTGGGCACCTTTCAATAGAAATGTCTTATTGCCTTAGGAAACTAAGGGCTAGGAAAGGTCACCACTGATAAACAACTGAGAGGAACAAAATGAGATCAGAGAGGTGGACAACAGTCAGATGGAGGGCTCAACTCAAGTTATTGGTAAGTGGCTTAAGGGGAAGTTTTGAAACTTACCGGGATGTTTACTATGGTCCCTAAGACTGAGTAAACTCTTCAGGCTACAGGAAACCTAGAGAATCATTTTGTTGCACCGAGGAACACATGAACAAGGACAGCAGGAATGACTAACACGGGAGACCCTTATCCTGGAGGTGTGAGAGCAAGTGGGGACACTGAGAATGTCATCATCCCAGAACCCTTTTCCTGCTTCTGCAAAATTCCCTTAGAAAGTGTGGAAACTCATCTGGGACCAGATTCATGGTCCAGCACCTGGACCATGCCCTTAGGTCACCAATGCCATGGTAATGAAACCAAGCAAATCGTGGCTTGTCTGGGGATCTTAATTCCTCACATGTTAACAGTGTGGCTTTGGAAAACCAATGTAGATGCTGAGAAAGTGTCCAGAGAGGTGACTTTGCAGGAGAGTAGACTTGCAGATTTCTTAAGAGGGAAAAAACACAGGCAGGAGTTGGATGTTCTGCAAAGGCAGACTTCCATGCAAGGGACTTAGGGCTTCTCTGTGGGTCTTCGAACTTTCCTTGTCCCTGTTCTTAACATGTAGGGGGTCAGTAAGTCCTTTGGGCACTTTCCAACTGGGTATTTTTCCAAGTCCCCATTGGGCATAGACTCTGTTACCCATGATCAGTGCCAATCCCCTGTCTAACCCAGGAGGAATGTGGTTCCTGCCTGGACAAGCACCATGCTCAGTGCAGGACCCTACATTTGTAGCAATTTCTCTCTTTGGCCCAAGGAAGAACCCTGCCCCTCTGATGAGTGCATTTCCCTTTGTGTTTCCATGTTCCATCAGCAACATTTGTCGTTCTCTGGTCATTGGAAAGACGGTGTAGCTGGTGGTTATGGAGCCAAGGTTAAGCCAATGACCATTGTCTTTTCCAAAAACCAGCATAACTTCAATATGCTGTCTGGACATAGTGAGAACTCATGGCAATAAACGTCCAGCCGCATGGTGCACCTCGTTTTATGGGGGTGCTCTGCTGCCTTTGTAAACTCGCTCTCTCCCTGAGCATCTATTCTGTGTAGAAAGTCCATCTCTATATTGTAAATAAGAGTGCCAAGTGTCATGTGTCATGCCTCATTTGAAAAGGGTTTTTTATGTCTCTTTCTATTGAAGTATAGATATCTAATATATATATATACACACACATATAATATATATAAATATATAATGTAAAACAGGGACATTCTATTATTGATGATAAAAATTATAAACAAAATGCCTGCCAAGAGAATGGTCTGGTATGTCTTCATTCTTAGCATCATTTTTGTGTTTTGTTTTTACTATCTGTTACACTTCTCAGAACTACTTAGAAATAAAAATTGCTGAAATTGAGAGTAGGTGGAATTTGCTATTCAGGAACCAAATACATTCAGAGAAGCAGATGCCGGGCCTCAGGGTACCTTGGGGCAAACTCAATGCCCTAGAGGCAGGTTGGAGGCAGCTGGAGAGCTATGCTCCTGGGGAGAAGGTGGCGGGACCCACTCCTTCCTAATACTGTCTCAGTGTCTTGGTCTGCATCCTTGCATGTCTCCCTTGTATGAATATGCCTTCTCGAGAGCAGAGACATGTCTGATTTATCACTGTGTCCCTGCTGGGGCTCAGTAAGTATTTGCTGAGGATGGTTAGTCCTTTGAGAGCTCCTGGTTTCTCTAGCCACTCAGCCAACCCACAGCAACAGACTCTGTTGCAGAAGAGTTTCGATTTTGGCTGATGTTGACCCTCTGAGCTTCCAAATTTGCAAGTGGAGAGTCCTTTCGAAGGATAAGACATCCTACTGGTAGGTCTCTAAGTGGGCAGAGCCAGGTTATCTCTGGGGCCTGCTTTCAAGCCCCTGGGGACTAGCCAGGTTTCCTCATCTATACAACAGATTTGAAATATCTGCCTCGACAGGTAGGTGGGCATATGGACAAGAAGGGGGAGCAGGGTGTCTGGACAGTGCCAGCACAGAGAAGTGTTCTAAAATTTGGGGAGGTGGTCTAGAAATATTTTATAATGAGAAGTTAGCTATAGGAAAGTTTCTTTATAATAAATTAAGAAAAAATTCAATAAATTCAATGGTAAATAAATAAAAATTAAACCTTAAAAAAGAGTTCCCGTGGCCTCCAAGTGATTCATACGTGATGGCCTTGAGAGAGATCAGCTCTTGGAAACTTCAGGCTTGAGCTTCCAGCACTCAGAACATCTGATTATGGTTCCAGGAGCCTCCAAACTAGAGTTTTCCAGCTCAGCTCAGTGCACAATTGGATGGTCTATCTGTCAAAACTATTTCCCACTCAGGACACAGTCTCAGCCATTGTGAGCTGAGAGTTGAATAAAGGCTAAAGCAGGACACAGCTGACAGCAACAGGACACTTGAGTTAAGGTGTTTGCAGTTTGAATTCTGTACATGTCACTCAGCATCTTTTTACCGCAACCAACTGAACAGCCTTTTACAGCTTGGGCTAGACAGGTTTAACCTACTGCCTATGACCAAATACCTGCTTCATAAATTCCAGCTCCGAGGAAGTTGGATGATCCAGGTATGACCAATAGTCTAGGCATATGCCTGCTAGTTTTCTGTTATTTCAAGACAGCACTTTATTCTGTCCCCCACGCTGGGTGGAGCAGAAGTAGGGTGGCATCTCTGTATGGAACGTAATACAAAAGTCTGTGATTTCACTGTCACAACTTCCCCATACCTTACCCTCGAAGGCATTTCTTTTAAAACTGCGTTTATTCCAGGTGTCAAAAACCTTTTTTCTGTGAAGGGCCATTTGGATATTTATAATGTCATTTGCAAGCTATATAAAATTATCAACTTAAAAATTAGCTATGAAAAAGCTCCTAGATTTATTGAACTTTGAGTCCCACCTGCAGCTGCCTTGGCAGGGCCAGACTGAATGATTTCCTGGGCCTTACACAGACGTCCCCCACTCCTGGTTTAGTCTCTGTCTGGTTCTGTGCTGAGCATTGGTGGCTACAGAAATTAATCAGATGGGACCTTGCGCTTTAAGAATTTATCATCTGGGGGGACAGACGCTTATAAAAATACAATGTCCACAGACAGAGGATAGTGAGATGAGACACAGGTGGGAAACACTGAGGATGCCATCACCCCAGGACCCTGTCAAATGAACCATCCTCCTGGGATGGGGGTTCCACATACTATTAGGGTCTGGAAGCAGGAAACTGCCCAGGTAAGATGCCACACTGATGACAGCCACGCCGCTCAGCTAGGACTGCAAAGCTTCCTTGAGGCCATTGTCCTGGGTCAGGGTCAAATTAGGACATTTATGAAAGGAGGAGCTTAATGGTGTGAGTGACAGCCCAGTCTGTCAGGAAGCCCCTCCTCCTGAGCAGGCTGGCACCTATTCATAGTACAAAGGCTTTGGATGCTCTCTGCTCAGCTGTCTACCTCTCTTCAAATGAACAGACCAAAGTAGATTATGGAACTAGGCACACCAAGGGCGGGCATCCATAAGTACTGCCCCACTCAGCCCTGGCTGCAGAACAGGGCTTGTGTTTACTGATAGTACAGTGCAGAGCTCTGGGGTTTATTTTACTTTATTTTATGTTATTTTATTTTATATTTTATTATTTTCTGTTTATTTTAGGTTACTTTAGTATTCAGATGTGACCTGCTGCATTGTAGAAGGGAAAGAGAGGCAGGGTCTTGGGCATGGGCCCTTTCTCTGAAAAAGAACCTGAGTGAACAGCTTGATGCTACTGTGAATTCCTAATGCGTCGGTCCCGGTGACCGTGCCTGACACCATAGTTCAGCCTCCCGCACACCCTTGCGACTGTAACCCAACAACAGGAATGCCAAGTCATTAGTGCCAATATGACTCTCCTACTTTTCTCCATTGGCTCTTTGGTTGGCATTTTGTGTAGCTCGTGATGTATGTGAGTGATAAAAAACATTCATAATAAAAACATCTTGACTTTCTTTTTTCCAGAATGTTGTGTGTATGAAAGGTGCAGTAAACACTCTTAGGTGTGCAGCCAAGTGGAGGGAACCCTCCTGTGTTTGCTGAGAGGACGTGTGGAGTGCAGTGGTTATTTCTGGGATGCTCACTGTAAGAAAGGCCTACGGCATCCTCGTGGCTGAGCAGAGGTGAGAGGGAACTCAAACTGGATTCTAGGAGGGAACTTCATGTGCCCTAACACGTGTAGAACTTAAATAAAATGTGATGAATAAGTGAATGAATGACTCACAGCAGGTGCTAAGTGGATATCTATATCAACAAAGTCCTAAGCTAGAGACCTTTCTGCTACAGCAGGCTTTCTTCCTGGGGTTTCCTTAACAGCTCTGACCAAGGACAGGGTCCCCTCCACAGGGGAAACAGACAGTGCAGCCTGTAGCTGAGGGAATGAGCTGTGGGGAGACCCCTGCCTGTATCACTAACCTGGGGCAGTGCCTGTGTCAGAAACTCCCGTGGCCTGCAGAGGGCGCCCAAAGCCTGGCAGACTGCAGAATGCTAGCTGAAGCTGGGTACAGTTCCTGCCTCTAAAAGTCTGCTTGGCATCTGAGCAGGAGAAAGTAAAGATGGAATAGGTTTTTGGAAACAAGAAGAGAAACATCAATAAGGTATAATAAGGGAGGGGTAGCATGACTTTCTAGGATTTCTAGCTGGGATGAAATTGATGAATGAATTTATTCCAGTTCAATCCTCAAGCCCTGACTGAGGTGTGCAGACCACAGTGCTGGGAAAAGCAATTTTACAAGAAAAGGCGGCTGTCCTTAACCAACACCACCTGTCATTCAGTCATCAGTTTGAAAGTTGCCATCTCAGAAATGGCTCCCCAGATCCCCCTCAGAAGGAAGGTGCTGGCTCGTTTAGAGCAAAGGGAATCCTTGGAGGTTGGCAAAACCTTTCATTCTTTTATTTTACAAGCATCTGCCACTCTGAGAGGGAACTTCTCGGAAGTCATACAGCTCACATAAGGGCCACCAAGATGAGTGGCTGAGTGTCCTTTTTCCTCCACTGTAGGGACTGCCTGACTTACCAAGCTGTCTCACAGCTGGGTGCCCTCTTCTCATACATTTGTAGAGCGCCATACTGTAGCAGAGAAGGGAATCTGTTCCCATTTCCCAAATAGTTGGAGGAACTAAAACCCAGAGAGGCTAGGGACTTGTCCGGACAACATAGCTTCATTCAATATCCTCGCCCACCACTGTTTCCCGCCACAATTCTTTTGAGCTCCTAGGAGCTGTTCTCCCAAAGCAAAGTCCGGTTATATATTGGCACCCTGGGGTGTCAATCATTGCAGTTGGTTTTCTGATTTTTTTGTAATGGTAGTGTCCAAGTTAAGCTTTGATCACTGAGGCATCCCCTTCAAAGATGCTGTTTGAAATGAGCGCTGCTGCCAATCAGGGCTAGATAAAGAACCAGACTGCTCCTCATCCCAGCTCCTTTATTCTGGAAATCTCTGTTAATTTTAATAACTGACCATTTGGACAACTTGTTTTTTTCTTTTTCTGCACTTCAAATTCTGCTCTTATGTTTAATTACCAATAAAGAGATCTAGATGCTCTAGGCCCTTACCCTTGACTCCAATAAAGGCAGAACCCCAAGCCCATTTACCCTCTACCTCAACTTTGCTGTGCTGCCCCAGGTGTGCCATCTGCTTTCCAGGGCCTGTGGGCAATACACCCCCTCCCCCCAAAGTTTCCTGATGGTTATTGCTAAGGTGCAGGTCCAGCCACAACACTGGTTATCTATAGGCTGAGATCCGACAAAACACACCCCCTCCTTAACACCCTCAAACGACTTTCCATTTTAGCTGGAATTAAGCCCCTCATGGTTTAACTTCACCGGCTCAGAGAAGCCACCTCGAACACTCACCCCAAAAATAAGCCTCTGCCCCCAATGGGGGCAAAGTTGGTACAATAGTGTTACCAACTGTAGCCACAATGTTTACATCAGATGCTTAGACCTATTCCTGCTCCAACTGCGTCTCTACACTTCCGACACCCCTACTGCCCCAGTCCCTGGCCCTGGCTGATGCTATTCTGCTTTCTGGCTCTGAGTTCCGCTTCCCCTCCTTCCCCTCCCTCCTCTCCCTTTCCCCCTCCCCTCCCTCTCTCCTCCTTCCTCCCCCTTCCCCTCCCCTTTTCCTCCCACTCCCCTCCCCCCTCCCCCTCTCCCCTTCCCCTCCCCTCTCTTCCTCTCCCCCTCCTTCTTCCTCCCCTCCCCTCCCCCTCCAATTCTCCTCCCCTCCCCCTCCAATTCTCCTCCCCTCCCCCTCTCCTCCTTCCTCCCCCTCCCTCCGTCCTTCCTCACCTCCCGTCCTTCCTCTCCCTCCTCTCCCATCCCACCTGTCAGCGACGACCCGCAATAGTTGGCTTCGGCGCAGTTCACTTGGAACTTAGCCTAATAGCACAATGCCCTTTGGGTTCGCCCATGTTGTGGCAAATGACAGGCTTTTCCTTTTTATACAGGTTGACAAATACTCCAACATACATGCAAATCAGCACTAAAAGGAGCCTCACCTCGCCTGGGCAGAGCCCGCTTCCTTCCCCGCTCGTCCCCCAGGGACACTGGGGCCTCCCTTCCTCGGCCACCGCGAGCGAGGCCGCAGGAGACAGGAGCGCGGGCGCCTCTCTGAGGTGACGACTCTGTCTCCTTAGGATTTAGTCCCAGAAGCGGACTTGCTGGGTCCTCTGGTAGCTGTATTTTTAACCCCTTCGGCTGTATTTTCAATTTTCGAGGACCTTCCACACTGCTCCCTCCCACAGCGGCTGCTCAGCTGCCACCCGCTGCAGCGCGAGGGCCCTTCCTCCCGAAGGACGCCCGCAGGGAGCGCGCAGGCGCGGAGAGGCCCAGGACGCCTCGACCCAGGGGAGCGCGCAGGCGCGGAGAGGCCCAGGAGGCCTGGCCCCAGGGGAGTGCGCAGGCGCGGAGGGGCCGAGGACACCGCCCAGGGCGGCTGGCGAGCCGGGGACACCGCCCGCGGAGGCCGAGCCCAGAGCCGGAAGCGCTCCTCCCAGACAGAGGGACTGACACAAGAAGTTCCTCGCGGCTCCCTATCGCGCACTGTCGTGTCCATACCGAGTCCCAAGTCCCACCGCTCTCATTGGTCCCAATCGCACAGTTTTGATTGGTCGGTGTTACTGCGTCCTGATTGGTGGCAATTCTGATTGGACGGGGCCGGTCTCGCCTTCGGGGGATGGCAAAGCCCGGAAGTGCCGGGCACAGCGCGGAAGGGGGAACCTGCTCCCGAGCGCGCGGAGCCCCCGGAGCGCCTGCTGCAGGCGGCGGCTGGTCTCACTGTGCATAAAATTTGGGGACCTCAGTGGACGGGGGGGAGCCCATCGCAGTGGGTCAATCCTTTCTTGGGGTTCTCTCTTCCCAGGGTCCACATAGCCATTCTCACGGGTGTGAGTGATTTCTCCTTTTCGTTTTGATTTGCATTTCCCTGGTGATTAGTGATGTCCAGCACCTGTTCATGTGCCTGTTGGTCATTTGTCTGTATTCTTTGGCAAAAATGTCTGTTCTGCTGCTTTGCCTACTTTTTAATATGGATTAAAAAATGTTGTTCACTGTCTCTCTGGTCCAGCTGGAGTATACGTTTCCTGAAAGCCAGGATCGCGTCTGTCTTGTTCATCTCTGTCCAAGGCACTTAGGACAGGACACAGCGTCGCGCTGACCCACAGCGAGCCCTTCACGCTGCGCTGGGCCGAGACTAGGCCCGTTCCTCGGTTTCTCGTCGAAGGAGAGGCTCTGAGAGGCCGCTCTGATTCCTGGGCGTGAGCTTCTGCACCCAGAGCTTGCTCCACTAGAGGGCAGAGCTCCCCGCTTCTTTGCCTTTGTCGGTCAGAAGGCCCTCCACTGCACCCCAAACCCCAGGGCAGCTGTCCAGGCTGAAAGCGGTAACACGCAGGGGCGCTCAACTTCCACGGAATAAATTGTTTGATATAACTTGACGTCGTGCCTGCCAAAGTTGAAAATTAAAATGGTTCAAAACAAAAAACTAACCTATTAAAGTATGTTTCTTCTTACAAAACGCTGTCACAGCAATAAAATGTGCAAACGAAAAAAACATTACTGTGCCCACATTTCATGTTACTAGCAGATCAATCACCCCAAGACCCCATTAAATAACTGTTAAACAAACACTTAAAGACTGTCAGTTTGAAGACTGCCAAGTTATTGGCCTGTCTGTAAAGAGCATCTTCTTACTCAGGCCAGCTGGCTCCCTTCGTCCATCGCCAGGTGGGGCCACAAGACTCTTATTTTCCCTGACCTTGCAAAATCAGGACTTTTGCCTTTCCCAGGACCAATTCTAATCCCAGGGTAGGCGATACTTTAGCAGCTGCCTCTCCTGTGGTACAGTGGTGCCCAAGCTCGCTGGAAGATAAGAATCACCTGACAGGAGTGTTAGAAATACGAATTCCTAGCTTCCAACATAAGCCAATAGCTTTATCTCCTTCCTCAAGCAAGTAGGCCCAGTGAAAAATGCCCTTTTCCCTAACCAAGAGGTTATCAAACCTGAGTGTCCATTAATATTACCTAGGAGCTTAAAAAAATCCTCATGTCTTTCTTTCACCCCAGTTCCATCAGAATCCGTGGGGCGGAGCCCATGTAACGTTTTAAAATCTCCACAGTTACTCTAATGTGCAGCCTCGTTGAGAATCACTGTGACCCTGACGTGATTCAAGCCTCATAATTCACTTGCTTACGGATTCACTCATTCCTTCGATTCTCCATTCCCCTGAGGTGCTTTGGAGTCAGGCAATTTTGAAAATCCAGCTGTGAGGCTCACACAGGGGGTTTAACCTCCAAAAGCTTTCATTTTCTAGTGTGTACTTTAAAAACAGATACTTGCCTTGCTAGATTTTTGTCAGGGTTAATTGAGATACTACAGAAAAGCAATTGGTAAATCACAAGTGTTCAATAAGTGGTGGGTATTTATTTACCCATTTATTCTAAAAACCTATGTCAGCAGGCACTGTGCTGAGTTCTGTGCTATGGCAGACCTGTGCTATGGTCATTCACAGGGAATGTGTCCCACAATCTTTGGAACCCCCAAATTTGCAAATATCAAGACAGTATATTATGTCCCCCCAGAATGGTGGAAACTACAACTGAAAATGAGTCATCTATTCAAACCCTCTGATGATCCTATTAATTACTGGTTGAGCTAATACATCTGCTAGTGTCTGGAGATTCCTTTCTAGATGGGTAGGATCTGTGAGTGGGGACCATGGTGGGGTCTAACTGGACTAAGAGACTATTAAAAGAGTAATACTTGGGGAAGCTGGACTCCAAGCAAGCACACAGACCCCCCAAATCATCCACTGGAGAGGATCAGGCCAAGATGACCATAAGGCCATGAGGTGGCAGAGTCCCCAAGACCCCCAGAAAGCTTCACAATGGAAGGTGAGAAGGGCCAGTCCTGCCAACTGTTGCTGCAAGGAAAAGATGGCCCAGTGTAGCCAAATCTTCAGATTTAACAGCTTTATAAGTGCAAATTTTTATGAGAATGCCTTGCTGTTTGCTTCTTTGAAAGTAACGCCAGTTATTGAGATGCGAGGTGTTCTGGACCAGAGGATGTGGGAGCCTTGACTGAGACCCCCCTCGGCCCTAAGTAAGGGTGGAGCATACAAGTTCAGGCCTTGTGTCAGGAAACCTTGCTCCTTAATGTCTTTGGATGGCATTTCATAGGGGAAAGGGAAAATGCAGGAGAGATGCAAAGCAGACATTCTGCAGGCAGGTTCATGGGACTTTCAAAGCCTCACCCCCATCATGATGCCTTCACAGGCCTTTAAAAGCCACAGCAATCTCCCATCATGAGGGATTTCTCTTCACAAAAGGGCAAAGTATGCCATCAGGCTGCAGGGCTGAAAGGCAGGTCTTTTTAAAATTGCTCCTGGCTTTCAGGTTTCCCCAAATGGACATGATTAGGGATTGATGGGACTTGCTGTGGGGGCTGTTTTCTACTGACCTCAGCAAATGCCAATCAGCTTAACTGTTCCATGTAGCGTCCCATAACTTTCTGTTGGTGGCCCACATAGGGTTCCTGTCCTTAATAACCTGGGCCGATTAATCCAGTTGGAAAGTAGTCAACTCAAGCTCAACCAGCCTTCTGTGGCCACCCGCTTAGAACTTCCTTCCCCCGGGGAACTCACTCCTTGTGGTGGAGAAAGGTTCACAGGGAGGTCACCCTGTGCAGGGAAGGCCACAGTGAGGTCTCTGATTGGGTCACAGAAAACAGGTCTGGGCAGGGTTCTCACCCTCAGCATTGCTGACACTCGGGCTAGGTCACTCTTAGCTGTGTGGGACTGACTGCCCCACAATTGTAGGATGTTTAGCAGAAACAATGGCCTGTACCCCCAGATAATATGCCCTAGGTGTGGCAACCAGGCCTGTCTCCAGATATTGCTAAATGTCCCCTGGAGAAAAGCTGGGGAACCACCCCAGGTTGAGAGCCACTGGACTCAGATGAGGTTAATTGTAACTGGGACAAAAAGATAGACTTGAACTTGACCTCGATTGAGGATAGAGACGGGGAGGTTTATACTGGGGGGTATCCTGGATTTGGGGGCAGCTGGATGGGGGGTGTTTTAGTGGATGACATTTTTTGGGTCCATGAAGAAGTAGAAATGCAAAGTTGTTGATGACTCTAGACTTCATTCAGTCTTCAGAGCTGACCAGATAACAATTTTTATTTTATCCATTTTCCAGAAAAGTACTTGGAGGGGTGTAGCGGTTAAGCGGGTTTCCCAAGGTGGCGTGGGGAGCTGTGGGGTTCCCTCCGCCTCTTCCACCCAAGAGGAAAGCGACTGTATTCAACCCAAGCACGCGAGGGCTGGGACCCCCTGACTGCCTGGGAAAGTGAGGCACACGCAGAGGCCAAGTCATTCATCACATGATACGATGGCAAATGCCTGCCATGAGTTCTGCTCACACAGAAACTGAGAGAAAGAAATTGCGTGGGATGGCTCCGACGTGGGAGGTCTCTGTCCCAAAGCACCCTTCCATGACCCCAGCACGTGCAGAGCAGACGCGTGCTGAGCGGGAGGGGTGGAGGCGCAGGGCCCCTTTTCACGTGGCTCCTGTTCCCAAAGTCGCCATCAGCTGGTCCTGCTGCTGGCGGTCCAACGCGGCACAGACTGAAAACGGCCAGACTGTTGGGTGGAAGCAGGGGGATGGCGCCCAGAGGCGCTGGGAGGAAAGCCCTCCCACTGCAATTTTTAGCTCTTAGCAGCCCGGTTCCCAGGCTGCAGGGAACGGGCCAGGAAGCGGCCTCGCCTTCCTCTGGCACCTCAGGCCCTTTAGAAAACAGGAGCTTTGGAGCACTAACTGCCCCGGGCCCAGGGATGAGCTGGTTTGTCCTGAGCATTTCAGCGCAGTTCTTGAAGAGCCGCACACAGTTCTGTTAGTGCTTTCTGTTTCATTAAATTGTTTTCTTATATTGATCTTTCCTTTTGCCCATTTTCTTTGGGTTTAACCTGCTCTTCTTTTTCCTAGATCCTGCTCAAGTATTCAGATGATTGATCTTTAATATTTCTTTTCTCATTTTGTATGGACACACTTAACGATGAACGCGGCGATTTTAGTAGATAAAGGGCTCTTCGGTAACCTATTTCTTTTTATTGAGCTTTTGTGTTTACGCCTCTTAAGTAAGTTGCCCACTTCAGGGAGATGGTTTCATGTACAGTATAGCGGCGCCCCTACTGCGCGCCCTGCCCGTGTGAAGGTCTCGGGGAAAGTGCCCTCTTCCCTCCACGTCGCACCTTGTGTCCCTCGCCTGGCCCTCGCTCCGGCTGGCCCCCCCTCTTCATCGTTACCCATCTTTTCAAAGAACTGCTTTTCCCCATTGATTTGCCTTTTGTTTTTCCTCTTTGCAATTCCATTGCTTTTTGCTTTTTATTTTTTTCTTTGTTTTGCTTGTTTTGGTTTCATTTGCTTTTTTCCCTAGTTTCTTAAGGTGTAAAGTTAGATGGCAGATACGATAATTTCTTCCCTTGTAATATAAACACCTGCTGCTCAGTGTCTCTTTAAGCCTCGTGGTGGCTGCAGCCACAGGGATACTGTTGTATTCTGCTTTCCATTCCATTTAAAATCCTTCTGACTCTGTATTTGATCGTCAAATTATTTATAAGTGTGTCGTTTAATTTCCAAATATTTGAGGGTTTGTCTCCCAAATACCTTTCTGTTATCAGTTTCTTGTTTAAATTCCTGTGGCAAAAACATACACAGTTTCTCCCCACCTCCCCCAAACCTCCCATTATATGGTCTATTTTGGTGAGTGCTTTCTGTCGGCTAGGAAATATTCCGTTTTTTTGTTTGTTTATTTGTTTTTCTGTGTGCTCTAGGAATCTCCAATAGGCCAAGATGGTTGGCAATGTGCAGAGCCTCCCTTTGCACTCAGGAAAACTCCTTGTTCTCAAGCCTTCTATGTATGATATTAATGCTGCCACGCTAGTCTGCTTTTTTTAAAAATATTTTTTAAAATTTATTTTTAGAGAGAGAGGGAAAGAGAGCGCAACAGCAATGTGAGAGGGAAGCGTGGATTGTCTGTCTCCTGCACGCCCCTGCCCCCCAGGGATCGAGCCTGCAAACCAGTGTTGAGCTTTCTTCTTCGACAGGGGTGTTAGTGAGGCGTGTACTGTTCATTCCCTTGGGATTAGGAGATTTTTCCTTCATTGTTGTTACTTTTAGTTTAATTCCATAGTGGTCTGGGAGCAGTCATTGTATCGTTTCGGTTCTTTTGAACTGGTGAAGGTGTGATTATGCCCGGACGGTGGTCTGTCTTGGGGAAGGTTCCACACGAGCTCGAGAAGGATGTTGTGGGGTCTACAGATGCCAGGTGTATCCAGTTGCCTGCAGGTGCTGCTGAGTTCGACTGCGTCCCTACTGACTCTCTGCCTTCTGGATCCGTCACATCTGAAGGAGGGGTGGCCAAGTCTCCAACTACGATTGGGGATTCATTTATTTTTCTGTGCAGTTCCATTGGTTTTTGCCCTGTGCAGTGCGCTGTTGTTTGGTGCACGTTGTTAGGGTTACTGTATCTTCTTGGGGCGTGGACCCTTTATCATCGCATAATGCCCTCCTTATCCCTGGTAATTTTCTTTGCTTTGAAGTCTGCTGTGTCTCAAATTAATATAGTTACTCCATTTTTTAAAATTAGTGTTAGCATGCTTTATTTTCTCCATTTAGTTGGAACCTGTAGGCCTTTACATTTAAAGTAGGTTTCTTGCAGACAACATACAGCTGGTCTTATTTTTTTGATTCGCTCTGACAATGCCTGACTTTTAATTGGTGTATTTAGACCACTGATGTCAAAGTGATGATTGATACAGTTGGATTAATATCTGTTAAAGGTCTCTACTTGCTGACCTTGCTCTTTGCTCCTGTTTTTTGTCTTCCACACTTTTCTTCCTTGTGTGGTTTTGATTGAGCGTTTTATATGATTCTACTTTCTCTCATTTCTTAGCATATCATTTATGCTTCTTTTACCTTTTTTTTGGTTTTTGCCCTAGAGTTTGCAATATACATTTACACCTAATCCAAGTCCACTTTCAAATAACACGTTGCCACATCATGAGTAGTGTGAGTACCTTATAGTAAGAAAATAACCTGATTTCTCCCTCCCACTCCTGACCTGATTGCTGCCATTCATCTCACTTACGGATAAGCATGTACCCAAATGCACTGCTGTTACTATAACAAAGATAAAAACTACCTTACCTCCACTCTTCCTTCTTTGATGTGCTTCTTTCCTTCAAGTAGGTCTGAGATTCTGATCTACGTTAGTTTCCTTTTCTGTGAAGAACTTCTTTTAATATTTCTTGCAAGACAAATCTACTAGAAACAGTCTCTCAATTTTTGTTTGTCTGATAAAGTCTTTATTTTTTCTTCGCTTTTGAGGGATGATTTTACAGGATACAAAATTCTAAGTCCATGGTTTTTTTTCTTCTTCTCTCAGCACTATAAATATTTCACTTTACTCTCTTCTTGCTTGTGTGATATCTGAGGAGAAGCTGGATGTAAATCGTATCCTGGTTTATCTATAGATAAGGTGATTTTGCCAACCCCCCAACTGGCTTCTTTCAGGAATTTTTTAATTTTTGATTTTTGGAAATTGTAAATTTGGATTTTGGAAATTGTAAAATTGGATTTTTTAATTTTTGGAAATTGTAAATAATATGCCAAGGTGTAGGGTTGGTTTTGTTTGCTTGTTTTTGTTGTTGTTGCATTTATACTGTTTATTGTTCTGTGAGCTTCCTAGATCTAGAGTTTTGTGTCTGATGTTAGCTTTCAGTTTGGGAAAATTCTCAGTCATTATTGTTGGAAATATGTATTCTGTTTCTCCTTTCTTCTTCTAATGTTCCCATTATGCATATGTTATACCTCTTGCGTATTACCCCTGGAGGTAAGTCTCACAATATATTGCATCCCCCCCATGACTGGCTCCCCTTGAAGTTTTTAACTCTCAGTGTGGTCCCCCTGAGCCCCAGCAATTTGCTATTTAGTGTCCAGGTTTCCCTACCCGGATGCTGGTTCCCACGGTTGGTTTCTTCTGAGTCTCTGCTCTGGTAATTGTGACTCTCTGTATTTGCCTGCCTATCTCTCCATTCTTGGAGGTGGCATTTGGTGCTGTGTTTTCCCCTCATAAGGCTCCAGAAAGAGTTGATTTTTCAGTATGTTCAGCTTTTTATTTGATGTTAGAACATAGTTGTGACTTCCAGGCTTCTTACATGTAGAATTGGAAGCTAGAAGTCATACACACACACACACACACACACACACATACACACATATATGTATATATACACACACACATACATATATATACACACATACATATATATAACATAATTTTTTATACATTGTTAGATTAATAAAAATTCAATTAATTTAATGGTTCTGGGATTGTTATGGTTACTAATTTGATCTCAGTTGAATTTTGGTTGTTAGTGGTTTATGAGGAATTATTCTGTTTTTTTTCTAAGTGTCAAATTTATGAGCATAAATTTGTTTATAGTTGTATTAATGTCCCAGATGTGACATAACAAATTACCACAAATGTGTTGACCTAAAACAACAGAAATCGATTCTCTGATAGTTCTGGAGAGCAGAAGTCCAAAATCAAGATGTCAGCAGGGCTGTTTTTGTCTGGGGGCCCTGAGGGAATGTTTGCTCCACGCTTCTCTCTTAGGTTCTGGTGACCGCGGGGGTCAGCATTCACTGGCCTGCGGCTGCACAGCACCGCCGGCCGCCTCTGTCTTCAGGGGCTCCCCTCCTGCCTTTCCCTGTGTCTCTAATGCTATTCTCTTTTCTCTTACAAGGACACCAGGGTGATCTCATTTGGAGATCCTTAACTTAGCTACATCTGCAAAGACCCTATTTTCAGTTAAGGTTGTCTTTACAGAAGCTGGGGGTTAGGACTTGGACATATCTCCTGGGGAAGGGGGGTGCACTCTTCAACCCACTGCCATAGCATTTCCTTATTCTTTTAATAACTGAGGACTTGAAGTGAGATACTGTCTCATTGGTGATTTGCTCTTTTTATTTTTGTTAGTCTTGATAAAGATTTACCAGTGTTATTTGTTTTTTGGAGAC
Organism: Miniopterus natalensis; assembly: GCF_054644295.1. Classification (NCBI taxonomy): domain Eukaryota; kingdom Metazoa; phylum Chordata; class Mammalia; order Chiroptera; family Miniopteridae; genus Miniopterus; species Miniopterus natalensis. The sequence goes on along the minus strand of NC_142096.1, from coordinate 40,999,227 downwards.
ACAGCTTTCGTTTCATTACTTTTCTAGGGCTTCAGGCTTCTTCATTGTCCCCCTGACCACCTTTCACTATTCTCCTCTGGTTGCTTCTTTCGCTCCTTGAAGGTTCCTATTTATAATTAGCAGGGAGAACAGGAAAATAGGGTCTGAGGCATCTCCTTTGGACTAGAAAGGAAGTAATTCTCACCGCAAAGATGAGAAAGCCGAGTTTAGCGTGTTCCAGTGTCCAGTTCTCCCAGGTGCGCAAGGCTCGGGCAGGCCCTTCGGAGTCCACGTCGTTCTGCTGAACATCACTGCGGGTGTTCTCCCCGTGGCCGCAGGGAACAGGCCTCTTCCCACGGCAGCTCTGCTATTCACGACCAGCCTGTTCAGAGCTCGCCAGGGAGGAGGCAGCCAGCTGCAGAGGCAGGTCACGGCGTAGCCTAGACTCGGCCGTGGGCCACCTCACGTAAGACCACGGCTCCTGAGCATCAGCACTGGCAACCCCAGAGGTGTCTCAGGCGTGGCCTTTTCTAAACACTCGTGGGGGGAAAGAAAGCCCTTAGTATGCAGCTCACTGTCTCCATTGGGCATGAAAACCCTGCAGTTATTAGCATCTTTTTCAAAAAGTGCAAAGGCTGTTTCATGAACCCACCCGCCTGCCTGGGCTCCGGTGCCCCTCCCCTCCTTCTGCAGACCCCTCCTGTGCTCTGGGGTCCTGGCTCCCTGGCCTGCTCTTCCTACCACGTCAGCCTTCCCTCGCTCTCTGTTTTCTGCTGGGAGGCGGCTGCATTCGTGTGCTCACTTTCCTATTTGTTACGTGAGGGGTCCGGCTCCTGGGAAGCCAGGCGACTGTGTGTGGATGGAACAGGTGAGCATGAAGGTGGGTTCAGAGACCTGGCTTCCGGCCCTGCCCGCTGCCTCCTGCTGCGACGAGCTGGTGTGGGACAGTGCCCGTGGCCCTAACTCCCTCCTCCAGGAAATGGGACAGTTAATAAGTCTTCCTCCCCCTCGTTTCTTCTCTCAAAGACGGGGAGCCCATTACAGCCATCAGAGCGGTTTTGCAGGATGAGAAGTGATTGTCCCCCCCGCCTTCTCATAACCTCTCCCCACATAACTCACCTTCCCGTCTCCCTTCTCATCTCCTCCACTTTCTGCTTCGCACCGTTCTACACATTTCCCGCAAGACTGGCTCCTCACCCCCACCACCTACCCCAGCAGGGGCGTCAGAACAGCCCAGCTTTTGCTAAGGGAGGGTGAAGGGTGAGCCCACCCCAGTCGCACTGACACTGTCCCAGTGGGGGCTGGAGACTAGCTCCCTGCTCGGACCTGCCAGCGCTTCTGCTGGGAGACTACTCCTTGCTCAGCCTCGATGACCCTGGGCAGGAGGGGTAGGCGTAGCTTTTGGTTGTCCCGGTGATGTTTAGATAGATAAAAGGGGGTTATTGCCAAGATTTTTTCCCCAGTTTTTTTCTCAGTCCTTTGGCTAGTGAGGAGCAGGGTTTTTATTGTGTGTGCCTGTTGGTGGTCTTAGCTTAGATGTTCTGCTGGGCCTGACCTGGGACATAGGGAGGCTGTGGAGAAATGTGGGAACGTATGATCGTGTGGTGACATAAGTCCCAGGTCCATAGGCAATCTGCTTTCTTTCCACTCTTTAGTCTTCCTGTGCTTGTATTATGTCAAGTTATATGTGAGAAGGGAGACCTGGGGGAAGCTGGTCTATTCTACAGTGTCTTAAACTGGAATTCCTTGATTGACTTTGGAACTATTTAACCATTTACTATTATAAATGAATATCCATTGGCATTGATCATGTGTAGGTTTAACAGGCAGGTTCTGGCCCACTTTGGTGATCTGTGGTTCCAATGACAGTTTAATTTTCAGAGATTTCTCCAGCCACTCCCCACAGCCCCATCTCCCTGGTCTTCTGGAAACCCTGCCTGGGAAGCTCACCTGGCAGGCTAAGTGGGCCTCTCCTCTCCTCCAGGTGGCTGTGCGCATGTGCATCTCTCCAAACAGGCATTCTGCTCCCTAAAGTCAGGGAGGTGGCTTTAGTCTTTGTATTCTTAGTCTAGAAGAGATGAGTTGTTTAGTTTGGTGGGTTTTGTCTGGAAGAAGAAAAGGAAAGTACACAGGTGCCCACAAGGTGGCGCTACGAGTCCACATGCACAGTGAGCAGGGACTCCCCGGAAAGGAGGGCGAGCTGACTGAGACCCTGTGAAAACCGGCCCCAAGCCCATCCCTTCAGAGGCCTGCAGAACGGACCCTTGGAATTCACACAGCACACGTAAAAGCCATTGCTCATACAACATGTGTTGTTCAAGCTTTCTTTCCAGATCTTAGGGGGACATTTATAAAGGGCCAGGTGAGAAACTTTTTAATGGAACACTGGCAGTGGACTTCCCATGCAGTGATGTAATTTTCTTCCATGGATTACTGAATGAACACACCCTTACAACCACCTTGCACAGTGTGCACTGTGAACCCTGCTTTATAATGAGCTGAGCGAGGATTCCAGAGACTGAGCTCCTGGCCCAGGGTCGCCTGTGACCCTCTCCTAGGCTGCCAAGTCAAGGTGCAAATGTTCCTGTGAAGTGTCACACCTGTGTTCTTTTTCATCCCGTGGCCTCCCTCCTCAGAGAACACTGGCATGATTGGGTGGGTAACTCATCCAGATTTCAGGGTAGTTGTCCTCTCCATAGCAAGGGGCCTGCTCCTACAGGGACTGCTTATCATGACTGGCCGTCCATGGATTCGCCCAAAGCTGCTGCAGGCAGTCATCATGTAGAACCTTATTACAGATACTGCCATGGGAAATCACTGGTTTACGTTCCAGGTAGGCTGTGCTCTGTGAAGGGTCCACCTGCCTTCTGCCTCTTTAATGGATTTTTCCAGGTTTTACTGCAGGCTGGTAAAATGCAGATACTAAAGGGCAAAAGGTTTGTGTCTCTGGTCCCTTTTCCTCCTTAATTTACTAGGCTTACCCTGGGCCGATCACTTAACGTCTCAGAATTCCAGTTTGTTGACCTCAGAGCCAAATCAGGCTGGCAAGAAAGCTGCTCATTTTCCAGATGAGGCCATGCTTTGATTTTTTTAAAAGTAAAAATAGACCAAAATTTCAGGGCATCCTGTAACAAAGGTCAGTGTAAGTGCTTTATGTACCTCCTATTGCAGGTCAACTGTAGGGTCCAAATCGCTTTCATTCACTGAAAGTCATCTCTCTCTGTTTCTCCTGCTTTCACTAAACTAGGCAGTGGAGACAGAGAGGTGAGTGGGTGCCTGCTCCTGCTGCGTCATCAGGCCTCCAGCCTGCATCCAGCCTCTGCCTGAGGATGGGCATCTGAACACAGCGAGGGGTCTTAGCCCGAGCTGGGGGACCAGTGGCTTGTCCTCCGCCTGACAACCCAGAGATCTCACATGCCATCAGCCAAGAGTGAACAATCTAGGAAACGGAAAAAGGGTGTGAACTTGGGGGGCCAGATGACAGGCTAAGCCTTGAACATACTGAGATGGACATGGCCCAGCCTCTCCATGTGGAGATGGCCAGATCTCCATCATGTCCCAGCTCTAATGGAAGAGTTAACAGTGACAGTCCGCTCAGAACCGAGTTTCCCCTGCTCCAGAGCTCAGCGTTGGGGCGGCTGCTTTCCTGTCTCGGGTCCCCTCATCGGCACCGATGGCAGGGCTCTTCAACAGCTGGACTCAGAGGGAGAGGATTCAGTGTTCCCCAAGCACTGCGGGACACGTGCCCTCAGGCTCACCGCAGACACTGTTTGCAATTCCGAAACCCCTCAGAAAGAGGCCGCCTTTCAATTTAATTTAACTCGATCAATATTTACCAAAGGTTAGCCAGGTTAATGCAGTTAATGCAGTGGGTTCCACAGAGAAGAAGGCTGCAAATGAAAGGTTGAGCCTTCCGGCTCTCAGTAGTTTATAATCTAATTGGAGCCAAAGAATGGAGAGGGTGCAGAGAATGTATCTCTCAGTAGAACGCAGTGACTGGGAAACATTTAAAAGAACGCTGTGCTTTAGTTTATGGATTTTAAAGGTCCTAGCAAATTTCAATGAAGTAGATCAGATTCTACTATGGATTTCCATTATAAAATGACAGACAGGTACCCTTGGCGACGTGGTTCTTGTTGGACTGAGTCAAAAACTTTCAGGGGGGTGGACATAGAGAGCTTGCTGTTTGATTTGTCCTTTGAGGCAGCCGTCCTCTCCAGAAGTCCAGCCCCTGCCTCCTCCAGGATCTCGGGGATCCTGAGTGATCGTACCAGGTGTGTGCTCCTCCATGGGCCGCAGAAGTCTGAGATGAGGTCGCTGAGAGCCGGGGCGTGAGCAGAGCTCTGAAGAATGAATGGTTTTTCATCAACGTGAAGCCGAACTCAGCATCCCTTGTTTTAGACAACAGGGCTTTCTGGTCAGGCCAACTGATGCCCAGGTGGAGTTCCTGGGGTGATTTGTTTGTTTGTGTTCCCCACGGGAGGGAGGAGCGCGGACAGTTCCTCTAAGGAATGGTCCCTCTCATCTAGACATCAAATGTCAGGATGTGAGGCGAGGCAGGCAGTGCCTGCATTAGGGGGCACGAGTGTCTGAATGTGGGGTGGACAAAGCTGAGATTTCAGGGGCAGCAGCGAGGAGCCCCCATGTCCCTAAAGGTCAAGATTTTCTCCTACTGATGAGGGGCAATCTTGGACAAGCGGAGCGTGGAGCAGTTCTATCTATTCTATGTAAGTTAGGCCCCGGGAGCGCAGATGGGAGGTGGGCGGCAGTCCTCTACCGCTCCCAGGAAAGACGGACAACTCTCAGGGGGTCAGCCCCTAGCAGAGGGGAGAATGTCTCTGCGTGAACTCCCGGGACTACCTGTTTCTGATGATGACCTGTGACGGTTCACAGAGACCACAGATGGGACAGTTCTGTGGATTGACCAGGTGACCTCTTTGAATTGAGAAACACCCATGGAATCCTTGGGCCTGAGGAGGGGCCTTTAGAGAGCATGTGCTTTATCATCCTGGGTAAGACTGAGACTGGGATATTTCTTAAAAATAAAAATGAAAGCAAGTATAACTTTATAACTGCACCAGAAGCTAGCAAACAACCAAACTGGTGACACAATTTTGCTCAATTCAAACCATAATAAAGGTGTGATATCCACTGATTCTGAGAATAAAATGAAGGTGCACCTCTCCCAGGGTCAGCAGAACATGACTGCAGGTGGTCACAGAGGGACCCCACCAAAGAGGACAGGGGACGGTAATCTGGGTGACAGGGTCAGAGCTGGGTTCCTTCCTCACTCTCAGATCCGATCTTGATTCATAGCTTTTGTTCTGTTGGTTGGTTTTGCACAGCCTGGACTCTGCCTGACTGTGGGAAGCGTGAGGTGCTCCCGCTTACTGACACCTCTTGGAAAATTCAGGCGCGCTATTCAGGTAGACCAGATGGCAGTGCTCAGTAGCGTGCTGAGCTGAGAAGGGGGAACCAGCCACCATTTTACATTTGGGAAGAAAACTCTCTGGTCTGGGAAGATTGATATTTGTCCCCTGAGAGTAATCAGAAATAGGACCAGAGCCAGAATTCAGCATGATGCTGTTGTGAAATAATTTATAAAATATATTCTTTTTAAGATTCTATTAAATCCCAAGCATTTGAGAATCTTTGAAAAGTGTTTTTTAAAGAGGAAAAGGAGCTTTTATTGACAATATACTAAAATATTTGCTATTTGCAAACACATTTGTTTGGATGCACTTGGGTGAACAAGTTCAATTGCAGTGAGGAGCTGCCATGTATCCACTTTTGCAGTCCAAGTTCTATTTCCCAATTTATCTGGCTGACTCCAAATTATGGTGTGTTTTGTTTTTTTGTGGGTTTTTTTTTTTTATTAAGCATGCATTCAGGTTTAAAAAATTTAACAATTTTGGAGTCAGGGAATTACTTGAAATACAGGCAAATAAAACCATCAGGACACTTGTTTTAGGCACTCCCTATGCCCTCCACTGGTGAGGGAGAATTCCCACCCCCGGGTTATGGGGATGGTCAGACACGTGACACTGGACAGATGAGATCAGCAGCAGTTTGTTAATCCCGGTGCTCACAGCCCGGGCAGGAGGACATCGCGTAACTCGAGGGCACACCTCATGCCATGAAAGTTACATTTGAGAATGAAGCAAATAACCAGGGGCTGTGGGAGGCGTTGTATTACCCTTGGTAGTGTTAGGAGAGTGAGGAGTCCCCTTCTTTCCATGGAAGGAGGTGCTTGGCTGGCAGGAAACTGAAACCTGCCCGAGCAGGAGCTGTGCAGGGTCCCGTTGGTTCCCAGGGTTATTCTTCTAGGCGAGTGGGGGATGGAACTTGCCATTAGGCCGGTTGAGGCTCTCCTGGTTTCACTCCAAGTCAGAAGTACATACTGTTGAGCCTTAATTTTTGCTCTTGTACAACAATAGCGATTTTGGCCAGCCATGCCCTCTTCACTGCTGACCTTATCTCCCTTGACAATTTGCAGCTACTTTTTTTGAAAACATTCAGACTGGTTTTTTTTTCTATCTATTCCTGACCCAAATTTTGTTACAGGACCCTCCACATTAGTAGTTTTCATTAAATATTTGTAAGGACCAGCCAGCTTATTGCTGACAAAATCAGCAAGCCTAGACCTGTGGTCTCCTGTCTGTTTGTAAGGTAATGGTGGTTAAATTGCATGTGGACTGGCCACCCCATTGCTCCTTTAAAAAACTCTCAAATCCCACAAGACGTTATTAACCTATCTGTTGTCTCTAACCCTATCATGAAGGGGAATATTATGTCCACATATCAGGTGATGAAGCGGAATTCCAGAGGTTAATCAGCTTGCCCATGGCCACGTTGCTGGCGAGGGTCAGATCTAGGACATTCCACCCGGCACTTGAAATCGATAATATAGACTATGGAGTACTGATGGTTTACACGCTGCCTCCCTCACTTGTCGAATGCTTCCGGGTGACAGCGATCATGTCTAACCCTGTTTGCATCTATTGCAGTGATTCATGATGGGGACAAAACAAATGCCTGATGAAGAGACGTGTCATTGTGGTCACAGGATGGAAAGGGGAGCTGTTCAAGGAGGAATGAAGGCAGACTGGCTTACTGGATTGTGAAATGGTGATGCTGGGGAACCCTGAGGACCCCAGTGGGTCCCTGTGGGCAGGTTAGATGTCTTACCTTCCCCAAAGTTCTTATAAATGTGTTGGAGATCTGGCGATGTTCAATTATTCATTCTCCCTCCATCCCTGAGGGTTAACCAGTTGTTGACTGACTCAGAGTCTGATGAAAATAGCTACATTTATTAAGGATACATCTGCATTGGAATTTGAAATGAGATCACCAAGACCTGCAGTGGGCCTAGAATTTGGGACACACCTGTCGAGAGACGAGGGTCCACTGCAGGGCAGGCTCCACCTGCCCCACAGCTTGGCCACTGGAGGAAGAGAGAGCAGTGGAAGCAAATTCAGGCTGCACTGTCTCTCTGACCCCGGGATCAGCGGAGCAAGGGGCACTCCAAGGCCTGATGCGAGCGATCTCACCAACTCCTCACGAAAGCTCTCCAAGGGAACGGCCGTCACCATCTTCAGTGGACATTCCACTGGCCACCCGCGAGCATGGAGGCTAAAGCGAGGGCGGGTGGGAGCCCTTCCCGACGGCCACAGCTCTAACAAGGGGCCTGCTGAGAACTACGTGGATAGTCACTGGGCGTCGCTGAGGTGAGCTGAAGAGTGGGGATTTTAGCTGACAGTGTCCTCTTCAGATGATGGAATCTGATATTGAGGCTGAGGGCCTCCTTGCGTCCCTTACGCCTGCTCCCGAGGCCGTGAGCACATGGAGATGCCGGAGGCTGGGTTGTCAAAGGATCATCTACTGAAAGACATTTGTCAGATATGTCTTTCCTTCTGACAGTTTAATTGGGCCTAATTTTGGAAATTTTGGAAAGCTATTGAAGAGGTTTTAAATGTCTCACAGAAGAGCCTGCAATAGCTCCCCGAATGGCAGAGGAAGGAACAAGCGAGGTGGCCTTCCCACAGGTGACACATCGGAACTCCCTCTCCACCCCCACCTTTGCATTTCAACGCGAGCGACAGGCTTCAGCTTCAAACTTAGACGTTAAAGCAGCCTGCTCCAGAGATGATGGCCCAGATCTCTCCCTGGCAGGAACTTCGCATTCTGGTTTCTAACTGCTTATGCTGTTTCATGTTTGAGTCACAGTTTATTTTATTGCTAAATGTTGCCTTCTGCCCACAGTGATGGACCCTTTGCTTGGCTGTATCAAGGAAGAAGGGTGACAAAAGTGACAAATAGGGTTTCCCTCTTAGACCAGAGAGCCGAGGGAAAAACAGGAGCTGGAGTTTGGAAATGTCTTTCTGCATCGGGAGCCTCCCCAAGGCAAAGGGAAATCGACTCCCCCTCTACCTGTCCCAGGAATCTAGGTCTGGGAAGGGGGCTAAGCCTCTCACTTTCCAGAATGAACGTGATGGATTTGATCAAGCATTGGATTTGGGGAGTGCAGGGAGGGCGTGGATTTAAAAAGGATCTGTACATTTCTGGTTGGAGCTACTTGGGTGTCTGGTGGCTGCATTTAGTGAGATGAAGTCATTGGAGGAGCAGATTCAAAGGGTAAAGACGGGACCTGGGCCCGGGAGGGCTGCCCGTGGGCACAGATCAGTTTCCAGTAGGTGAGTTGGGCGTATGACAGGACTGTAAGGCCGTATCCCTAGGCGGCCTTTCATGAATCTTAGGAGGAGAAAGGAGAAAAGACAGCTTGTGGTCAAGAGTGTGTGTAGTGGTGGTGGTTGGTGGGGTGGGAGACAACGCTGAAAAGCTTGAGAATAGAAAATATTTGTCCTAATTAATGATTTTGGAGTCAAGTTCACAGAGTCCCCAGCTTCAGCAGAGTGGAAGGGCCACGGAGATGAAGACCTGAGAAGGCAGGGCTCCGTCTGGATGCTCGAACTGGCAGCCAGGGCTGGAAACGCCAATCTGGGTACCACATCCCTGCGGAGCAGAGGGGGAGCCCCAGACTTCTGCACTCTCCCCATTTGGCAGGCAGCCACACTGTCCTAAATGCAAAGCAGCCTTTGGTGGGTTCCTGCTGGATAGAGCTGGCCCCCGTCCCGCCCCGTCCCCAGAGTGGCATTCGCTGCTGCTGCGGCGGCTGCCTGGCCACCCCTCACTCTGCTCTCCTGTTTGAAGTGTCACTGAAGTGTGTCCTCACAGTTTGTCTCCTGACCTTCTCGCTTCAGGTCGCTTCACTTAAATCAGCCCTTTCGGAAGAAGGTGGGGATGCGACTTCGGAACAGGTGCTCTGGCGGTGCGTGGCTCCGGGGATCAGAGCGAGGAGCTGGCCGCCGAGTGCTGGGCTGAGCTGCAGGCGCGTCGGCCTAAAGGGAGACTCGTCCTCCAGGGCCGGGGGCACTGAGTGGTGGCGGGTGCTCGGAGGAGACGCTCTCGCCTGGCCTTCCGCTTTTTGTCTCTGAGGCCTTGGGGTAAAAGATATCATTTCACAGCTTTAAACTTTCATTTTACAACTTAAGCCTCTTTGCTTCTAGGATGCCTTCTGTTTTAAAGTTCCTTATTTTAACACATGTGCTCTAGTGAAAGGAACATCAGTTTAGAATCTGGGTTCACATTTCATCAGCACCAGGGATAATGGAGATTTTGAGTAAGTTCCTCAACATCTCTGCACGTGTCTCCTCATCTGTACAATGGGGTCACATGTGTTTCAGTTATTCTGGGGAATGAATGAATGAAAGGGGGATGTCTGGCCCTGCCGGGCGTGGCTCAGTGCTTGAGCGTTGATCTAGGATCCAGGAGATCGCAGTTCGATTCCCGGTCAGGGCACGTGCCCAGGCTGCAGGCTCGATCCCCAGCAGGGGGCGTGCAGGAGGCAGCCGATCAGTGCAGGAAACATCATCATTGATGTTTCTCTCTCCCTCTCCCTTCTCTCTTGAATTCAATAAAAATTTATAAAAAAATAAAAAATAAATGCAGGGGGATGCCTGTACCTTGGAGATGCACAGGGAGCACTTGGCAGGGTTAGTTGCTCCCGGCATGCTGCCTGTGGCTCAGGTCACGGATTAAGCCGCGTGATGAACATCTCATCACCTAAGCGTCCTTATGCATGCATGGCCTAGCTGCACGTGTACATGGAGGAGTGATTGACAAGATGTAAATTAATACAAGCCCCAGCAGCTCCGAACCCTGGCTCCTCAACCATTTCTACCAGCTTCCTACACGGGTGATTGAAATTCCACCATAGAGACAGGGCTCCCAGTCTGCAGAAATCCCTTCCACGCAATAGCCTGGAGGGGGACATCCAGAGCTGGTGCTGCCCCCTCTTGGGAGATGATTCTGTAGACAAGGAATGCATCTGTCTCGGGGGCTGACCTGGGTGCTGAAAGGAAACAGCCTTTGACAGGTTCCCGAATCAGCCCATAAGCTGGGTGGCCCGGTATTCTGCAGCCCTGGAGTCGGATTATAAAACATGGACAGGCCTCTTTGATTGCAACTTTTCATGCCACTGCGGGCTCTGCACCTCCCAGAGCAGCACTAGCAGGTCAGGGGAAGCCTGGGGAAGAGGGAGGGCACGCAGGGCGGGGGAGAGCATCGCAGAGTAACTCAGACAGAGGCACGGTGACTCTCACAACAAAGACTGTCCTGGGGAAGGGAGCCAAGGGCTCTGAGAGGGGAAGGGGAGAAGGGAGGAAAGCGGGCCGGCAGGGGCTGGGGCTGGGGCTGGGGCTGGGGCAGAGCTGGCTTCTTTCCCTGAATGCACAGACTCACAGGGCACGGCTGGAAGGCCAGCCTCCGCACCCCGGCACCCGTGGGGAGGGTCGCCGGGAGCGCCCTCGGAGGGCTGTAGCCCCTGGCCACTGACTCGGCCCTACCCGCTGACCCCGGCCCTCAGCAACCCTGGATTTCACCGGCATGTCTGCATCGGGGCTTCTCAACAGCAATGTGGTCACCAGAAAGAGTCACAAAACATACCCTCAGGAACATGGGTCCCCATGCAGGGTGAGAAGGGGTGAAAGGAACGGACCGAGCCTCCCCCCCGCACCCCTCCCCCCGTGACCCGTGACCTCCCTTCCCTTAGGTGTCGCTCAGTCTTCCTAGCTGAGTTTGGTTCAGACCTGCCATCGTGGATCTCTAAGCAGTGGTGGATGCTCTGAGGGGAGAGGAAGGTAAAAAATGGAAATATATGTGCTGTGGCTTGGCCCATTCCATGCAAGATATATGGGAAACACGAGTGTCCAAGAAATTTCCGTAAGCAAACTAATTAGAGCCAAAATGATCCTGTATTACCTAGACCTCCATTTTTATAGCTAATAACAACAGTTGGCCCAGGGGATAAAGACAAACAGTGCAGACAAAAAGCTGGACAGTCAAATACACTTCCCATCCCTCCTGGGAATCAGGAGTGCCAGTCTCCAGGTCCTGCCCCCACTGCCAGCCACACGGCAGCCACGGCCACGGCGGCCACGGCCACAGTGGCCATGAACACTTGTAAAAGATCTTAACTTTTTGGTCCCTCGGGAACCCATTTAGAAAATGCAGATACCTAATTCAGAAGTATGTTATGATCAGTACATGAAACAGTCTGTTCAGACAGTTGGCTACACCGCTGCTGTGCTTTCTTTTCTGTTCATTCTCTTTCTAGTAAATATTGTAGTCATGATTGTAAAAATAATCATTGTTTACCTCATTAATTAAGCTTGTGCTGGCCAAGAATTTATTAACTAATTCAAAAAATCTGGGGAAATATTGTATTCAAAGCTTACCTGAGTTGTAGCTCCTGGGAGCCAAGACGGAGTCTACCCTTCATCTAAATGAATGCATTTCTTCTTTGCTACCAATTACTTGCCCAAAATATCGGGGTGATGTGCTGTGGATATCACGCTTAGTATCTCAGGTTGTAATGAACTTAATTGCCTGTGCCTAGAGTCCAAGTTCCCCCACTGTGCTTCTAAAGCTTATTTTCAAAACAAGATCTTAGCTCCAGAAAATATGCTCAGGCTTCTTAATTCTGACTAAGTACCTCAACTTTTCTTTCTTTCTTCCAGTTTAAGAATAACATCAAAGGACACAGCGTGAAAGTGACCTGTAAAATATAACGCACCCAACAGCGAAACGGTGATTTTAAGAGGTGGCTGTGCTCTTTAGAGGTGTGGTTCAGAAGAGAAGCAATAGTGGTCAAGGACCTACTATTTGGAAAATAATTGATGTGTGTGATACCATTTAATTTTCACAACAAAATTATGAAACAGCTACCACAATGCCAGTCTTGCAGCCATGGAAACTAAGGCTCAGAGGCGCTAACTGATTTTTCAAGTCTCACTGAGCATGAATAATAGTGGTTTTGTTATGGACACCCCAGAGGACTAATACACTACCACTTTCCTACTCTGATATCAAAATGCAAGAGTGACTTAAAGATTCCTTGAACTAACCCTTCAGAGAGTAAGGACACTTAGTACTATTAAGTCAGTGAACACATTATTACTTAAGCTAAATCAATATGGTACTTTCAGTAGCCTTTCCATTCTGTGTCTAAACCAAGAGGAACAATGAATTTACTGAACACAAGGGTTTATTCCGCTACACTTGTCATCTAACTCTCACCGGGGCCCGGAACGTTAGCTGACAGTTGTCCACATCATGCAAGGTGGGGACTGAGGTTTAGAGGTCAGTCGCTTCCCAGTGAGCCCTGATTCCAGGTCCAGCCTCGCTCCGCCTCAGGCACCCTCCACTCACCTCCTCTTGGGAGCTGGAGCTGCCTCGGTGTTTCCCTTCAGGCCCACAGTGAGGATGAGTGTGGGGGGTGGGCTTCCTCAGAGGTTCGATCACTTCCTGCTACGGTAGCTCTTAAATCTTGAATGTTTTTGAATAGTTCAGCTATGGGTATTGGGTGGTTGCACCTTCTCTCCCCCCCTTCCTTTCCCTCTATCATTCTCCAAAAATTAATGTTCTGTTCATGGAAAATGTCCAGGTGGCATTACTTTCAGAAGTCCTGAAACAGTTTTCAAATGTCCTCACTGTGAATCCAGTAACGCACAGCAGCAGCTTTGTTAAGGATGAGAGCGCGGCTCTAGAATGATGACAAATACAAAGCGGAGCCCGGGATCAAACCTGCACAATGACCTACATGAATTCCGACAGATAGCTCACGATGAATCAGGTCTGTTTGGAACTCGGTTACTCATCTGTAAAATAAAGATGGTAAATTCCACAAAGCTTTTAAGAGATTGAAGATAGACAAGTGCAAAACATGAACTGCTTCAACTCTAAGGGGTGTTCAGTATTGCTCTCTCCAAAGTAGGTTATGGGATTAAAATGAAACAGGGAGAAGTAAAAATCTCATTGAAAACAAAAAGGCAGATTTTTTTTCCCACCTGGTATTGGAATATAGGGCACCAGGGCCCCGAGTTATTACTACACAATGAACAAAGTCCATTGTCAAGGGAACCCCAATTAACACGGCTGGCGGCTCAGAGGTGCTAAAATTAGGCATGCTGTTATAAACTGTTCCTGTGCAGGACGCATCATCCCTTTTAAAATAACTTTGCAGGTGCTTTATAGGGACTAGTGTGCCTGGCTGTCTGGGTGGACTGTAGGGAGAGCAGGTCGATGAGGCTGGTGGGGTTTGGAGTGACATTGAAGTTAAAGGAGAATTGAGAGCAGAGGGAGAGTAGCCTGCTTTCTTGTCTAAAAGAAAGGGGACAGTTTCTCTTTAGTATATAGACACAGCCACAGTGTTCTTCCCGCATCTCAGACTTGACTTCCAAACATGTGAGGGTGTAAGAACAGAGAATATAAAATATAAGGTGTCATGATGAGAACCTGGAGTGAACTCCAGAGAGAAGGGGATCGGAAGAAGATTGGACACACACCAAGCATAATGTCTCCGTTCTCTCCAGGGAGGTAAAGTCCTAAGCAGAGATGTCATACAACTTGCATTCCCTCCATGGAGCTGTTACCCCGGGGGTCCTGAAGATGCTGGAAGTATTGAAGTCTCTTTGGATCAGCACATTGTGGGTTGCTCAGAATCCAGTAAGGGATGACTATAGGATTGTGAAAGGCTCTTCCGACACAGAGAACGCAATTCCTTATTTCTGAGGCACAGTGAGATGGTGCGTGTCTGTTATTTGGAAACATTCTACTTCAAGGTCACTCTCCAAATGCATCTGTCTTGCAGGCGGCCCTGACAGTAGGGTGGGCATGCCCAACAGTGCGGAGCTGTTGGATGACAGGGTTAATGTGATGTGACCAGGTGGAGGGAACCCAATGGGATGCATCCAGATGGATAGAGAGGCAGCTCCACCTTTGCTCCGGAGACTGACACACTGTTGAGCTGCAAATGGACCAGGTGCTGCCAGCTGACTGAGGACACCCTTTTCTGTCATTAAAGGACACCAAACACAGAGGAGCTCTTTCCTCTTGTCCAAATGAGCTCCACTGCCCAGTGAGTGACAGTTTCTCCCAAATAATTGCCTGGACAAAAGGACTATTTTGCAACATGGCAAAATGCTCACATGCAGGGTTGAAGACAAGGCAGTATGCATTCTCCTTGCTGATCTGAAACATTTTGATGCCCATCTCTCTGAGAATGAATCAGTGCTCTATAAGAGACCGTATGAACTGTCCAGTCTTCTAAACACAAGAGAGCTCTATGTCTGTGCACCATGAGTTGTGCTGAGTGCTGAGTAATCTGATCATATCATGTGGTTGCTGAGTGGTTAGAGTTATATTTCATTTGTTTTGAGTTATTTTTATCATAGTAAGAACCCAATTTTGTTTAAAAATCAAGATTCCATCAGTCAGCAAGCATTTCCATGTTTCCTGGGTTTTTTGTCAGTTACTTCTCCTGCTGTTTTGTTGTTGTTGTTAATGCTCACCCAAGGATATTTTTCCATTGATTTTTAGAGAGAGTAAAGGCGGAGGGGGGGAAACATCAGTGGGACACACGCACACCAACCGGGGCTAGGGACCTAACCTGTAACCCAGCGACATGCCCCTGACCAGGAACCAAGCCCATGACTCTCAGTAAGCGGGCCGACACTCAAACCACTGAGCAGCATGGGCCAGGGCTCTCCCTCTGTTTTAAATCTTCTTAGCTCACGTCAGAATTCTAAACTGCCTTTACCTTTCTCTATACCTTGGGCAAATAGTCTTATCTCTAATTTTGAAGAAAAAAAAATCTGCTAAGCACATGTCACTAACCCTCCGCTCCCCATCCCTCACATGCTCTCCAAGTACTCGTTATTAAATAGCTCTGCTGAGGTACAATTGGCATACAATAAACCACGAATATCTGAAATGTAGAATTCGATGTGTTTCGGCATGCGTGCACACCTATAACACCAACACCATAGTCAAGAAAGTGAACAAATCCATCACTTCTAGAAGTTTCCATGTGTTTCTTTCTCATTTCTATCTTCAGTTCTTATCCCCGGCTTCTGTCACAAGACAATGATTGATCTGCTTTCTGTGACCGAACATTAGTTTTCTTTTCTTAAAATTGTATGTAAATGTAATTATAAAGAATGCATTCTGGGAGAGTTTGGCTTCTTTGAATCAACATAATTATTTTGAGATTCATACATTTTATAGTATGTACCAATAATTTATTTCTTTTTATTGGTGAGTAGAATTCCATTGTATGGATATACCATAGTTTAACTATTCAGCTGGTGATGGGCATTTGGGTTGTTTCCAGTTTTGACAATTGCAAATAAAGCTATTATGAACATTTATTTCAACAGCAAAAAGGTGGATACAATGAAGATTTTTATAGGAATTTATGCATTCTACATTGCTATAGCAATGATGACAGACAGACTCCTTTTCTCTGTTTGTAGGTAGGGAAAATGGGGAGCAGATAGGTGCCTTTTTATGCAGTAGACATGCCTATAAATATAGGTGTTTTGACTTAAAATTTTATTAAATTCATTGGTGTGGTATTGGTTAATGAGATTATATAAGTTCAAGTTCTGTAAGTTCTATAATACATCACCTGATACTACACTGTGTTCATCACCCAAAGCTTATGTCTATATCTATATATCTATATCTATATCTATATCTATATCATCTATATCTATATCATCTATATCATCTATCTATATCTATATCTATATCTATATCTATATCTATATCTATATCTATATCTATATCTATATCTATATCTATATCTATATCTAATCATCTATATCTATATCTATATCATCATCTATATCTATATCTATCTATATCTATATCTATCTATAGATATATTTGACAGTATTACAGATGTCCCCCATTTTCCCCTCCTTTCCCCCCCCCCATCCAGCCCCTGCCCCACCCCAGGCCTTCCCCACACTATTGTCTGGGTCCATGGGCTATGCCTAACTGCACATGAAAGTCAACATAGCTTTAAGCTCTCCAATTATAAGGCATGAAAACCATTTGTCATGATATTAGCTATATTGGTTTGTGTTATTATTAAAGTTGACTGTTTCAAAATGTTTGATAAATACACATTGTTCCATTTCTGTAAGCTCTCTATTCCTGTCCTTGTTTACTTTTCCACTGGAGGCTTGCTATTATTTTGTTTATTAATGCTTGAGTTTTTTGTATAATGAAGCTCCTAACCTTTGGGAAATTATTTACTGAAAATACCAGAACATGTTTGCCTTTTTAATTTTGGTTACTTTTTTTGTAGAAAGCATTTTAACTATTATATATTCAAATCTGTTTACTTTTCCACTGTGTTTCCTTTACTCTCTTCTAGAATGTAAAAAGCCAAGCCTTTCCCCGAAGATTTAGTAAACTTTCAGTTCTATTTTCATTTCTTTTTTCTATGAGCATTGTTTAAAATTTTATCTCTGACTGTTGAGAGAATTATTTCGATGCATGTGAGGAGGTGAGGACACAGAGTAATTATATTTCCTCTAAATAGCTAATTTTTTTTTCCAATGCCTTCATTGGAATTATTTGTCTTCTGCCTTGTCATACTAAATCATTCACTACAGCAGAGTCATTACCTGTTTTATTTAATAATTCTACCTATGAATAGACTTGTCCACGGTGTCAGGTGCTGGGGCCAGGACTTGACTGCAGGCATTTCTAAACCCAAAGCATAACCCCTGGCCACACCCCCGCCTCTGAGCAGGTCAGATCCAGGGCCCCTACCCTACAACCAGAACTTGGACTCTCTGATTCCTACTTGTGTGTTCCTTATGTCTCTATTTTCATATGATGTTTATTTATTTTTTCAATTCCAGTCTCTCTTGGTACCAAGGGCAGCCGAAGGAAAGATGCTGCTTCACAGCCACAGCGCTAAGGCTTCTCCAGCAGATCCCGCAACTCCGTGCGGGAAGCAGAGGCTAACTGATTGTATGAAGGACGTGTGGGAAAATCTGTCCTCTGCCAGGCAGCTGTAAACGGACTTCCACCTCCTTGATCACAGGAGTCCCGAAAGCCAGGTGCCTGAGGACCCGTTTCAACTCTCAGATGCGGTGCAAATGGAGAAAAGCTGTGCCGAGACGATCTCATGGTCTCTGGAGGCAGAGAAAGTGAACAAAATCAGGCAACTTTCGTGCTGGATCTCAAGGCATGAGTTGGGATTTTAGACAAGAGTAGCGATAGACTTTTGAGGCAGATAAAAGAATGAGTGGAAAAGCGTTAACATGGGGCGTGGGGTGTTTTCAGACAAGTGAGAAATCCAGTGTGGTCCAGTGACAGCCAGGGACCCTGGAGTCAGTCTTCTAGGCGCAGGAGATTAACACTGGCTTTTGTAATGGGCTTTAGAGTTAATCATACTAAGTGTTTGCTTTGCACCAGGCATCACTTTAAGCCATTTACATCAGTTAACCCATCGCATCAGCACCGCGGTGCAAGGGAACAGATGCTGTTATTATCTCTGCTCCTTTGCTGCTGAAGACACGGAGGGCGAGGAATTCAGCCACCTCATCCAGGCGTCACAGGGCTCAGCGGCAGAGCAGGAGTTAACTGGGGAGCCCAGCTCCAGAGCCTGTATGCCCTTAAGACTGCACCCTTCTTTATTTTTAAAAAAACTAGTTGTTTATTTGTTTGACTATACTTCTTCTTTGCTAGTGTCAGTGTCCCTCTTGCTGTACCTAATTTGGGGGCCAGAATGTGGGTGGGCAGGGAGAAGATGACGATGACAGGTGATGTGGCAGCCAGCACCGTGGCCCTAGATCGGTGTGAGCTGCAGTGATGGAAAATGTGGCCTCTGGACCCTCAGATTCCAAAGCACGCCGGGCGGGCGGCCGGGAGGGGTGCCCGCGGCCACACGCTCATTTCTCCCACAGTTCAGTGTCCTTCGCTGTCGTTCCGCAAGTCCCCCCGGTGTCTGGGAAACCCTTCATGCCTCCGTAACGGTGTTTAGTCCCTGAGGGTTTGCATATTTCTCTGTCATCTCAGATTTCTGTCACGTCCACGGTTACCTTGATTCATAAAGACAGATCGGACTTGAAAATGTTAATTCCAGGAACACGGTGACTCCTGACCTGCTGTTCTGGCCAATTTATGGAGATGGGGGGGGGGAGTGTGTGAAGAGGAAGGCGGGCTTCACCCGAACTCCGCAGATCCAGTGCCGGGTTGGTGATGTGGGCATCGCCTCCTCCCCACGGCGAGGCCGTCGGTTTCTCAATCATGACAGTTTCTCATATGCAGCTTCTCCCACAGTTTCCCTGGGTTCTTGAACTTGCGTAGAACTTCGTTGCCTGTCTTTCCAAAATCACATTCATACCTTCCACCTCTACCGGGGCACTTTGGTGTCCGTGTCTTGTTTTTCGAAGGTTTCGTGTAGAGCAAAGGTCAAGCCTGAGCTGACACCCAGAGTTGCCCAAGGACACCCTGCGGGCCAAACCCTCCTGCCGCTGCCTGTTAGGCCTGGCCCAGGGGTAAGAGTGGTTTTCGCATGTCTACCTGGTTGAAAGATGAAACACAAGAAGCGTGCTATTTTGTGACATGAAAACTGTATAAAATTTAAAGTGCAGCACCAGTAAATGAGGTTATCTTGGCATGCAGCCACATACAGCTATTTGTGTATTGTCCATAGCTGCTCCGGGCTGCACTGTGGTGTCCAGGAGCTGTGACAGAGGCCACATAGCTCACAGTCGTAAAATACTTACTATCTGATGCTTTACAGGAAAAAAAAAAAATGGCCAAGCCTTGGTCTACATCACTGTTTGGTTTGTGATGTACCCAATTCTGCGGTGCCCACAAAGCTGTGCTGCTCTGTCAAGTTTGGTGCATTTCTTTCTGGCAGGTGGACGCTTCTCCATGGCAGCCCAGCAGGACCACCCCCTTCATCCTCGCAGAGCAGCTTCCGGCTCGCTCTCTCTACTGTGTGGATTTTTAAAATATACCTATATATCTTTATTGACTTCAGAGAGAGGAAGGAGAGGGAGATAGAAACATCAGTGAAGAGAGAGTCATTGATGGGCTGCCTCCTGCACACCCCCTACTGGGGATCGAGCCCACAACCCGGGCATGTGCCCTGACTGGGAATCGAACCCCGATCGCTTGGATCCTAGGTTGATGCTCAACCGCTGAGCCACGCCTGCCGGGCATCTACTGTGTGGATTTTGTATCCATGCAGGTGGCCCTCTGGTACCCTGGTGACCAGGCGCTTGTCCGTCTCTGTTCCTCCCCCCTGTCCCGCCACCCACTGCCATGACCCAGCTGGGCCGAGACTGGAAGGGGGCTGTAAAAGGGAAAGGGACACTCCGCTTGCTTTCTCTTCCTGCCTTTCCTTCCTAGCAGCATGACCGCAGTGCTGCTCGTCCATCCAGGCCGCGGCAGGGCCTCCTCACAGCTGCATGTGATTCCAAATCCCACTCGCTGCCAGCCTTTCATGTCTCCGCAGAGACACCCACAGCAGCTGGCTACTGTCACTTCTTGGGAGCCAGGCACCCAGCTCCCTAGAGCCCCTTCTCTGAGTTTAGACACCAGCTTCTGCTCAGCAGCACCCCTCGGGAACACCTGCGTTTCGGTGCCCTGGGCCGCCTCCTCCAGGCATCTACATTGATTGATCCCAGTCTCTTCCCTCTGTTCCTCCAGCTGGGGTAGAGGCAGCTTCCTAAAGCTCTGACCCCCATGGTTCCTTAGTGCTTCACCCATTTCCTTTTCAGGTCCTAAATGTCTAGTTAATGACTCTCTATAGCAAACTTGTTTTCTTTAACTATTTGGTGGGTTTTCTGACTCCACTGGCTCTTGAAAAATATAAGTATCGGGCAATCTAATCAGTCCTTCTGCCTCAAAGTCTTTGTGAGCTTGGTGTCAAGGATACCATAGGATTATTCATGAACCATTTCATTTTAGTCTTTTTTTGCTGGATTTTTCTTGTCCCCCCAACCACCAGCCCTTGGTATGTCTCAGATGTCACATTTCAATTTATTTCTCTTTTTCATCTTCATTCATTCCACTGGGATTTCACCTAATGTCACCTTAAATGCCAACTATTTAAAGTCCTCAGCTGTCTGAGAACTCAAAAATTACTGTCTCCGTGAAGACCTCACCCCTGAACTCCAGACTCACAGATCCAACTGCCTACTTAGACATATAGGTGTCAAATACAACTATCAAACTTAACATGTCCAACTACCGTGGGTGGAAATTAGCCTTTGCCATGGAATCATGAGAAAAGCATTTCAAGGATCCATGCAAGGGAGTCTGTGGTGTGGCTAGGTTAATTTGTGATGCAAAATCAAAGGAGTTCTCCTCCCCGTTTCCCAACTTCCCATCTCCCTCTGTCCCAGCATGGAAAAAGTCCAAGGTCCAACCTTGTCTTTATCAAAGCCAAAGCAAAGGTCGGTGTCCAGAGCTTCTGCTTCTGGACCTTAGTCTTTTTGGAACCCACAAGGTCTGCCACAGCCCTGTAGCCACTAGACCTGCATGCTCACATGTTCCCCAGGCAGGAAGGAACACGAATAAATGAGGTGAGTGCGAGTCATGGAGCAACAGAGACAGACAGAGAGCAGGAGCGTTCTTTGTTCCCTTGGGATTTTAACCAGGAGCTTTTTCAAAATAACTAATCATCTTCCCAAGCTTTCACAGGCTTCTGATGGGTCCACCCCTAGCCACTGATCCCTTTCCCAGGTTAGACTGACAGGCCTCTATGGTCAAGCACCTCTCCCTGTGCCATTGTGACTTCTGCACACGTTGTTACCTCCCCCTTTTGTTCCATCCCTTCCCCCAGTGATCTGCAGGGAATGGGGTGTATGTAAAGCTGTAGCTTCCTGGTAAAGCAAACAGGCTCAGTGTCCCAGCCCCTTAGGCTCAACAGTGGCTGCCTACCCCTGCTCTCTTCCTACTTATCAGTAACTAGGTATCTACAGTAACACAGCTAATCCCCTGAGATTTCCTTCCAAACCTGTCCCTCCCATGCTCTCACGTCAGCCAATGGTTACTCCAGTCTCCTGGCGATGACCTGGTATGATAAGATCAAGTAGGTCCAGGTGGATCTGTCCTGGGAAGACTTCATTTTATTCAGGTTACATGGGTTTGGCTCACACTTGGGCAATATTACACTTGTATTTTCTTTGCTCTCCTCATTCTGTGCCTCTTTTTGCGATGCACATAGTCAGCACCAGAGAGCTGTTAAGAGTGAGGATCTCGGGGTAGAGGCCAAGATTAGCCCACTGTGAGCCCGACACCCGAGGACTCC
This sequence comes from Miniopterus natalensis, assembly GCF_054644295.1. Lineage (NCBI taxonomy): Eukaryota > Metazoa > Chordata > Mammalia > Chiroptera > Miniopteridae > Miniopterus > Miniopterus natalensis. Next base: position 40,977,560 of record NC_142096.1, on the reverse strand, counting down.
TGCACCATGATTGCTTTAAAAGGCTCACAGTTGTAATCTGAGTGATTTCCATTTTGCCCCAGTCCTGATGGGAGATTACTTACTGAGTTAATGTCACTGTGTCACCTCAGTATTTCCCTTTGCTTATCTAGTTATTTAACACTTATTTAACTAATTCTTTACATAAAATTATTTCTATTAAATTTGCTAATGTAATTTGTTTGTTTGCCTGGGCCACTCTTTACTTTCTCACTAATTGCTGGGAAATATTCTGCATGAGTATGTTTTTTTTTACCTGCAACAACAGTTTTCCTGAAGGCAGACACCAAATTTACATTTCTGTTCCATGTCTCAAAAATTATTTGATTAATTTAAGCAACTAAAAAGCAGTATGTCCCAAAAAAATGTATGACATTAATTAACGCCTCTGGCCAAGTGCCAGGCTCTCCTGCTGTGCATGCAGGTGTGTGTGTGTGTGTGTGTGTGTGTGTAAATACATGTGGTGGGGGATGTGGTGTGTGTGTGTATTGAGTGGGTGTAGGTTGTGTGAGTGTGTGTATTGAGTGGGTATAGGTGTGTGTGTGAATTAAGTTGGTATAGGTGTGTGTATATTGAGTGGGTGTAGGTGTGTGTGTATTGAGTATCTGGGTGTATTAAGTGGGTGTAGGTGTGTGTGTGTTGAGCATGTGTATGTATTAAGTGGGTATAGGTGTCTGTGTATTAAGTGGGTGTAGGTGTGTGTATGTATATTGAGTGGGTGTAGGTGTGTGTGTATTGAGCATGTGTATGTATTAAGTGGGTGTAGGTGTCTGTATTAAGTAGGTGTAGGTGTGTGTATGTATATTGAGTGGGTGTAGGTGTGTGTGTATTGAGCATGTGTATGTATTAAGTGGGTGTAGGTGTCTGTATTAAGTAGGTGTAGGTGTGTGTATGTATATTGAGTGGGTGTAGGTGTGTGTGTACTGAGCATGTGTATGTATTAAGTGGGTGTAGGCGTCTCTGTGTATTAAGTAGCTGTAGGGGTGTGTGTGTATACTGAGTGGGTGTAGGTGTGGGTGTACTGAGTATGTGTATGTATTAAGTGGGTGTAGGTGTCTGTGTATTAAGTGGGTGTAGGTGTATGTATGTACATTGAGTGGGTGTAGGTGTCTGTGTATTAAGTGGGTGTAGGTGTATGTATGTACATTGAGTGGGTGTAGGTGTCTGTGTATTAAGTGGGTATAGGTGTGTGTATGTACATTGAGTGGGTGTAGGTGTGTGTGTACTGAGCATGTGTATGTATTAAGTGGGTGTAGGCATCTGTGTATTAAGTGGGTGTAGGGGGGGTGTGTGTATACTGAGTGGGTGTAGGTGTGTGTGTATTAAGTAGCTGTAGGGGGGGGTGTGCATACTGAGTGGGTGTAGGTGTGTGTGTACTGAGCATGTGTATGTATTAAGTGGGTGTGGCGTCTGTGTATTAAGTAGCTATAGGGGGCGTGTGTGTATACTGAGTGGGTGTGAGGGGTACAGGTGTGGATGACTGCAAAGAGCAGAGGATAGAAGGCACTTGAACTTGCTGCCCTGAAGTTCCTGCTTTCATAATTCACGCCAGGTTCACAGGAAAACACTGTAGGAACTGAGAACCCTATTTCTAAATGTGTAATTGAATGAAGCCTATTGTTTACTGAGACTAATGGGACACTGAGGTGACAGAACGCTGATTGCAGTGTGTGCAGGGCAAGGTCAGCTTGCAGGCAGAAGATGAAGGCGAGCGGGTTGGTGGCAGGTGCAGCCAGTGTGGGGTAAATAGCGAAACAACAAAGCATATAATTGGGTGATGCAGGTTCTCCTGCTGTGGGTTTTGCTGCAGGCCCGCTGTGCGCCCAGCGGAACAGCCTGCTGTGCCCGGAGCCCGGCGGCTGGGGACTCAGCACAATGTTTGGTCTTTCCCTTCTCCCAGAACCCCTGATGCCACTCGACTGCCTGGGCTTGAAATGTTTTTTCTTACAATGTTTCTATTTCACATTTTTTAAAAGATTGTAAATGGGCGAGATGTTCTGGATTTGAAATAATTGTAAGGGGTAAACACATATATTTGTTGACACACTTTTTTGCATAGAATGCAACACAAACCAATTTAAACCAAAAAGAAAAATCACCTGAAAAGTACTCAGGCTTGCCTAGGACCCAGGAATGGAAATGCAGATGGGTTTCAGGGTCGGTTGAACTGAGGACATGACTCTTTCCAAAAGCTTTCTCCTCCTTCTTGCTCCCCTCTTTCTCTCTTTGCATATCCTTTGTCATCTCTCTACCAAGCAGCTTCCTCCAAGTTTCAAATCTATTTTGGATAATCACGCCCATAAACAGTACCTGAGTTTTATACGTTACAGCTTCAGGCACCCAATGAATGGATCCTACACAGTGTTAGTTTCAAAATTATGGAGAAAAGAGAAAGAGGGCCTCATTGTATCATGTGCACATCCCTGGGTACATCAAGGATGACCATGGTTGGGCCACGTGTCCCTGACCACAGTAGCTTCCACAGGAACCATGTGGCTGGCAGTGCAGGGGTAGTTCCAAGAAAAAGGGATGTCCTTGGAAGATAAAACGTTAGCATCCACTGAAGGGACATATCAGAGCCCTTTCATACATTGTATCATGTCCTGATCATTGATAATCTGTAACTTATGCAACAGTCAGTTGTGGAGTACCTTCACCATGCTGAGCATTGCTGGCTAGAGAGGACATTAAAGCTTATAAGGTGGAAGCTCTACCCTTAAGAAGCTTGTGATTTGGTGGGGAGACTGTTCAAGTGTAACACTCTTAAACAAAACTCATTTTTCCCTGGCTGGTGTTTCTCAGTTGGCTGGGCATCATCCCAGGCACTGAAAGGTTCAATTCCTGGTCAGGACACATGCCCAGGTTATGGGCTCAATCCCTAGTAGGGGCATACAGGAGGCAGCCGATCAATGTTTTGCTCTTAAGTCAAGGTTTCCCTCTCTCTCTCCCACTCCCTTCCTCTCTCTCTAAAAATCAATAAAAATATTTTTTAAAAGACTCATCTTTCTAAATCTGAGTTTTCTCACTTGTCACAAAGGTATGGTGATAATGCCATCCCTTCACTGCCCCAAAGAGCATCTCCTTCCTAATCTCTTCATACCACTGATTTTAAAGTAGATATATCTGCTATGAGTGTGCTGCTTCAGACTTACACTTTCTCTGTGCGTGGTGTATCTTCCATCCGCTTAATGAAAGTACATTTGTGTCTCTACATGAAATCCTGGAAGAAGATGACGGTGTTCTATAGGAGCCTGCAAGTTTGGAGCTACTGGACCTGCATGTTGTAACAGGCTCTGCTGGGCTGGTGGCAATAGAATTGACACAGTCAGACATGGGGCAGGTAAGTGCTTACATAGGAACATTTCTGGGAGTGGAAATAAAGTAAAAATTGGCTGAGATTAGAGAGACAAGGTTCCAGGGCTCTACAGGGTCAGGGAGCAGATGGTCAAAGGGAATCAGGGAGGAAAGAATGAGCCAAGGCTCCAGGAAAACCTGGAGTGTGCACACTCCCCTACTCTCTATTAGTCAGAATCCATTCATTCGAGATGTAATGTTGAAGACCTAGCATGTGTCAAGCCCTCGCTAACTGGTAAACAGGACAGACAGAAGCTCTGCCCCATGAGGACCTATGGATTACTAGGTGGGTGCTGAGCAAAGGACCTCAACTACTGAGAAGGTGCAGCATGCAGCAGCCCCAGGTGTGTGAGACTAGGGTTGGGGGAAAACAAAGCATTTTGTTTGGGATCAGGATTTGTTAAACACACTGTGTGATGGGCAGAGACTGAAGGAGCCCTCATGGTCCCACTTCCTGGTCTTTGTGCCTTCGTATAATCGCCTCCTGGGAAGGGAGGCTTGGGACTTACTTCTAACCAAAGGGATGCACAAAGGTGATCAGGCCCCACTCTGTGTTTCTGTTAAGGGCAGAGCTGTTGCTCATGCTCTGTTGACCCTGATTGTTAGCTATAGTTATAAGAAATATTAATCATGTTTGGCTAACTGTGATTGTTCTGTTCAAATTAGAACAAGCACTTTCTAACCTGGCTCGAAGTTGTACCCCCCAGGACATGGGACTTACCCTTGGAATGGGGTCCATATTCCTCTTCCAAGAACTGCCTATTGTCATGGGAAGATTAAGAACCTTGTTCCTGAAACGATGGAATCCTGGAGGCACCAGCCCATTGCAGCCCCCAGCCCACCTTGTTTACTTCCCTGTGCCTGAAATTCCTACTTTCCCATGTAATCTTTGTCATTCTACCCAATATAAGCAGCTGGCTTGGGCGGGGGCCCTGTGGCAGAGCAGATTTTTGCGGATGACCCTTACTGCTCTCCCATGTTGCAGCAATATTGGAATAAATGTTCATATACGATTCAACCCTGTCTCTGCTTAATTGGCTCAAGTGGTGACAGGCAGCCTGGACCCATTGTTGTCCGGTTTCAGTTCAGTTATATCACACAAGACTCTGACTTATTAGCAGACTTTTGCTGGAGCCTTCTCAGTTGAGGAAGAAAGCTTCCTGCATCCTACAGCTGCAGAGAAATGGATTCTGCCAACAGCCTGAGGGAGGTTGGAAAAAAGCCCTTCCCCAGTTGAGCCTCTGATGAGACTCCAGCCCCAGGTGATCCTTGGAGAGCTCCAAAGCAGAGGACCCAGCTATCCCTGTGTGGACCCCTCACCCACAGAAACTGTGCGGCGATGGTGTCATTTTAATCTGCAATAGGTGTGCTAACTGGTTAAGCAGCAGTAGAAAATAAATACACAGAAATATAGTGCACGTCTAACTCTGTGCTAAGACTGCTTAGGGTCCAGTGAGGCAGAATTCAAGTATCCCCACTCCCACCCCGCAGCCCAGCTTGCTGCTCACAGCTCAGCAGGGGCCATAGGCCTGTAAATGGCAAAGTCCAGAAGTGTCTGTGGTTTTATGGTAGCTCAGAGGAGGGAGCTTCCAGCTCTGCTCTGTGAGGTTCAGGCAGGCTCGGGTTCTGGAAAGCACATGAGCTGAATCGTGAAGAGTGAGAAGGTGCTGTTTGCCAGAAGCTCAGAGTGCTGAGGGACCCAGCAGGTGGCACAGCATTTGCAAAGGCCCAGAGCCGACAAAGGCCCTACGTACATCAGACTGTCTCCCCCGCGTTAGAGCGATGAGAAACCCTAGAAACCTCCGAGAAAAGACCGCCTCTGTCCCGAAAGGCTCTGTATGTACTTTACACAGCAAAAGGCCTTGGTTCTTCATTCTTGTCTCTCTCACCTGAGTTACACACCTTTTGCCAATTTATGACGGTGTAGACAGAGTTATTCTCTCGCCGAAATTACCTCCGCCCTCGATGGGAATTTCCACGGCTATGAAACAGCGCACGCCGCCGGTGGGGAGAGGCGGCGTGGGCGAGAGGCCTGCACATCTCTTCCCCGCCAATGTGCTTTTTATGCTAATATCTCCGTTTCCTGCCGTAATGGCCCCGCTAAATGCCACGAGTGTGTTCACGGGAGGAAAGTGGTACCTGGAGATGAAGACGTAACACGTTGCTAAATGCATTTGGAGCAACAGAGACGATTTCTCAGTAAAAGAATTAATGTTCCAAAGCAAGCTTTGTTTTTCCACAGACTTTATGGCTGTGCTGTTTCCCTCGCTCAGCACCTTAATTCTCAGCCACCATAAGGCTGTCCAGATGCTGAAAATAAAAAGCCCATTTGGGTATTATCAGAGATTACTGGGAAGAGACAGACAGACATGATGTTTAGCTATGCAACATAAATTCCCGGAGCGTGTGCCATCAGCACCCTCTCTGTCCTCGCCCTGCTGGAGACCAAATTACTAAATCATGACAACGAGACGCAGGGCCCCGCACACCATCTACCTCCAGCAGGCGCCCTGGCTGGGAAGCGGGGCGGAGGGGAGAACGGGAGCTGTGCTCTGCTTCACCCCCAGAGCCCTGGGGGACAAGGCATTTCCTCCAGGGAGCTTGGAGAATCTCTCCTGTCCCTGACCTTCCCCTCCAGACTCAACACCCACCTTATTTGATGCATGTTCTGTTGGAATTGGTCTTGTCCATGTCAGTGCCTGGCTGGCCACCTTGTCCCATCCCTGAGCCTTGACTTATTTCTTTCCTGTCTCCTGCCGAGCCCGTCCAGCTTCCCTCTGCCAATTCACATGTACTAAGCCTTCGAGGTCTTCCATGTGGCCCGTGCTTCTGGAAGCCCTCGAGGTGGTCTCCCGCCTCAATCCCAGGCCCCTTGCTCTGGCTGCTCACTCACCTGCCAGTCATTCACAGCACGTGCCCAGTGACAGGCATCTGTGCAGACACTGGGGAAGCAATGGTTCTAGAGAGGAAAATAAACATCAAGGAAGGTGGCTGATAAAACTGGGCTCTGGCCCAGGTGCGCTACTAACCAGCTCTAGTTCCTAATCCCTGAGCCCCTCTCTTTCTCCAAACACCAGGGCTGGCCTTCAGCACTAGTGTTCTCTGTGCATCTGCTCCCCGCAAGCGTTCCGGGCATTTCGCTATTGCTGCATCTTTATAAACAGATGGCCAGTAATGAGAATGTTCCTGTCCCTTACCTGTGATTCCTAATTATACAGCATAAATACAAATTTAACTTTAATTCAATTAAGTGGTAATGAGGTGGGGAAATAACGGTGGAACGTATCACTGCAGGTTGGGTTGGTAAGCAATGGGCAATAATATTTGTGTTCCATTAGATTCTATTGGCGATTTTAAAATCTTTTGTTAAAGTGCCCTCAAAATACTCTGATTATAATAGTCTATTAGAAGCAGAGAAGTCCTCAGAGAAAAGCACATATGCATGTCTCAGAGAGACCCAGTGATTACTTTTTGAGCCCCTACTAACAGCAGGGGGGATGGAACGGCAGGAGGAAGGGCGGGAGGGGGGAGGGGGAGGGGGGAAGAGCGCCTCTGTCTACAAGATGAGGACACCGGAGGAAGGAGAAACCAGGGACTTGTTTCCAGGCCAGATAACAGGTGAATGGCTTCTACTCGGGGCTGTTCCAGGGAGTGACTCGGTGCGTGAAACAGGAAACCTGCAGGTACCTGGCATTGGCTTCCTTAGCTCTCCTGGGGCTGGAGCATCTGCGCCTGAAGGGAGCCTGTTCCCACAGACCCTCCCCTCGCCCCTGACCACTCGGGCTCCAACCCACTCCCCAGGCGGGAGGCGGGAGAGGTCAAGCCTGGCTCCAGAAGCGTGGCCTTCTCGTGGTGTCCAACTCCCCCGGCACTGGTGGGTGAGGCCGGCCAACGGTGGGTGCCCTTGGTGTGGGAATCCCTGCTGGCCTAAGGCGGCACCTAGAAGATGCCTTGCTTCTGTTCTGCCATCCACCTTTCCCCACGCGAGTCATCTAAGTACCAAGGTTTTCGTTTTCCTATGTTTTTGGTGAACATTAGGCAGCACCCTGGTGAGAGCCAGGCTAACGCGCTCAGGAGGCCGGGGTGCGGAGTGGCCAAGGTGCAGGCCTCTAACCCCAGCGGCCCTCGCCTTGTGTCTTCCTCACCCAGGCGGTGGCCCTGGGGACATCCTCTTTGTGTGTAACGCTGGGCTTCTAAAAACCACCCAAGAAGGTAGCTCCCTGCCTGTGACGTTACCTTCCTTATCTCTTAGTCTCGCCACATGTTGTTTGTGCAGGGCTGGTATTGAGTCTGCTGTCACAGGAATAAATCACTATTGACCTTTTTACTTTTAAGAGTTTAATGAACTTAAGAATGGAAATTACCCATGGAAGTAACAAGTGTAACCTTGGCTTCTATAATTAAAAGCCATTGTCATTAACGTTCACTCTTTGACATGCGGGGTCACTGCCATTAATACTAATGAAATGGACCATGGTAGCAAAACTGGTGGCAGAAATGTAAATGGCCTCAATTCAAAGTCAAACAAGAAATCGTAAGTGAAAATTCTAGGTAGGTTGGAAATGCAGAGACAGGTGGCGTGGGATGTAATGGATTTGCAGGCAATGAACTAGCATGCATTATACAACCACTATTTCTTAGGTGTATATATATATTGCACATATAGTTCATATGCAGACTTTAACCCTCAGGAAATCATGTATGGCCACAACTTGACCCTACTTTGCCCTCTAATTGTGCTCTGAATTAAATAAACAAAAAAACATGAAATAGTGTAAAAATAAAATGTTTAGAAGTTTTGATGTGTACATAATGGTACATAATGGATTTTACACCATGTTCATATAAGAAGTGGATCAGAAAAATCCTGGAGATTGATATTACCTTATCAATACAAAATCATATAAGAAATTATTTACGTTTTTTAAATAATAAACATCCTTAGTGTTTTTTGAATTATTGCGCTTGCATAAGAACATGTTTTAGTGTCTTGGTTTTCTAATGCTATATAACAAGCCAGCCCCAAATGTAATGCCTTACAATGATATTTAATTTGCTCAAAATCAGATTAGCAGTTTGGGCTGGGTGCCCAGGCTTAGCCTGGGTCACTCATTGACTATAGATGACGAACCAGGGACCATGTGGTCCAAGATGACCTCACGTCCATGTCTGGGGATTTGTGCTGGCTCTTAGGTGGGACATCTCTGCTCCCTTCCACCCAGCCTGTCCAGCAGGCCAGCTCAGACTCATTCACAGGACAGTCACAGGGCAGCGAAGCAGCAAGCAGAGAGGCTATCTGCCTGTTGGGGCCGAGGCTGAGACCTCCCATCATGGCCTCCCTGCTGCAGCTCTATTACAGCAAATCGCAAGGCCAGAGCAGGCTCAAGGGAAGAAAGAAACAGACCCATCTCCTGACTGAAGAAGCCACTATGCCACATTTCCACAGGGAGGGCATATTGAAATCGGAGGAATTGGTGGCCAGTTTTTGCAATCTACCAGAGTCTGCCCTAAGGTCACAAAATACCCAGAATTTCCCCTCAGTGAATTTAAACTCTTCTCAATCTCAGGGCCCTAAAAACTCTCCTCCCAATTGGATCAGATCTAGGCTTGAAGTCCAGGACCTGATGATCTGGACGAGGGCGGGGCTTCTCTTACTTAGGATAGGGCTGAAGGGCACCTTCCTTCTGGCCCTTCTCCAATACAGCTGTCCTCTGGGGAGCCCTTTTGTGATCTATATGCCTGTTAAGTAAAATATAAGGTCTCTGCCCACACCAACGTATAGCTTTGAGAAGGGATACAATAGAAACACTTTTATTAAAACACAGACAAACAGGAGAGGTACCTAGAAACTGCAAGTCCACAGCAATACTGAAGCCCAGATGGGCCCACATTGTCACAGTTCCATCCTCTGAGTCCAGGGACATGCCCCTGATTAGGGCCTTCTGCTCCTGTGGAATGGTTTTTTTAGTCCATTGTTTTTCTGACTCTTGGCTCCACTCTCTGGGCTCTGAGTTCTACCTTCTGGGCAGTTGGCGTTTCCCTGTGTTAGCTCCTTGCTTTTCCATAAGAAATACCCTATTTTGTAGCCTAGAAGCTTCCTCAGACTGCTTCCTGCCCATAAATAGCTGGCAACTCATTTTGAACTGTATCAGTCTCTTCAATACAAGCTGTGGGTGTTTTCACTTATGACACTCTCTTTAAAACCATTGTAGATTTGCTATGGACTTTGTCAAATTATTCTTGCCCTGCTGGGTTTCAGATCTGCTTTGGACCAGGGACTCCTTTATTGCTTCCATTTTCTCCCATTTGGAACTGGAATTCATCCTGTGCCTGTTCCATCATCGTACTTTGGAAGCAGATGACTTGTTTTCACTGGTCTGCAGATGGAAGGGGACTTTGCCCATGGATGGATTGCTCTGCAGGATGTGACATCTCTAGCCAACCCCAATGTGGGCAGGCTAGAGAGCATCACTTGAGGGCATCATTAATGAGACCACCATGACAAAGGCCTTGCTAGCGGGAAGTTGGGGGGGAAGAGTATCATTTAGACCTTATTTCAGTGATTTAGATAGAGATTTGGAACCTTGTGAGTTTGTTGATATTCTGATGAGATTTTGGATTTTGCATTAATACTGGAATATGTTGAGTTTTGATGATGTTGGGATGAGGTCAATGTATTTTGCACGTGGGGTGGACAAGACTTTTAGGGGACCAGGTGGTGAACTGTAGTAGGTCTCTGAAAAATTTTGTTCTACCAGAACCTCAGAATGTGACCTTATTTGGAAATAGGATCTTTGCAGATGTAATTAGTTAAGGTAAAGTTATACTGGATTAAGGTGTGGCCTAAATCGAGTGGCTGGTGTTTTTATAAGAGGAAGGACTCATAGAGCCACACACAAGGAAGAAGCCCTCAGAGACTGGAGGGACATGTCTATCAGCCAAGGGCACCAAGGATTGCCAGGAGCCATCAGAAGCTAGGAGGAAATATGAAAGTATTCTCCCTTCTAGGACCTTCGGAGAGAGAAAGGACCTGCTACAGCATTGATTTTGGGCTCCTAGTCCCTAGATCTGTGAGAGAATATTTTTCTGTTGTTTTAAGCCACAGCGGCTGTGGTCATTTATTAGAGCAGCCCTGGGAGACTAACGCAGGGGTGACTGCCACCATGACTCTAATTAATGCAGGGCCTCTGATTACAATGACAGTGCCTTTCCCCTTGTCCTGTGCCCAACCAAACTCTAGCTTCACTTGGCTTTAGCTGCCGGCCATACATGGGAAGGACGGCTCTCATCTTGCCCATACGCTCTGTTCTCACCATTCATCTCAGGTTGAAACAGGCACCCCCCTCTGATTCCTAAAACGAACTCTCGCAAGGCACTCATCATCCAGTTCCCCTTAATGAGCCCCGCAAGTTAATAATCCCGGTGCACATCAGAGGGGGCTGGAAGCGTAGCCTCCTGCAGGGTGATCAAGGACATGTTTTCTGTAGCCAGGCAGCTGGATTTAACTCAGGGCAGGTAGCTTATTTGCCATGTGACTTGGACAAATTCTCATCTTTTCAGTGCATCAGCCACCCCCTTAATCTTTTTTTAATAGCCTTTATTTTTTAGAATAGTTTTAGGTTCACAGCAAAGTTGAGGAAAAAGTATAGAGGTTTCTCATGTATCTCCTGACCCCAAAGACACACAGCACCTTTGTTATGATCAATGAACCTGCAGAGACATATTTGAAGTATCCGAGCGTGTGTTCAGGAAGGATCACAGCGAGAAGGAGGCATAGTTAGAATAAGGGGGAAAGGCACGGGAGAGAAAAACAGGACAGAAACAGGAACCTAAAAGAAAGAAATTTAGAAGTGGGGAAATGACTGAAGGTAATAATAGCATCTACCTTATAGCACTCTTGGGAGGCTTAAATAATTTACCATGTGTAAACCATTTAGCACAGCGCCTGGCAGATGGTGAATATTCCATAAACGTTAGCTATTTTTATAATAAATGGATGAATTGTTGGATAAATGATTCTGGCAAGGGCCAGGAACATGTAGCAAAGTGTTCATGTTGTAGGATATTTTGGGAAAAATTTGGAGAGTTGAGGTGAGTGAATCGAGGTAGGTCCGTATGCCCCTTGGGGTGTGTTGTCCAGAAGGGACACTGAGCGTCTGAGCCATGATTATTTAAGGGGTCTCGGTGACATTGGAATGAGCATGAGCACACACACACACCTGCACCTGGAGGGACGCTCCCTCCAGACGGAAAGATGCAGCGCAGCCGTGTTTCAAGCTGAGACCCTGAGGGTACCTTGTCTGTGCACCTCGCCCCCTTCTGGGCCGTTCCCCCAGAAAAGGAGGAGATGCTCGCCTAGCGTGGGAAGGGCGGGCTGCAGGCGCTCAGCGAGCTGACATAAGTCACAGTTCGGAGGCCTGTTCTCCAGGGAGAGCTGGGCTCAGACTCGAGCCCGAAGCAGCAGAACCCGGTGACCCCAGCATCAGGTCACTGCGATCACACTTTCCCACCTCAGTACAGGGGCTGGATCTCCAAAGGCTGTCCTCTGGACTCCCCCTCACCGTTGGCAGTTTGCTTTTACTCAGCAGGCATCTCTGAGCATCTGCTATGTAAGGGTTAAGTGTTAGGGTGGAAAACCAAATGGGCTCCGCGATTCCGCCCTTCAGGGAGGCAAAGGCGGCGGTGGAGCAGGCAAGTCCAGCGGTGTTCCTGCGCCGGGACGCGGGCGGGCTCTGGGAGCCCGGCCCAGGGCGCAGGGCGAAGGGTGCAGGGCGAAGGGCAAAGGGCGAAGGGCGAAGGATGAAGGGCGAAGGGCGCAGGGCGAAGGGCGAAGGATGAAGGGCGCAGGGCGCAGGGCGAAGGGCGAAGGATGAAGGGCGAAGGGCGCAGGGCGAAGGGCGAAGGATGAAGGGCGCAGGGCGCAGGGCGAAGGGCGAAGGGCGAAGGATGAAGGGCGCAGGGCGCAGGGCGAAGGGCGAAGGATGAAGGGCGAAGGGGAGGCTTGTTCTGCCTGCAGCACTGGGGAGGGCCAACCCGGGGAGCCTGCACAGTCGTCCTCAGGGACCGCAGGGCCCATAAACTGGAATGAGTTACACGAGACCCTCGAGGCCTCTAGTCAGCCTTGCCCAGTGCAGGAATGCCCACAGCAGGTTCCCTGCCAAAGAACCCTTCCAGAATGGGGTGGCGCCCCAGTGGCCTGGAGTCTGACGCTCCTCAGCTGATTCCTTGCTCTGATGGACAGCTCTGATTTTCAGTAGGTTTCCTTTCTTTTGAGCCAGAAGCTGCATCCCAAGAACTCATAGGCTGTTTTATTCCTCTGGATTTCTCCTGCTAAATCCCCCTCCGATGCCACACTTTGAAGGCATACGGGGGGAATGCTCTGGAGTGGCGCGCGGTTATCGCCCATCTGCAGTCTCCCATCTCCAAAGAGACAGATGTACAGTCACTGGAGGGGCGGGAAGGACAGCAGCAGCCCCAGTTCTTGTGCTGTGGGTGCCCGTGTTCATTTCAGACCAGGGTGTTGTGAGCCGGTGACGCGGCCCCTGAGCGGCCCTTCGCCCTGCACCCCATTAGAGGCAGGATGTGCGCAGATGCTGGACCCAGCACACAGAGGTGGCTCGTTGTGGCTAGAATGTGCCAGCCAAGGTGGTGCCTGGGCTGAGGGCAGACAGCGGTGCCAAGGAAAGACACGGGGCCTACAAACACTGACCCGCTGCCAGCTCCGGTGGCTTCTTGGGGCATTTTGGGTGAAGGCCAGGTGAGAGCGAACACACTTGCCAGGGGCCATTGGTTAGGCATTTCCAGGTGCTCAGGTCCCGTAACTCGTACAGGGAAACAATAGCTACATGGGGTGCACACCTTTCCCGACTGTGCGTGATTTTACTCTGAGACACTTTCTGATTGGAAGTAAGTCGAGTTTCTTAGTCAGTCATGCTGGGTCCTGACTCCACCACCTCCTGCTTGTCAACCTTAGTCAAATTTCTGAATGTTTTTGTCTGCCCCCCCCCCATATTTTCACATACAAACAATGGGGGCTCGTGGTTGTGGTAGAATGAAATCAGCCCCTCCTGCCTGGTGTGTGAACGGTGGGGGACACACAGTCTCCCAACTGTCAGCCTACCCCCAGCTGGCCACGCCGATCATCTCAGCTCCCGCGTGGGCTCTGCACTGTCTCTGAGGGCCCTGAGCGTGCTCACACCTTCACTCCTTCCTCCCTGCTACTGTGATTTTTGGCCTGTAAGTACTTTACCTGATTCTTTACAAGTCATTATGCAAGACTCAGCCCAAAGGCTATTTTTCCAGAAGCAAGGAAAATTACGCAGTGAGTTCAAAGAGCACTTCGTACGTACACCCCCAGTAAGAAACTCACCACGCGGACGTGCCCTTTTGGCCTTTCTCTTGCCTGTAATTTTAACTCATTGGTGCCAGAGATGGGTTTATTTCTCTGTCTCCAGCATTGTATCTAACACATAGTACAAACTCACCCCTTTCCTGTCCTCTGACTTGGTTCAACTGATAAGCAACAGATGCTACATTGCTTGTCTATCAATAAAAAAGGTAAATGAACAAAATAAATGTACTTCATTGCTAATAATTGTTTCTATTCCAATCATAGGTTTTTAATTTTTGACCATTTTTGGTAATAAAAAGTGATTTACATATTCATCAAAATATCTTGCTTGTGCAAAATGCTTTCACTTTTTCAAGAATGCAATTTTTATTTTAGTTTATTTATCCATTTACTCAGCAAACATCTGTTCGAAGCTTATTATGTTCTTTGCTTTAGAGAATTGAAAAGATCAGGTGCATGACTGAGTGCCATCCAGACACTGCCTGGCCCACAGTAGGCTCCAATAACCCCTTGCTGAAGGACTGATGCAGTGGATGAATTAATGAAGGAGGCCTCCTCTTTAATGATCAAGTTCAGTGGAATGAAAATCCCTGTCCAATGTCTGATTAATGGTAGAGCTGGGTGAGATTCCACATCTCCTAAGCAGATTCTCATTTTTCTTTCCACATCATAATGCTGCCTGCTCATTGAAATATAAGCAAGAAGAGATTCTATAAATATTGTTTACCAGACCTGTGAAACAATGGGGGCCTTTTGTAGCAGATGGTCATTTTGGTGCAGATATTTCAATCAGACCTCTGCTGGGATTGGAGTCAGTGATGCTGAGAGAAAGGAGCATGTGGCATCCATCAATGGTGCAGCTTTTCCTTGGTCTCCAGATTCCATGTACAAGCCATCCTTGGAAAGGAAGACATAAATCTCCAAAGTCCCTGGTGGGAGTGGGTTCAAATGAGATCAGGAAGGTATCTATCTGGGCAGCATCTTGGCAGAGCCTGGGGCCAGATTTCAAATCTCAGATCTGCCTGGGTTCAAATCTCAAATCTCAGATCTGCTTGGGTTCAAATCTCAGATCTGTTACTTACTAATAATTAGGGCTTGGTTAATTTTGCTATCTTTTAAGAATATCAAAATTTTTTTGTACAGAAAATCTTTTTTTTGACAAATTTAGACATACTCTTTACTTGAGTTCAAGAATCTCTTTGAATGCAATTCACTCTGCACATGATGATTATTGACTTGAAGGCCAGCTGCGAGGTTGCAACGTGGACAGCCCTAGCCTCAGCGTGGTTATGTTCTAAAGAATCGCTTGTCACTGGCATTTTTCTCTTGCATAGCAACCTTCACAGTTTTTGTAAGGACCCTCCCCCGGGTCCTTGAAGGTAAAAGTGATGTCTGTTTTGCACATTTCTGAATCCTCAGAGTAGAATCTGATGCTCATTCCATAATGGGGTGATCAGTAAGTATCTGTGGAATGAGCACTGAGGCAGCCTTGTGGGGGAGTCCTTGCGGAAACTGGAAAAAAGGTCATTATGCAAGAGAGCACGTTGGAGACAACTGATTCTTAGATTAAAGCCGAGCCACACGTGCAGGAGGCAGCCAGCTGATGTGTCTCTGGCACAGTGATATTACTCTCTCTCCCTCCCTTCCACTCTCTCTAATAAATAAATGAGTGAATAAGTAAATATATAAATAAGAGAAGCAGCAGCATTTGCTGATCACAGGATAGGGAACAGAACTGACAAACCAGACTAATATGTATCTACAGAACATATTTGTCATCATGGTTAAAAGGACAATGATAACTGAGTAAGAGAGGGAAGAGAAGGGGAGGGACGGGGAGGGGAGGGGAAAAAGAAAGAAAGAATTAAACTTATTGCCAACATATCCGAATGCCAGTCATCTGCCTTCTTTCAATCTCCTCATCAGTCATATGTGTTTCTGGCAAATGATGTGTCATCTTTGGACCCTACTTGCTTTGTCTATAAAATGATGGGAGAAATAGCATCTTAATAATTTTATTGGAACCACTCCATTAAATAGTGTATGTCAATGACAAGCTTAGGGTCAGAGATAGGATAGATGTTCCATACATGTCAGTTTCCCTTCCTCTTTCTAGCTGTTCTTCCATCCACATCACCCCTGGAAAGTGAATTATCATTTATTTCTTGTAACCACCCTGTGAGGTAAGGAAAGCATATTATAATCATGATCTAATAGATTAATGCCATTCAGACATGGCAAGTGGCTCATTGATTTATTCATTCAGTCATTCATGTTTTCATGAAATGCTAATTGCATGCTGTTGGATGTACAGAGATCAGGAAGACAAGGGCTTTCCTCTGAGGACTTAGTAAAGGGATTGGGTGCCAGGGTTGGTAAAATAATCTAAATGAGTTTCTTTTCCCAAACAGTTCAAATAATTCATTAAAAATACCCTTAAAAATATAAACACAACATTTTTAAAAAGCTATCAGAACTGCACAAAATTGTGTCTCATAATTAAAGGTACTGTAGGGTTTTTAAAGCTTTTTAAAAAATTACATCACATTTACAACTATGAGACTTACTGCAGCAGAAAGAAAATTAGTATAATTAAAGAATGTCAAAGACCTGAGGTTTATTACATGTGGTTCCTAGTGACTTAATGTCTGTGGGCCTTAACTTATAGACATTATGGTCTTTTCCATGTTCACTTACACAGGGGCAATATCTGCAGCTCAAAGCTGGTGGGACCCCACTCATTTCCTTAGAGTCAGTAAACCGTTTGTGCCCCGTCCTCGAGAAAGAAGCACAGCCTTTCTCTTTACGCATCTGCTCCATCCCCATAAATGATGCATCCGGCTCCCAGGCCCAGTGCGCTCAGGTAACCAGCTCAGGTCTCTGCAGTAATTCCTTCCTGCTCTGGGGATGGCGGGACTTGCATGCCCATGGGGTTGCCTGTACCCCGGGGGGCAGTTTCTGGATTGACGATGGTTCTTTTTCCGGTTCTGAGGGGCCCAGGACACTGAGAGCTTCTAGCATGTGCGGCACTCTGGGGTGTGGATGGGAGATCACCGCACCATGAACTGGGACAAGATGGCCATGCCTGGGAGAGGGATGACACCAACACATCTGAGTCCCCATGACATGCCAGCCACTGTGCAAACACTTTATTTGGGAGTCTCACTTACTCCTCACTATGGCCTTGTGAACAGGTGATGTTGGGTAAATTCTCGAAAGGCTGTAAAAGTGAACACAAGTGACAAAGCTGTGAACAGCCAGGCACCCGGACCCCGCAGTGAACTGCTCTGGACCCTTTCCATCTGCGCCACTCACTGACCTTCGGCCATTGTCTCTGAGGAGCGGGCTAAGACTTGGGTGGCGGGGCAGCTCTCGTCTCTGCTCTCTCTTGTATCAGAATCTTGCAGAATCTGTTCTGGTACAAGGTCATAGGTGTGTTCTATGAGACTCTTGTTTTCTTAGCATCCAGTGGACACCAGTCAAGGCCTCAGCTTCTTTGCAAAACGTTGGAACACGGGTGGCCGGGATGCCTGGATTCTCACCCAGCTTTCCGTCTGACACTCCAATCAGATTGAGAAAGGCACTTCTCCACTCTGGACTTCTTTGCCTAGCACAGGGTGTAATGCTCAATTCGTTTTTTATTTTCTATGATTATTTCACCTCTAAGTAATATCTACTCATAGTCTCTTCAAGCACTGCCATGCTTTTAGTCTATCTTCTCAAGATTTCTGTAGGCAAAGGAAATACACTCAGTAAATAATTGTTCCATTTTAATGTCCATTGAATGAGTGCATTAAGGGCCACCTCTCCAGCAGGCCCTCTGCTGGGCTGTTTGTTGGCATTATCTTTGTGCAGAGAATGACATTATTGGTGACTTTCTCACCAAATGTGGCTCAGAGTATTAGTGTCTTAATTAAGGCAATACTTTGAATAGGTGGCAGAGCTCAGGTTCAAATTCCAAACTGTTTCCCAAGTATCTCTCACTTCTTCCCACACTTCATCACTTACAATGATCTTATGATTTGCTCAAGATCTAATTTTCTAAACCTATTTTTTTAACCACTTTTTCTCACTGTCTATCATACTTTGAAGATTTTAGACCACCAGTCTGTGGACATACCTGGACTTCACAGGTCTGTAAAGCTTAGTAAATTATATGCAAAATTCTTACCACAAAACCAAGAAACAAAGGGACACAAGGGAACTTCTAGAAGTGATGGGTCTGCCTGTTACCTTGATCAGGGTGATGCTTTCACAGGTGTGCATTTGTCCGAATTCATCAAAGTGTATGCATTAAATATGTGCAGCTTTTGTGTGTTAATTACACCTCAATAAAGCTTTGGTTTTTCATTGGATGTGTGTGCATTTTCCTGGGGGAGTGAAAGGATTTGTACTTTTTGTAATATTTGTAAGTGAGTCCGTGATTCACTTGGCAAATACTGCTAATGCGTCTCCATTTTAAGGAAGGGAAACAGTTACCTATGAATGGCTGTGATGGAGCCGATGGAGCCCGTGGGGACCGCTGCCCCTGGGAACTGAGTCTCCCAGCCCTGCCTTCTTGGAGCTTCTGCTGGCTCCTAAGCACCCTGCTTACACACTGTAATGCGAATTCACTGGCAGTTAGGCTTTGCTTTTCTTCTTTAGATATTGTATTCATGCGCTTCCGTCACGGACCCGTGAAAACAGAGAGTGTGAGAATGAGCGAGGGGAACGTGGCAGGTGAGAGGCTCAGCCTGTCCCTTCGCTCAGGCCCTGCCTGTTTTTCCGACTATCTCTATGGCTTCCATTCTGCCTCCACCTTCTTGGGAGAGAGGGTCGCACCAGAAAGTGATATAACGGGAAAGGGCGAACAGCCAGCCCCTACACCGAATGAGCCTTGGACTCGCCTTTCATGCCCACGGAGAATTCAGAGCTGATTTGTGAGACTCCGAATATCTGGTGCTGTTCTTACGGCACCTATTGCCCATCGGACCATCTACAGGGAGAAGAAGCTGTAGAGCTCCCAATAAATCGATACCGTTTTAAGTCATTCTTTTTAGACAGAAAATGTTTTTGATAGCGCCTGCCCTTTCTCAACACTTTTTTCAACTTTGTAGGTTCTTTATGGAGGCAAATTTCGGTTGGTGGCTGGCATTTTTGCGACCTTTTACCTGCTAATTCATTTTCCCATATTCATGCATTCAGTGTTCGCTGGATTCTGTTTGAGGCATTTCCTCTCTTCACTCTCTTGTACTCAGGAAGCTGACATCGGACTCTAGGTGTCATCAAACACCAACAAAACACAAATGACCGGGCAGGGGCTGGGGCCAAGGGACAGACAGCAAGGGCCACAGTGGGTGGTCGGGCCACAGGATACACATTCAAGGTTAAGGATCGAGAGTCTTTGAGTTTTCTTAAAGTTTCTCCCTCACGGGGAAACGATGCAGCTGGTAGAGGTGTGGGGGACTTGCCGGCACGATGAGGGGGGGATCACAGTCACAGTTATGTCACTTTCCTTTCTCCACCACCACCAGCTCGCTTCTCCTCTTGAAATATGTCGGGCCTCATTTTTAAGAAAAGGAAGAAATCCAACTAAGTGGAGAGAAGACATGAGTTTTTTCCTATACCATTTTTACTTACTTTAGTCACTTAAACCCACTCAAGATGTTAGAAACCCCACAAAATAACATGTGGGCACTTGGCCCACACTCTGCATTTCTCTGGGAGCCTCTAGATGTGCTCAGGAAAACAAAAGGGGAGCTCGAGGAGGGCCAGAGCCTTCACTGTTTCGTTCAACACTGGATTCCCAGGGCCCGGCACATAGTAGGTGCTCAGTTCTTTTATGGGTGACTGAACAGTGGGACCCTCTCCCTCCTCGTCTGCATTTGTTCTGTCTTCCCCACTCCATCCCACTCACTACACAGCCTCCGCCTTCAACTCTACCCAGCTCCTAACACTTTCGTGAGCCCCCACTAGTCCCAGCTGAGCCAAACCCAACTTACCTGGGCACAGCTTTCCCCCTCCGGCCTAATGCTAGGTGGCCACGTAACCTCAGCCACTTAGCTCATCACGTCACCTCTTTGGTGTTCAGGGTTTTCATGTGTCACATGGATTGCGCCGAGTATCTGCTACATAACATGTAAGTATTTCACTTAAGAGGTATTCATCGTGGGCACAACAGCGGAAACCCAAGCTGCACACAGGCCATATAGGGCTGAATAGGTCACAAGGCTCCCCACCAGGGGGCTCAGACACAGGTCGACCACTGTCATTCTGTGAAAACAAATCGTGTTACCATGAGCCTTTGTTTTCAGAAACCACAACTCTTTTGTGTTTGCAGTACTCCTGGCTAAGTTTCAGACAGCGAACCGCAGCCAAGCTCCAAGAAGCAGCAGGGCTGGTTGCCACAAACAACATCATGTGTGGCACAAGGAATAGCTGCTCCCCGATCTTTTCCAAATGTCGAGGTGACAAATGAAAACGGCTGCTCCTGAGGGCACAGATTCCAAGAAATAAAAAACTGACAGGAAGAGTAAAACCAAAATACCTTCTTTTCAAGTAGAATAGTCCGTGCAGCTGAGTCTTGCAGCACAAGTAGAGCAGTAATGAGGGAATGAGGGCCGCTTCCTTTTCAAATTTTCATGTGCTGTCCACAAACATATAGGAAGGAAACGTGTCTCGATGTTTTAGAATTTGAACTTTACAATGATTGTTGCTCTGTTGAGTGCCGACTCTACATATGAATATCTGTCCATGTCTGTTTTTCCTTCTTTAATAATGATCATTTATTTTTTCATTTATTTGTTTTATTCTAATTTTTTCACTAAATTTTTAATTTTTTAAAATTTATGTTTATTGTTGAAAGTATTATAAATGTCCCTCTTTTGCCCCACTGATCCCCTCCACCTTAAACCCTCCTCCCCAAACCTTAACCCTCTATTGTCTGTGTCCCTGGGTTATGCATATACGCATATAAATTCTTAGGTTAATCTCTCCCCACCCACCCACCTCCACCTCCCCTCTGAGATTCCTCAGTCTGTTCCATGTTTCTATGTCTCTGGATCTATTTTGTTCATCAGTTTATTTTGTTCATTAGATTCCACATATGATAAGATCATGTGATACTTGACTTTCTCTGGCTTATTTCGCTTAGCATAATACTCTCCAGGTATTACCATGCTGTCTCGAAGGGTAAGGGACACTTCCTTTATACAGCTGCATAGCATTCCATGGTGTAAATGTCCGAGAAGATGCGTGATATGATTTCAATCTTCTTGAACTTGTAGAGACTTGTTTTGTATCCTAACATGTGGTCTATCTTTGAGAATGTCCCATGTGCACTTGAGGAGAATGCCTATTCTGCAGTTTTGGGGTGAAATGTTCTGTAAATGTAAATTAAATCCATCTGACCAGAGTGTCATTTAAAGTCACTGTTTCCTTGTTGATTTTTTGTCTGGAAGATTTATCCAGTGAAGTCAGTGGGGTGTTAAAGTCCCCAATTATAACTGTATTGCTGTTGACCCCTTTTTAAAGTTCTCCAGAAGTTTTTGTTTGTTTATTTCCAGCCTGTGTGAGTCTTTTGTTCTGAGGTGGTCTCTTGTAAACAGCATATATTTAGTCATGTTTTCTTATCTGTTCATCTACCCTTTGTCTTTTGATTGGAGCATTTAATCCATTTATATTTAAGGTTATTATTGATAGGTACTTATTTATTGCCATTTTATTTCTTTATGCCTATGTTTCTCTCTCTATTTCTATTTCTACATCTTATTACAGCAGTCCCTTTAACATTTCCTGCAATGCTGGCTTGGTGGTGATAAACTCCTTTAGCCTTTTTTTGTCTGGGAAGCTCTTTACTTCACCATCTATCTTGAATGATAGCCTTGCTGGATAGAGTAGTCTTGGTTTCAGGTCCTTGTTTTGCATTACCTTGAATACTTCATGCCATTCCCTTCTGGCCTGTAGAGTTTCTGATGAGAAGTCATCTGACAGCCTTATGGGAGCTCCTTTGTAGGTAACAGGTTGCTCTTCTCTAGCTGCCTTTAATATTCTCTTTTAGTCTTGAATTTTTGGCATTTTAATTATGATGTGTCTGGGTGTGGGCCTCTTTGGATTCCTCTTGCTTGGGACTCTCTGTGTCTCCTGAACTTGTGTGACTTTTTCCTTCACCAGGTTAGGGGAGTTTTCTTCTATTATTTCTTCAAACAGGTTCTTTAATCCTTGCTTACTTTCTACATCTTCTGGAACTCCTATGATGTGAATATTGTTTCATGTTGTCCCACAGTTCCCTTAGACTGCCCTCCTGTTTTTTAACTGCTTTTCCTTTTTGTTCTCTGATTGAGTGATTTTTTTCTACCCTGTCTTCTAATTCACTGATCTGATCCTCAGTTTATTCCTTCCATTTTTTTTTTATTTCTACTATGTCATTCTTAATTTCCTTCATAGTTTCCATTTCTTTTCTTATGCTGTTGAGCATCCTTATGATCAATATTCTCAACTCTATATCTGATAGATCATCTCCATTTCATTTAGCTTTTCTTCTGGAGAATTCTCTTGTTCTTTCATTTAGAGCTTTTCCTTTTGTTTTTTGTCTCCCCATTTTGGCTGCCTGTTTGGATTTATTTCTATGTATTAGGTAGATCTGCTAGTACTAGTCTTTTAGAGGGTCTCTGGTGCAGGCCAATGTTAGACACTATTTGTGACTGGCCTTGAGTACCCTGTTTGAAGTTTCCCACACTCCACAGCTGTGGTTCCCTCTGCTGGGGCTGCGTGTGTTTGGACAGGACCAAGATGTACACCAGGGTCTACTTTTCCAAGTCTTTCAGGCTGTAGGAACTTCACAGGGTGGGCGGATGATTGTTATCAGTGTCTTAATGAGCCTCAGGCTGTAGAAACTCTACAGGATAAGGTGAGAGGTTTCCCAACAGGGTGGGACAATTGCCTCCCCCCTGCCCCCGGCAAAAGGTGCTTAGATGGTAAATGTCTGCCTGGAAAGATGTCCTGTGCAATCTGGGGGAATGACTCAGCACTGGAGTCTCCATGGGTGCCCTCTGAGCTCTATTCTATAAGCCAGCACCACTGAATTCTCCTCACACAACTCTAGTCCACTCTGCCCTCCCTCTGCTGGAAAGTGAGTGGCTGCACACAAAACTCTGTGTATTGGCCCTTTAAGAGGGTTCTTACATTTCTAGTCATCTCTCCCTGGCAGACTGAAACCCCACTTCCTTTCACAGCCAGATGTTATGTGGGCACCTTTCTCAGTTCTGGTGCTCTTGGCTGGGAAGCCCAGCTTGGGGTTTAGACCTCAGCATCCTCAGTGGGAACCCCCCCCCCACAGCTGACATATCCCTTTAGAACTTCAGCTGCTGCCTGTGGGAGCCCAGCCAGCCCTCTCGTGCCTCTGCACTTCCTACCAGTCTCTGTGTGGTCTCCACTTTTCCTCCTGGGTTATGAGGGTGCTCTCCAGCTTGTCTTCAGTTTCAGTTGATTATTCAGGATGGTTTTTCTATAATTTAGTTGTAATTCCAGTTTGATCCTGGGAGAGTGTCAATATAGCTTCCGCTCAATCCACCACCATCTTGTTGTCTCTCCAATAATGATCATAAGAAAACTGAAGCTCAGACACTAAAAATTGAGAATAATTGCCTTTCCTTAATTTAACATATCTTATAATTTCTGAGTTTATTAGAAAACTACATTAGAAGAGATGCCTAAGTGTGTGTGCTCTGTGGAGGTGCCGTGGAGGAGGAGTGTGAAAACAGAGCTAGAATGAAATTCTTGTCTAGATTTATTGTAAGTTTACATTTTTTGTGCACAGATTTACTGGAGTAGATCAGAAAGAAATATTGATATACTTTCTCTTTCCCTCCTCATTTCTCCATGAAGACTGTGAGCTCCTTCAGTTGAAGTGATCTAAGACATTGAAGGGAAACTTCAAGAAAAAATATGAAATTGAATCCAGCCGCCCAGGCAGCCGCCCATTTTCCCAGCTTCTTGGCATGACTCTGCCGTGCACCTTGCTTTTCAGCACTGTGAATCTGCTCTTCTCATGTACCCTGCTGTTCTTTTCTCCACAGCTTTGCTCATGCTCTGCCCTCCTCCTGGAATGGCTTAAGGACCATTTCATCTGATTGAAACCTGACCCACCTTTCAGACTCAGGCAGGGTCAGGTCACCTGTTGGCTGCAATTGGCATGCCCTTGCAGACCCAATCCTTTGGGTTTTCACGTTGCCTTATGCTAATGCCTCTGTCTCCCCTATAAGACCAGGGCTCCTTGGAGGTAAGGGTTTTGCCTTAATCCTCTCTGTTTCTCTAGCACCTGGTACATAGAACGCCTTCAGGAGCAATGTCCTGAGTGAATGAGTGCTGAGTAACCTTCCTCTACTTCAGGACTTGATGCTTCGAGTCCTTTAATAACATCCTTGCCCATTGCTCTCCAGCCTCTCACAGACACCTGGAGCTGACTGGAACTTAATGAAGTCCTCCCTTCTTCCTCTTGTCTGTGCTTTACTTCCTTTCCTTGTCCCTGGCAGGCCTTGGAAGGTAGGACTAGTTCATGAAAAGTGTATGTGACTTCAAATCAGAAAATCTAAGGTCCACTTCTTGGGACCTTCAACACAGCTCTCTGGTTGTGGCTACGACTGATTTTAGTTCTGTGATATTAGACAGAGTCACATTATCCACTTTTCCATATTTTTGTGAGGATCATATAAGAAAACAGATTCCAAAGAGCTATCTAAGATGTAGAGTTATTTTGCAGTTATTAACTGTAATTTTCATGATATAATTTTGACCCTGGACTCAGGTAGGATGAAGAAGTGCCATTCTACTTGTATACTATTATAAGTCTTTTCTTTTCAATTATCTTAAATACTGTGCCAGGAAAGGTGAGATACATAGTTGATATTTAATACTTCTTGATTTATGAGTTGAAAACTTAATGTTGTCTAATTGGCCAATAGAAGAACATGTAATTGATCTAAGGTGTAATTAATCTGGCCTGCAGCTTGATAGCAGCAATAGTGAAGGCCAACATTTGTGAGGGTCTGGTTAGCATATAAAGACCTTCTGAATGATTGTGAAAACAGCTACCACTTTTGAGCACTTCTAAGTCCTATGCATCATACGAGGTTGTTTCTGTACAGATGCTCATGTTTTCACAACTACTTTATGAACTGTTTACTACAGTCTCTTACATGTGAAGAGACTGAAGGTCACAAAGGCGTGGTGCTGGGCACACACTGAACAAAGTCGGTGAGGGAAGGGTTTGAAGTCATGTCCAATCACACTGCTTTACTGATCTGGAGACTTTGTGTCCACAGGGTCATCATCTCAGCTAATCCTGACAAACCTTTAGGAACAAGCAGGAAATCTGAGATCTAGGAAGATTAGGAAGCTTGTCTAAGAGCTCAGAGCTCGGCAGATGAAAAATCCAAAAGTGGATGTCATTCCCTGTTTCTTAGCACCCTTCCACTGGAGTCACTGGGAGTTCAGAATCCAACTGGAATAGTAACCATGGGATTTACATGGTCACTGTTCCAAGGCCACCGACAGAGGATGTTCTTGTTATCATTCTATACATGGTGACACCCTTTAAACCCTCATTATTTGAAACCATAGACTTCACTATGTTCTTGCCATGAATCATAGGGCAAAAGCAGCTCCATGCTCTCCAAGAACCCATCGCATCCTGCACCCCGATCTGTAGTCCCAGCCAGGCTCAATATTCAAAAGAGCATCATACCAGGGCCCTGGGATTTTAGTCTGGAAAAATCAATTCCCCCCAAGATGTTGTAGTCGTTACTAATGGCAGATGGTGTGATTGATGTCCCTAAGGCAATGGTGCCAATCAGAAAACTACATGACATCTTGCAAGATATGTTGGGAGTCAGGTAGATCTGATGTTCAGATCTAGTTTCTGCCTTTACAGCCAGTGACCTTCTCTACCCCAAGCACAAGGAGTGGTGCCATGAAAATGTCCATATTGCGTGTACCCCAGGATTGCTGAGAGGCACAGTATAAAGCATGAAACATCTCTTGCATCACATGGAAGTCCTCATTTCTTTGTTTTATTCAAACTTGGTTTGTGGAATGTTGTTTGTTTTTGTTTCTGAGTGATCCTTCAGTGCTCTGAATTTAATTGACATATTTTTTGAAAATTATTTAAGGTCAGGCTAACTGAAGGTCACCAAGGAGTACACAGAAGAGAACATTCACACCCTTGAGTAGTCTATCCACACTCCTGGCCCACCCGGATGGTCCCAGCTTGCCGGGTAGGCACCATCCTCCGCGTGGTGACTGTGCCTCCTTGCTGAGCCCGGTGTGGGTCCTCCTGCGTGATCCAGCTTAACAGATGAGGGGTTCACATTCAGGTTCCTGACTCAGTTTGGGCAGCTGAGTGGAGGGTGGTGTCATTTTGAGTTGGGCATGCAGAATTATGTTTGGGGGAAAATTTAAGGGACTGTGGCATGTCTGCCCTTGCTAAACAATACTGACCCTTCAAGACTCAGCTCTTCTGGGATGGCTCCTCTGACCCCATTCAGACCCTCCAGGCCGAGAGTGCACACTGTGCCATGTATTCTGCTAGCACGCCATTCCACCCTGCCCACACTGTCACAGTCTCCATGGTGCACTTACCCAGTTTGCTTTAGAATTTGTTTCCTAAGAGACTGATTTTTTTTTTTGCCACAGTGCCTGGCGCATAGTAAGTGCTCAATGCATAATCCTATACTGAATCCAGTGCTTATGTCTTCCAGGTCCTCGCCTGGTTAGTTGTATCACCATCTTCAGTGTCCTCTGTCTGCCAGGCTCCACCTGCCATCATTAATTCCACAGTCAGAACCCCTGTGCCTGGCCAGAGATGTGGATGCTGCAATGCTGGTTTGGTGGGTCAGAGTAAAGGTGGGCCCCTCTTGCACCCCCCTTTGTCAATGGCCACCCTCCATCTTCTCTTCCTCCATCTGCCCATCTCCTCAGCTCAGTCCAGACCCCAACAGCTCCCCTACTTCATCTCTAAAGCCCAGTCAGCAGCCCGGGAACCCCTGAGCTCTTGGTTGTATTTTTCCAGTTATGTTGTTCTGTCTCTATTTTCATTGCATGATTTCTCACCTTGAGGGGAAAACAGAAAGAGCTATTTTTCTCTCTCCCTGCAGGGTGTAGAGCAGATTCCAAACAGGGCAGAATGATCTTGCTGTGGGCTGAAGTCATGCAGATCTACCCACCTACCTGTGTTCAGAGGAATGGAGAGGTTAGCATTTCTCTCCCTGTCAGCAGAACCCTGTCTGACTTAGGTCCAATGGGAGAAAGGAAGGAAGGAGGGAAGAAAGAAAGAGGGAAGGAAGGAGGGAGGGAGGGAGGGAGGGAGGGAGGGAGGGAGGGAGGAAGGAAGGAAGGAAGGAAGGAAGGAAGGAAGGAAGGAAGGAAGGAAGGAAGGAAGGAAGGAAGGGGAAAGAATAGGAAGCACTGGAGATGGGGGAGGCTTCTGTCACGGATCCCTCTGCATCAGTGCGAAACCCTGACCCGTGACTTCGTGACCAGGGACGCGTGAGTTGCGGGGCAATTCCCTGGACCTCGCTCCGGTTTCCTCTAGTGGTAGCCCCTGCATCCGCAGAGTCCTTCTGACTGCGCAGCGGTGCTGTACCCATGACCTCATCTTATTTTTAAATAACTCAGTGCCATTTGTAGGATGAGAATATTTTCAAGTTCCCCCTTGAGGAAGGTTCGGCTGAGAGGCAGTGCGTGATCCAGGGCTCAGGCTCTCCGACGGACGGCCATCTGGACGGAGAGGAGCCTTCCTTTTGCCCAACCCCCCCAGTCCTCCCCCCACCACATGGCCTTTGGAACGACACAGCCAACACCAACTGGGTATATTTGTGTCATTTATTGGATTATAATTAAAAATATATATATAGAATTAACCAAGTCATATTTTATTTCCTGGTTGTAAAGTTCACTGTTTTGAACATTTACGTTTCCTTTCCTAAGCGACCACAGGGGGAGCGGTTCCTTCTCGTGGGAATGATGAGGGGCTGAGCACTGCCGAGGGCCCCTTCCCTCCTGCGCAGGGCAGTGCACGTGCTGGCCCTGCAGCTTGACTTTTCTAAGTGCCATCTGACAGTTTCAGTCCACACACACTTTCCAAAGCATGGCTGGCACCCCACCGCATGCTAGGTTTGCCCAGACCAGTCTATGAGGTTTGTTACCACAGAGACGACCGCAGTGGGCACACTTGGTGTTTCCCAGGTGCTCGGTGCCCATATAAGCTGCCAGGCCTACGGTTACCCTGTGAAGTAGGACTGCTACTACTTCCACTTTACAGACGGGAAAGCTGAGGCATAGGGAGGTGGGATATCTTGCCCAAAGTCACACAGCAAGGAGGTGGCAGAGCTGGCATCACACCCATGTGGTCTCGCTGGAAGTCTGTGCTGACTCCCTACAGGACTCTTCCTCTTCTAGATGCTGTAAATGCCCAAACATAATACAGATTTAAGGACTTAGGGAAAGTGGGTTTCTTGGAGTTAGGAAACACCTAAGTCCTAGAGAAGGAATAGAAACCATCAAGACTAATACTAGATGGGGCACTGCAGGCAGAGGGAGCCCTAGGGTGGGAGTGAAGGAGCGTGACCCAGGCAGGGAGCTTCAGCCGGACGGTTGCAGTGCAGAGAGAGCACTAGAAAGCAGGGTGGTGGGACAGGAGCCCAGACAGTGAGTCAGGACCAGGACACAAAGGCTTAAATGTCATGCTAAGGATTCGGGACTTTCAGTGAAAATATTAGGCAATCATGAAAATCAAAATGAAAGAAGATTGGTTTTGGTTTGCGTCAGTTGGCTCCCCACCCAGCAACCTTAAGATAAGAATGGAGCTGGTGCGGACCGCCGGGCAGGGAGCAGGCTCTCGGCAGCCTGAGTGGGCACCCCAGGGGCAGCTGCCGTGCTCACTGGCCAGCTCACCATTCAACTGAAGTCTGATTTCTCCATGCGCCCCTTCCACGTGTGGTCACTGAGTTACTTCCTTTGAGTCTGATCACCTTACCTTTACATGTTTCTTAAAATTGATTCAATACCCAAAGAGACCAAAAAGAAAAGTACAGAACTGGTAAGATATTGCTAAAGTGGTTTTGAAAGAAAGGCTTCTTTCCAGGAGACATTTGGGGTTGTCAGACTGGGGAGGTGCTTGGGCCGTCTAGCGGAGAGAGGTCAGGAACAATGCTATCCTGCAATGCACAGGGCAGTCCCCCACTCCCACCCCCACCCCCAAGAAAAATCATCTCGTCTGAAATGTCAATAGTTCCAAGGTTGAGAAATTCTGAGCTAGAGAAATGTCATGCTCGGGTCGCGGGATGAGCAGGGCTGGGCCATTTTCTCTGAATTCACTCTGAAACTTTAGTAAAAACAAGAGCTCCTGTAATTCCCATTGACCCATTTATTTTACCCTCACTGGTGTTGTGTGCATAGCAAAGGCTGGCCAGCTCGTTTCCCGGGTGCATCGCTGCAGAGGAGATGCCATGTACCTGCTAAAACATTGTGTGTAAGTTAACAATGGCATTGTGGACTGGAACCCAGTTCTTAGCTCCCCTGTCTGGTACGTCCTTTCTGCAGTCTGGGAGCTTCAGACAGTAACCCCCGACTTTTTACTCCAGAGATCTATGCGGCTGAGCTCTGTGTTTCAGGCTGATTAACCAGATTATTATTTGTAAAACGTGTCAAATGTTTAATGTCAATGCCATTCATCGCAAAGGAAAACAACAAAGAAGAAAACAATTCACTTTATGTCTGAGAATCTACTGTGGTTTATGTGCTCTGAAGTCCCATTTGCACATAATTTGATACTTAGCGTGGGGTACAAAAATGTCAGTCTCCTAGATCAGCAATGACACAGCTGAGGTATCTGAGCCATCTGCCGAAAACACCCTTGTATTCTTTTACCTCTGATTTATGAAATGTAAAAGAGGCAGTGTTGCCATTTGGGTGGGGGGGGAGGGCGAGGGAACACCGCTGGGAACATCAGACACACAAATCACAGTGCAATGTGTAATGTTCTCTAACGTGTAGCGCAGACAGACTGGCAGCCGAGCGGTGGAGGAGAGAGATGGGCTCTTAGTCTCCACTGTCGCAGTTTCCTGAGCCTGCCCTTCCTAGAGTGGAACATTCCCGATCAGTCCTCCCGCTAGTCAGAGCCAGGAACAGAACAGGGTTCTGTCTACCAGATCCACAGAGCTGCAGAGGGATGGAGAGGCCAAGGTCCTGAAGGGTTTTCTGAGCTAGGGAAGCACCTATCAAGAGGAGCCACATTATTTTTTGAAGGATTGAATGAATGGGCACATGTAGAAGGTTGGTGAGACCAGTGTACGATGCAGGAAGGAATTATAGTCCTGAAGTGACACTCAGAGCAGGAAATAGAGCTGAGGTGTGATCTCAGCGCTGGTGCAGGGAGGGGGTCCTGGGTGAGCCAGGAGTGGTGCCCAGGGAGGTGAGGTCTAGTTAGAAAGAGAGTCTTGTGTAATAAATAAAAAGGTGGCAGAAAGGCTGTAAAAAGGAAAATACGTCAGAGTACTGGAAGCCAGGAGAGTCGAGGGACACGGGCTGGGGCCTGGAACGGTGCCCGCCAGCCACGGTCCCTGCAACTAGGCCGGGGGCTGAGTACCGGCCCTGACTGCCGAGGAGGGATTTCTGACTCGTGGCTTCGAACAGCTGTAGTGAGCCAAACAGGCGGGATATTTGTCACTTAACTGTGATGAGTATGGCTCAAGTCTTCAGCAGCGGAAATAAGAACGCATATTTAAGTTACTTTTGGAATAGTTTCTGTCTTTGAGGGATACAGAGTGCCACGTGGACACCGAAGAGGCTTCTCAGCTCTGCTCTTAGTGATGTCGGGTAGATGCCTCATTGGCAGGAGAGCTGATTGTTAAGAGCAATTGGATGTCCTCAGGAAATTTGCAGGTAGCCCCAGGTGCTCTGGGTGGCACAGCCGCCCTGCCCACAGGCTCTGACGGAATCACCAGGCTTTGCCCACCTGAGCTGTGCCCGGCCCTCATAACCATATGCTCTTGCCACTCCCTTGCCTGTTTGTCCCCTCTCCCTGCCACACCATTCCTGCTCTTTGTCCTGTCAGATCTCTCCTGCCTGATTTTGGGGACTGAACTAAAGTGTTCTCTTCATTGATAAAAGGTTATGTGTCTGATTATAGTGCATGCCACACAGTGTTTGACAAAACCTCAATGTTTTATTCCTTAAAAATTGGATACCCCCACTGATTTATTCATTTTTATAGTTTGTGTTTGTATAAGGTCCTCCTTCTGTTAACTCCCTCGATATTGCAAGTTAAGTGAGGCAGGCTTTATTAAATTCATTTTCCAAACAGGCAACAAAGTGATGATTTGGTGGTCTGCACAGGACATAAACACAGCTTTTCTGGAAGTAATATCTGTTTGGAAAGGCAACAAGGTGTAGACCAAGCTTCTTTACCTGAAACCTTGAGCATGCGGCCAAATCACCCTGAGAACTTGTTATCACTCGGGTGTCGGGTTCTCACCTTCAGAGCTTCTGATTCAGCCAGTCTGAGGCTGGGCTGGGGAATTTGCTTCCATGATCCTCCCTCGGGACCAAACATGGTGGCCTTGGAGCCATGCTGAGCCCTGCTGGTCTCCCACACAGATGCCTGGACTCTAGGACAAGACCACCTGGGTTTGAAGCTGGGCTCTGCCATCAGAGCTGTTACTCTGGAAAGTTTACTTAACAAATCTGGGCCTCAGTTTGCTGATCTGTGAAACTGAGAAAATAATGGTCCCTCTCTATATGGTTGTTATGGAGATGAAAGAAGTAATCTCCATATTAATGCTTAGAACAGCCACTAGCCCCTAGTGAGCACTGTATAAGTCTTTGTTAAATGTATAACTTCTAAATATAAAGCACATTTTATTCTTATCACAAAACATATTGTGATTATGGGTCTTAGGAATCCCACATAATGTGGCAACACAACTCTACTCTCTGCCTCTGTCTTCACAGGATTTGTATCTTTGAGCATCTGTATCTTACCCTTTTTTGTACAAGGACACTCATCATTGGGTTTAGACCTCCCCCTAATACAGGTTAATCTCATCTTGAGGTCCTTACCTTAATGATGTCAACAAAGACCTTTATTCTGGATAAGGTCACACTCTGGGGTTCTGGGTGGATATAGATTTGGGGACCATAATTCAACTCACTAAAACATTACAAAAGTGTAAAGGATAAACCAAGGCCCAAAGCCAAAGCAACCAGAAGTCCAGCCAGCGGTACCTGGGAAGTCTGTCTGAATATGTTCAGGAACCAGGAGCCCAGGGTTCCAGGTGGGGTTCCGGAGCAGGATTTAGTTATTTATGAAGGATGTTCGAAGAGCATGCCTGGACCACAGTCCTAGACTAGGAACTTGGGTTCAAATGCAAATAGTTTATTGGCCAGGGGGCACTAAAAGACACCTCCAAGTGAGTGAGAAGACAGAGATAGAAAGTCAATGGAAGGTGAGTTATTGGAAGACTAATATTGTGTGTAACTGGAGCTTAACTCCAAAGGAGGGAACTTGGATCCATGTACAGAACATGCCTTGGGATCAGCCCTGCTGAGAGGGGAGAGGTGGGTATTTACGCACCACCTCCCATCAGCCATCTGCTGAAAGCTGTGCACTGAGAAGGCAGTGCATTCATTCTGTGGCACCAGAAGCTTGTCAAGGAGGCAACCGTGGCCCTGACAATTAAAGAAATGCCTTAGGCAAATGAATACAGATGCTGACAGTTGCAAGTTGGGTCATTGTGCCCTGAAGTGGTAATGATAACAGGGCCACCTGTAACATACTGGCCCATGACACATCTGCAATAAGGATTAGTTATTTGTATCTGTTGTTACTAAAGTACAAGGGATGAGGTTTGGCAGAAAAATATTAGGAAGGAAATATGTTTGCCAGTTGTAGGAGCTCAAAAAGTGTTGGCTTTTATCTTTCCTTTATTCCCCTTTGTCATTTGTACTGTAATTATTGGATAGCTGCCAGTTTCTCCCCAGTGGCTTAGGAGTTCTCGGGGATGACATGCAGAAGCCCTCAGAACATGTCTATCACATAGCAGGCGCCCGGGATGCTTGGTGTCTTGTCTTCCACCCTGTCTCCCCGCTGAAAGCAGAGCGATCTGTACAAGGCGGGTGCCAAAGAAACTGGGGATGGTGATGAAGGCCGTGGGGATCCGATGGCTTTCTCGTTAAATGTTCATTGTTCACCAACCTGGGCATCTTCTTGGGGGCTCTGGATACAGTTTAATTTCTGTTTGATACTCTCCTGGATAGAGATTCTCAGGGTGAAGTCCAGCCAGCAGCAGCCTCATTAACATATCCAGCTCCACATGCAAATGTCTACAGCCTCTGTGGGTGGGCCTCCAGAGGGAATTTCTATTACTGGGATGAGTTCTAGTGAGGGTGACATCTTTTTAGTGTCATTAGGGTAAATGAGGTGGTAATGGAAATGCAGATGATAGCAACTTCCATCATTTATTTCACACCCCCCACCAGGGTAGCTTTTATAAACAGCCAGTGTCCTTAATTGAAATGTAAATGCATGATAAATTATGAAAAAAAGGTATTATGAAAAGTATAACATGGCCCAAATAAAAGATCAGAAATGAAAGGTTTTATGAAGTTGAGAAAATTAGTCTGAAATGTTAATTGCTTGGCAGGGACTAGCTCCCACCACCAGGGCACAGGTGGAGTGAAGGAAGAAAGTCATTCCTCACACAGTCCATGGAACTGGCCCCTGCCCTGGAATAAGTGGTGTGTGCAGACACTGGCCAACTTCCCCTCTTAGAGATAGAATTCAAAGGCGGGGGGGTGAAAAAGAAAAATTAAATTGAAGGATGACACTGGAGGAGCTGGTGGGAATACTGTTAGGGTGACCAGGACATGGTGTCCTCTTTTTTAAAAATTAGTTCTTTGAATGAACTAAAATAATTTCAAACTAGACAGAGAACAATAGTGACCAACACTGGAAAATTGTATTGACCCATGGTGCTGCCCTTCATCATTGAAAGCAGGCACTGTCTTTGTCCAAACGTGACTTAGACAGAAGAGAGGGCACTGTACTTAAATGATCATAGCACATCACATCTCAGCATTGGCCTCCCAAATCCATCACGTTCCTCCATTCCAGGAGGTGTCCCCAGTGGGAAGGGAGCTGGGCTGGGTCTCTGTTAGTTAGGGAGTCGTTGCCTTTTCTTTGGAATCTCATGATCTACAGTGCTGTCATTAGGGGAGTTCCATGATCTACAACACTGTCATTAAGGGAATCCCATGATCTACAACAGTGTCATTAGGGGAATCTCATGATCTGCAACAATGTCATTAAGGGAATCCCATCATCTACAACACTGTCATTAGAGAAATCTCATGATCTACAACAATGCCATTAAGGAAATCTCATGATCTGCAACAATGTCATTAAGGGAATCCCATGATCTACAACGGTGTCATTAGGGGAATCCCATGATCTACAACAGTGTCATTAGGGAAATCTCATGATCTATAACACTGTCATTATGGTCAACAGTAGACTTTGAAAGGAAGGGTATTAATTCTTATTCCTACTGTAATAATTACTACAAACTTAGTGGCTGAAAACAGCAAAAAATGCACTATCTTAAAGCTCCAGAGCCATGCCTCCTGCTCCTCTCTTATAAGGACACTGTGGTAGCCTGGATAACCCAGGATAGTCTTCAGTCTCAAGAGTCTTAATCACGTCCCTTTTACAGTGTAAACCAACATAGTCACCGTTTCCAGGGGTTAGGACGTGAGCACCACTGGGAGTCTATTCAGCCAACCACAGAAGCTATTTAAATATTATTCGTCAGTGGGCGCATTTTTCAGGAAATGCTAAAGTGCCTGTGTTTGTCCCAAACAGTTGGCTGAGGCAAATTAGGCAAATGCACAGCGGCCCTGACTTCTCTGCCTTAGGGGTGGGTTCTGCTGAGATGGTGGGCGGGGAGCGGGGTCTCAACTTTGGTTCATCTGAGTCATTCCAGCTCCCGTTACCAATAGCAGCCATCTGCAAAGTTATCGGCAATACTCGCTCAGAAGTAAAAAGGTGCCTCAGAGGGGCCCCTCCTTCCAGGCGCTTGATGGCAGGTGAAGCTAGAGATCCAATAAATGCTTTCCGTGTCGGGGACAAGTGCTAATTAAAAAAAGACTTATGCAAAAGAGAGAGGAGTCCCCAAACAAGAGAGCAAAAGGCTCCGTCAACTGTGCTTTCAGGTGGAAGGGCTGGTGGGGCAGCTGAGAAGGAGTCACAGAGGAAGGACGTTTCCTTCCGGCAGAAATGCAGCTCACCAGCCGGCAAGGAAGGGAAAGTGTCGAAAATTATATACCGTCCTCCCCACAAACCCTTTGTAAACGTTTCAAAGGACACACATTTCATTCGGTCTCAGTTGTACGTCCTATCTGAATAGGAAACGGGTGATGTTAACTAAACAGAGTCCAAGGAAACAATGATGGCCTGATCCGGGATTTTTGGTGAATCTGTGGTTTTGTCCCACACGACACGCATGGAGACGTCGCTCGGTTCACGGCCTCTGTCCCTAACTGAGAAACAGACGCTTACGTGCTAATCTACGTGCTTGGAGGCTCCAGCATGTAATTTCCGCTGAGGCTGCCGCCAGCAGACAGGATGCCCTGGGATGCTGAAAACAGGGCCGTTTGGGGGGCAGACGATTTCGGCGGGTGTGGATTTTGTCGCTTGCTGACCCCATGATGCTGCACGAGTCGCCCCCGTGCGCGTGTAGCTCCCCAGCTGGGAAGTGGACGCATGTTGGGAGAGCATCAAGTCGTCAGTGGAAACACGGACTTCACAGGCGCCCAGCTAATGCCCGTTCGTTGCTCCTACGGTAAATATGTGCTCTCGACGAGAAAGAAAAGCAATTAGCACAGTGACCGTGGGCGGCACTGGAGAGTGGCGGGCATTTGCCAGGGCTGCAGGGCAGCAAACTTGTAAGGAGCTTGGAGCACCTGCTCCTGTGAGGAAGGGTCCGGGCAGGAGCCGAGGGCCCTGCTCAGCACTCACCCAGCCACGGTAAGGGTGCTCCACATGGCCTCTGCCTCCTTTCACCCAAGGGGGTTTCACTAACGTGTCCCCTGCCGTCTAGAGCACGAGGGGCTCTCTCACAACAGTGCAATGCAGTCTCTTCCACATCCCGGGGCAGGGGGCAGCCGTGGTGAGTGAGTCCTGGACGTCAGAACTCATGGACTGCTGACTCCAGGACCCGAGCCCATGCAGGTCACGGGGACAGAAATGCTTATCATGGTTCTGCCACCATCAGTCACCCGCACGCTCACTACCTACCGGGCAAACCGTGTGGCAGACACTTTGCAAGGTTTTTGTCTGTGCTTAGTGACCACGTCAAAGGTGGGGAATAATATTATTATTTTCTACTTAAATGAGGAAGGAAAAGGAACTGACAGATATTAAGAGCGCCTGGCAAAGGGGAGGCCCTTTGTAATGTCATCACAATTTTAATCGGTCTAAGTTAACACAGCTGAGACGGGCAGAGATCTCATTCCAATCAAGGTAGTTTGACTCCAGAGCCCCTTAAAAAAAACCCAAACACCACCTGACCCTTCACTGCCTGTTTGTATCAGGTCAACAAATCCTCAGAGCCACGCTGGCGAAGCTGGGACTGTTCTTCCCGGAAAGCAGCTGGTGCTCCCGCCCCGAGTCACGCTGCTGAAAGCGCCCTGCGAGCCAGGCTCCCCCAGCCCCCGGCCTGAGCCGGCACTCTTGCCGCTGCTGGGAAGGAGCGAGCGAGCCTGCCCCCTCCGGGATGCGGTTTGCGAAGGGGAGCAGGGTGCGGGACTGAATGCGGTCAGGCCCTGTGCGGTCCTCAGGTGGTGCTCACAGGCAGACCCTTGTCACGAGGCCCACCGCCCACCCATCAGTCTCCGCATCAGTCCGCCTTCTTGCATAAACGTCATCTGTCTTTGTCATTTTCTCTGGGGTAATTATTATGATCTGTCTTCTCTAAAAAAAGCTATTAATGTTAGTCTGTAGCAAAAAATAATTAAACGGAAACATTTCAGAAAATGTCACAACTGATTACAGTCCTAATTGTGCTGGTTCCCAGGTTGGATCCAGCGCTGCACGCTGCTGGGAGAAGCAGACCATCATTTACCGCATTTAGGGCAGGCGTTGCCGCACAGGATGCACACCAAGTCCTGACGGGCAGGCAGGGGTTATTCCCAAACACGGCTGTTTGCTGCCGAATTTAGTGGCAACGTACAGCTGTCCGAGTTCCCACGCCTGCTGCAGATCCCCGTGTCCTCGAGTTCTACTGATTCCCCATCGATGGAAATGGAAGAACAATATATGTTTTAATTTTTAATTTTTTGATTTGAGAGGGAGGGAGAGAGAGAAACACTGGTATATTTTTCTACATATTCATGCATTCATTGCTTGATTCTTGTTTGATCCCTGGCCAGGATCAAACCTGCAGCCTTGGCATATCGGGACAATGCTCTAACCAACTGAGCTACCTGGCCAGAGCCTTGAAGGGAGCTATTTACCTGCGGGGGGTCTTGCGACTCCTTCACTGTATCCTTCATTAAAAGACAGCTATAGTTATCACTAAATGTGGCACCAAACACAGCAGCATTTCTGAAATCTAGAAATCTAACAATCTAGCAATCTAGAATTTCAGCCCTTGCCAGGACCGGTCTATGGCCATATGAAAGCACACTGTTTCCCACACTCTGGGAGGCAGCTGCAGTGTCCAGGGTGACGGCCAGCTTTCCCCACCTGTTCTGGTAAAGGGTGATTTAACCAACACTAAGAATCTGTGAGAAAATGGGGGTTCCATGTTAAATACCCAGCATCTAAGGAAAACCAGGGGAGGCATGGGGAGGCATGGAGGAGGGCAGATAGGCATGGCACAGGGTGTGTGGGTCTTTCTCCTTTTCAATGCCTGCCAGGGAGGAAATGCCACAGAAGAGGCACAGAAACACCTAGTGCTAGGAGGTGTTGGCCACTGTTGCTCTCAGCAACCCTGGGCGTATGTAGGAGCCATAAAGAGAGTGGTCGCGTGGTCAGGACTGGAATGAGAGCTATACATGGACCCACCAGCATGGGTGTCCCTTATTATGGCTGCTGCTACAGCTCTTGAGAGGATCATTGCTGACCCCAAGATATGGTAAAATTACTCGAGGAAACCAGTGAGCCACTTGGTAGCAAGCTGGACTGTATAAGTCTTATAGACAATTGCAAAGAGTTTAATATATTTTTTAAAATTTATCTTTATTGTTGAAAGTATTACAGATGTCCACTCCCCCCCCCACTGACTCCCTCCACCACACTCCCCCCCACTCCCCCCCACACACTGTTGCTGCCCAGGGGCTATGCATTTGGCATATAAGTTCATTGGTTAATCTCTTCCCTCCACCCCCCTCCCTCTGAAATGCGCCAGTCTGTTGCATGCTTCCGTGTCTCTGGGTCTTTTACGTTTATACCGAGGGAGACAGAAAGCCTTTGGAGGGCTTGAGCAGAGGAGCGAATAATCTGACATGTTTTACAAAGGTGGTTTGTTGGTTTCTTGACTACAGATCACAGGGGATGAGTTTGAATCAAGGGAAACAGGAAAGAGGCTATTGAAACAACTTTGGTAGAGATTTGGACTAGGATTGCAGTAGTGGAAATAGTAAATGCTCATATTCTGGATTTTTTTAAGCCAAAGAGGATTTGTTGATGGGTGAGGCCTGTGGTATGAGAGTAAGAGATAAATTTAGGATGAGCTGGTATTTTCTTGGTTTGATATTTTTTTGGTTTGATATCTACTTAGTCATCTAAAGAAGAAAAAGCTTTGGGGGATACACATATGAGTTCAATTTGGGTCCTGTAAAGTAGATGATGCCTGCTGGACATTATTAGAAGGGTTGGGCATATAGTCTGGAGCCCAGGTCACGGCCTAGGCTGGGGATGATCTTGGAGGACATCAGCATGTAGAGGGTCTTGAAATCTATGCAGTGGATGATGTCGTTGGGAGAGACGGTATAATCTTTAAAATACGAAGGGCAAAGACCACTGAGCCATGTGGAACTCCAGGATTTTAAGGCTGTAAAATGAGAGGACAGTAAAGAGGGGAGTCAGAAAGAGTGGCCGGCCGGGTGGAAAGTGACATTGGGGAAACTGACTAAAGGAAGTGGTTTAGAGAGGAAACATCGCCTCTGTCCGAGGCTGCTGAGGGTCAGGGAATGCGAGGGCGCTTACCACACCCCTTACCCCCAGGTGAGAGCTCAATTCATGCCTTTAGCCCACAGGCATTTATTAAGTATGAGGACTGAGCCTGTGCCAGAGTGGCAAAGTGACATTGTCAGGGTATCGATGAGAGAAGCAGAGAGAAGCCTGATCTGAGGGGGGAGCGAGAGAGAGAGAGAGAGAGAGGGAGGGAGGGAGGGAGGGAGGGAAGGAAGGAAGGAAGGAAGGAAGGAAGGAAGGAAGGAAGGAAGGAAGGAAGGAAGGAAGGAAGGAAGGAAGGAAGGAGGGAAGGAGGGAAGGAGGGAGGGAGGGAGGGAGGGAGGGAGGGAAGGAAGGAAGGAAGGAAGGAAGGAAGGAAGGAAGGAAGGAAGGAAGGAAGGAAGGAAGGAAGAAAGGAAGGAAGGAAGGAAGGAAGGAAGGAAGGAGGGAAGGAAGGAGGGAGGGAAGGAGGGAGGGAAGGAGGGAAGGAAGGAAGGAAGGAAGGAAGGAAGGAAGGAAGGAAGGAAGGAAGGAAGGAAGGAAGGAAGGAAGGAAGGAAGGAAGGGAAGGAGAGAAGACAGAGTCTTGATATGAAGAGCGGAGATGGGTGTCAGCGTGGCCGTGAGGAAGGGCGTTCACGTTAAGACAAGAGATTACAGCATGTTCCTGGGTGATGGAAATACTTATTAAAGATAGAAGACCACGCCCTTGAGCGAGGAGACGATGGAAACCTTCCCGCTGTTTCTGACGCACGAAGCCAGGGGGGCAGCGCCGCGGTGCGCGCTACACTTCCCAGGGTTGGTGGCAAGCCCCCCCCCCCCCCCCCCCCCCGCGATGGGGCCGTCAGGAGCCCGGAGGGGAGGCCGTCGGGCGGGTCCGCCGTGGCCAACAGGACGCAGAAGCCCCAGGTGCCAGCTGGGAGCACGGCCTGAGCTGGGGCGGCTCCCGCCGGCCCCCTGGGCAGCTGCCCTGGGGAGTCCAGCCCAGAGCGCGCGCTCAGGGTCCGAGGGGGGTCAGGGTCCGAGCACCCCGGCCCTGCTTGGCGGCGGGCAGCCCGCGGGTCACGGCGCTCAGGGCCTAGGCAGCTGACCATCCATAAAATGAGCAAAAGACAAAACTCGAGTCCTGAAAAACAGAAGTCCAAAGACTAGGATCTGCGGAGCTTCCTCTGCCAGGCTGAGGGCCGGCGTCCCCGCGTCCCTGCAGCGGCCTGTGAAGCCTGGCCCGTCCCGCCCTGAGCGACAGGACAGGTTCCCGTCGGGGAGCCCCGGGGAGCCCCGCCCTCGGGGACGCGGGCGCGCGCCCTGTGCTCGCTGCCCGGCCGCGCCGCCAGGGGGCAGCAGAGCGCCGCGCGCCCGGCCGCGCCGCCCCGGGCGGGTCTGGAGGGGTGACTGCTCCCGCCCGGCCCAGCCCGGAGCGCCCGCGGGCGTCGTCGGCGACCCCTTCCGAGGGGGTTACCCGCTTCGCTTGTCCGTCCGTCCTTCCTTCCCCCGGCCACCCGCCCACTCACCCCCCTCCCCCGCAGTCGGCCCCGCAGTCGGCCCCGCGCCCGCCCCGCCCGCCCCGCGCCGCCGGCCGACGCCCCTCCCT
This sequence comes from Miniopterus natalensis, assembly GCF_054644295.1. Taxonomy (NCBI): domain Eukaryota; kingdom Metazoa; phylum Chordata; class Mammalia; order Chiroptera; family Miniopteridae; genus Miniopterus; species Miniopterus natalensis. The sequence continues at coordinate 40,937,040 of NC_142096.1, read as the reverse complement.
GCGCCCCGCCCGTCCAAGGTCAGAAGCAGCGCTCGGGGAGGGCGCTTGGGGGACGAGCCCGGCCTGGCCGTGCCTCGCTGCGCCGTTTACTGAGCTGCTGGACCCTGAGACGCTTGCCCGACTCCTGAAGGCCCGACGCCCCTGCGCCTCACATTCCCGCGCCCCGCCTGCGCTCCCTCCGACCTGGGTGCTGACCATGGTCCCCATCGGGCTGCCGAGGCCTCACGTGCAGGGACGCTGGGCGCTCCGCACCCCTGACTCCAAGCGGGCGCTCCGTCCAGGCCGTTAGCCGCAGGCTTTAGTTAAGCGCCTACTGTGTGCGGGTCCCGCGGCGTGACGGGGCAGGCGGAGGGAGGGACGGGCAGGCGGGGGGGGGGGGGGGAGGGGGACGGGGCAGGCGGGGGGGGCGGGGCAGGCGGGGGGAGGGGCCGTTACGCCTCGGGCAGGGTAACTGACCAAGAAGCACCTGCAGACCGGCTGCCATCGGGCGGGTGCGCCTAGCCCTGGGCGGGCCTTTCCCACTCCCCGTCAGGCCACAGAGGACAGCACGCGGGACCGGTGCGGACCGGGAGCTGGACCCGAGCCGGTGCGCGGGAATCGGCTCCGTGGGAGACGCTGCGCTGGGCGTGGGGTCCGCGCGGCCGGCAGGGACCCGGCGGGCGGAGGGGGCTCCGTCCCAGCGCCCTGAGCGGGGCTGCGGGGGGCGCAGGGGGGCGGGCCTGCGAGGGCAGCAGCCGGTGCCATGGTCCCTGGGCGCCGGTGCCCACGGCCCGCGCTGCGACCTCACCCATGACCTCGGCGGAGCCCGCGCTGGCTTTGCGGGTGGGTGCAGACAGCACCCCTCTTACGACGGCTGACTTACGCTTTTTTGACGTGAGGATGGCGTGGAACACACAAAATGAACTGCACGGGACAGTCCCCACTTCGTTGTAGACCAGGCTTTTGGCCGGGTGCTTCTCCCGACTGCGTGCTGACGTCGGGGCTGCGAGCCCGTGCGAGGCGGCGGGGCTCACGCATTTCCCACACCTTGCGGCGGGTTTACCGGGACAGGCTCCGGCACAAGGTGAGGAGCATCTGCACTGTTTTCCACATTTTCAGGCAGGTTAGACCTTAGCCAGCACGTCATAAGCATAAAAGCAGCTACACACGCCTCCTTCACAGGAAAATCCATCGTGTGCACCCCGTCGGTCCAAAGCAACCGTGGTGCCCAGCCAGCGGTCCCCAAGAGGGCTGACTGGCCTCCCAGGCGCTCCTCAGGGCCTGGCTGCCGTCTGTGCCCGGGCCTCCGAGCAGCCCTGGCTCAGTGTTAGGAGCCTCGCCCACCCAGGCAAGGGCGCCACTGCAGGCTCCTCTGCGCTGTCCCCGGGCTCACTGCCCCTTGCGTGCAGCTGATCTTCAAAGCTGTCTCTCATGCCTTGGCTGCAAAGAGAATTTTAAGTACTGCATAAGGTTGGGCTTCTCCTGTGGGGGCTGGGAGAATGGGGGAGATGGGGGGGTGCTTTCTCTGGAGCAGCGAGAAGACAGCCCACGGGAGGGAGGGGTGGGAGGAGAGCCTCTTGCAGCCTCTCAGCACGTGCCTCTCTCAGGATATGCCTCCGCTCCTCTCCTGAGTCCAGACCAAAGCAAGGGTGAGTCACAGGACAACCCAGGTGGGAAATGACAGCCAAGTAGCAGGGGAAAGAGACTAAATCCCCTAGGAGCTGGCAGCCAGAGCCAGCTGGTCCCGGTGGGCCCTGGGTGGACTGGGTCAGGTTGGGGAAAACAGAGGGTGTGATCGGGGAGGACTGGGTGATGTGGGGACATTCCCCACAGCATGGAACCCTCACTGACTTCAAGGAACTCGGAGCCTGTGTGAGGGATATCGAAGCTGCGGCCGCCGAGATCCAAGCTGAACTCCCTCCCACACGGTACCAAGCCTCGAGGGCTCCAGCCAGCCACTGGGCAGCACGCCAATGGCCTTGAAACCCCTGCACTCTGCAAAGTCTGCTGGCTGCAGTCCTGGGGAGCAGATGCTGAGCCCGAGTGGGGAGTGCAGCAGGCCTACAGTGGAGGGATGGAAAGGAGGGGTGAGGAGCAGGGTTGGGCAGGGACAGCCATCAGGCTATGACGCAGGACAGCTGCTGGGAGCGCAGGCTGCCACCCCTTACAGCTGAACTCTTCCCGGCACTTCCACGCTGCAGGACGCTGTCTCCTTCAGGGACAGATGGCACCCAACGACTGCTCCCTGCAGCAGAATGAGCCCAGCCCACTCTGCTCAACCTGGGACACCTCTGAACGGTGATGCCAGCCCTGGAGCTCCCGTGGGATCTGCGCACATCTCAGCGGGACTTCTCCTTCCACCCAGCGCTGCTTCCTCCAGTCCTCTACAAGTGCTGGTCCGGAGGCCAGGTCCTCATTTTGCTCCTGCACTTAAACCTCCACTGCAGATCTGACCCAGGAGGGTGGCTCAGCATCCAGACTCCAGACCAGCCTGCCAGGGGCCCGGTTCAGTGATGCCACTGATTGTCTGCATGACCTTGGGCCAGTCGCTTAACCTCTGGATGTCTCCTTTTGCCCATCTGCTAAGTGAAGATGGTAACACCTACCTCACTGGGCTGTGGAGAATAGTAAATGACAGAAGTTAGAACATAGCCTGGTGCACAGTAGAGTGTGGAACTGCTCACTGTTATCATTGGTGGTGGTGTCGAGATGGCCGTGGAGTGTATGTTTACAATGGAGCTATGCAGCCAGTCTGTGTGACCCTAGACTCTGCTACGTATGACCTTTGTGACCTTGACCTTATCTAGCCCGACTTTGTCTTCATCGCCTTCACTGGAAAGTAGAGATAAGAATAGTGCTCGGACAAGAGGGTTGTTATGGTGACAATTCCTTGAATTGTTTTTTGTTGAAAAAAAATTACTTAGCTAATTGGCTGACACTCGCTAAGTCCTCTGTGAATACTGGCTATGGTGAGAAAGGTAAGAGAAACGAGCACGCGTGGAACAGTTACTGCATCTCAGTTCTCAGAACAGCCTTATTTGACAAATCATTCCTCTCAATCTTTTTAAGTTGCACAGATGAGATTAAAACCCAGTCTAAAACCACTCACATCTTTGGCGTTATAAAATCTATTTCTACGAAGTCTCTGGCAGACACCTCCCATGGCACAGACTGGGGTAGGTTTTTCCTGCTTTCCTGCTCTCCCACAGTCCCTTGTGCTGCCCCAATCCCAAGACTTCTCACTCTTACATTTTGTCAGATTTTTACCCGATGTGTCTTCGAGGGCAGGGCTCTATCTAATTTACTGCTGAATCCCCAGTTCTGAGTCCAGCCCCTGGAACAGTCAACATTCTACAATATTTTTGACTTACTATGAATTCAATGGAATTACATCTTATCACCCAAACATATATTTAATTCTTGCTTTGTGTGCACTTCAGGGTTCTCCCAAGAGCGCTGTATTGAGGAGTCATCCACGTGACAGTGGCACTCATGGTAGCGCTCCCATCCCCCACCCCCATGATCAGTTACTAAGGTTTCTAACATAGACATTAAGAGGCTGGGGTCACTGTTCAGCCCCTCCCCTTACAGACACCTATCTCAGAGCTTGTCCTTTGAACTCAGGAGACAGACTTTCTCCTGTGCACCATCCAGAAGGGTTTCCATAGCAACCACCACCCTTCAAAGGTGCTAGAACATCTCCCCCCTACATCTGTCTCTCCCACTGTGTGCCATTCAGGTGACAAGGGGCAGTTGGAATGAGCCTCAGGTCACTTTACCAAGTGTTTCACAGCTGGCAGGAGCAGGTGCACCTACTCAATAAATTACTCAGGCCACAGAGAGGCTGGTGCATTATGTTCTGCAGCCAGAGGCCCGCTTTCATGAGCTCTAGGCCCCTGAGGGTCCCTAAGCTGATCAGAGGGCTGGCGGTCCAGGGGCCTTGTCCATGGTGCCTACAGTCCTACAAGACGATGCAGTGTATGTTCCTAATATAAAATTATATATATAAATATTATAACATAATACTATACATTATGTATTATGTAGCAACGTTTTAAATTATATAACTATATAACTATATGCTATATAATATTATAAATTATATAGTTACATAATGTTATACATTATATAATTAAGTGTATGCTATAAATTATACTGTGGAACATAGTTATTACTAGTTATTATTTTCTGTACTAGTTGCTTAGTTCCTTAGCTTCCAGACCCGACTTGATGGAACTTAATACCTCTCAGGGCTTAAATGCAAATATGACATGAGACGTAACCTCGCTTTCTCGTGTGTAAATATCGCGATGCTAAGGCAGTTTTCTCGCATAACCTGTTGGAACTGGCGGAGTCATTTGCTCACGCCCATTTAACTACATTGTCTCCTTCACCCTGACATTCTCCACCTAGTAAGGCAACCTCCCCACCCCAGCAGGACGCGAAACGCCGCCACCCCAGCTGGGACGCCTAAGAGCACCGCCCTGTGGCCGCGCCCGCCGACGCCTGGCTGCCCGCACTCGGCCGCTCCCGCGCATGCCGGTGTCTGCGCGCCCGTGACTGCGCGCCCGTGACTGCGCGGCGGTGTCTGCACGCCCGAGCCTGCGCGCCCGTGACTGCGCGGCGGTGTCTGCACGCCCGAGCCTGCGTGCCCGAGCCTGCGCGCCCGTGACTGCGCGGCGGTGTCTGCACGCCCGAGCCTGCGCGCCCGTGTCTGCGCGCCCGTGGCGCCGCCGTGAATCCTGGCCCGCGGGCCCTGCAGCGGGGCTGGGCGGCTCCCCTCGGGCCGCGCTGTGCAAGCCCCAGCTCCTCCACGCGGCCGGCGGCGGGTCCGGAAGTGGAGAGCGCGCGCCGGCTCTTTCCCACGCTCCTGCTTCCGGTCCTCCGCTCAGGCACGTGGCCGAGCCCAGCGTCTCGCGAGAGCCCCGTCGGAGGGCGCGGCCCAGCGGGAGCGCGGGCCTCCGGGCCGCAGCTTGCAGCCGGACTCCCGCGATCGCAGCTCCGCCGCGTTGCGGAGCCGGGCCTCCAGGTCCCGCATGCGGTGAGATTCGGGTGCGCGTTTCCACTTTTGTTCCTTGTGAACAACACTGTCCTCCAGGGGTCGGGGACGGGCTCGCGTGTGGGTCAAACCTGGCCGCCTCGGTGTGACTCAGATCTTGCTCTTTTTCGTCACATTTTGTGGGCTTCGCCGGGTGGCTGACGGGGAGCCGGCTGTGCGGACGCCCCGCTAGCACGGGGACTTCTCTCGAACCCCTGCCCTTCGTTACTTCACCAGGCCCCCTGCAGGAGCCCGCGTCCCTGCCGCCCGCGTCCCGCCCCCAGCGGCGCGTGTTTGTGGCGCCCGCGTCCCGCCCGCGTCCCGCCCCCGCCGCCTCTGTTCGCGCCGCCCGCGCTGGTCCCGGCCGGGCTGTGCGCGGGGCCGCGTCCGGGCGTCGACAGCTCGTCTGCGGTTGTGTCTCGTCCACCAAACAAAGCTGCGGCTCATCCTTCACCCAGCTGAAAACATTTTACCCCAAGAATTGGGCCTATTTATGTTACTTGAAGTATCTGGACTTACAATTTTCGTCTTATTTTCCATCAAGCTTCCTCTGCCTTCCTCTGGAGAGGCCGGGTTTCGCTGGGTTGACCCCCTTTCTCCGCGGCGCGGGGCTCCGCTGGGATGAGCGCCCGTCGGCGGTTCCCTCGCCCCCCGGGCGGGAGGTGGCCCCGCATCCGCCCCCCCCACCCCCGGCGGGAGGTGGCCCCGCATCCGCCCCCCCCACCCCCGGCGGGAGGTGGCCCCGCATCCGTCCCCGGGAGGGGAGGTGGCCCCGCATCCGTCCCCAGGGCGGGAGGTGGCCCCGCATCGGTCCCCGGGAGGGGAGGTGGTCCCGCATCCGCCCCCAGGGCGGGAGGTGGCCCCGCATCCGTCCCCGGGAGGGGAGGTGGCCCCGCATCCGCCCCCAGGGCGGGAGGTGGCCCCGCATCCGCCCCCAGGGCGGGAGGTGGCCCCGCATCGGTCCCCGGGAGGGGAGGTGGCCCCGCATCCGCCCCCAGGGCGGGAGGTGGCCCCGCATCCGTCCCCGGGAGGGGAGGTGGCCCCGCATCCGTCCCCGGGAGGGGAGGTGGCCCCGCATCCGTCCCCGGGAGGGGAGGTGGCCCCGCATCCGTCCCCAGGGCGGGAGGTGGCCCCGCATCGGTCCCCGGGAGGGGAGGTGGTCCCGCATCCGTCCCCGGGAGGGGAGGTGGCCCCGCATCCGTCCCCGGGAGGGGAGGTGGCCCCGCATACATCCCCAGGAGGGAAGGTGGCCCTGCATCCGTCCCCGGGAGGGGAGGTGGCCCCCTGTCCGCGCTCACACAGCGCCGCTGCTCACGGTTGTAGTTTGACTCCTTTATCAACCACAAGTTTAAGGGAATTGTCACGATTATTGTTTCAGTCAATGCTTATATTTACTCTCGTTTGCAAAAATGTTTGCTTAAAAGCAAAGAGCGTGCTTCTTGGGTCCTCCTTCCATTCCCCCCAAACAGATCGCTGAGTAGCGTGTTTCTGAGGACGGGCCGCGTCCTTCTCCGGGCGTCGCCCTGCTGGCGCTGCTCTGTCCCGGCGCTGGGGCGGGGGGGGGGGGGGGGGCCCTTTCCTGCCTCGGGCGCTGCCGCGTTCACCCTGGGAAGTCGCTGTCCCGGCACTGCTCTGGCAGGTGGCCTGTCCTCCCTCTCCGGCTCCGGCCAGGCGGCCAGCTGGTGTGTCCAGGGTCCGCCCGAGCTGCACGGAGGGCGGGTTTCGTGACGTCTGTTCTCAGGACCCCTGCGTTTCTCACGGTTACGGGCTCCGGTTTCCCGAAGGCCTACAAAATGATCGGCAGTAACCTCAAAGGTCACCCTTGGTGTTCTCTGTTCTGCTTCTAGGAGGATGGCCCGTGGGAGCTCTTGTTAAGCGCCCGTGTGCCCCTATCGGGCGACTCTCCCGCTTCCAGCTCCCCGGGCGCTGCTCGCCGGGGGCGCTGCTCGCCGCGGCGCGTGGGGCGGAAGGCCTGTTACAGTGGAAGCAGACGAGCTCCCGCCCGGGTTTGCGTGACGCGGGAGGAGGGGCGCAGCGGGGCCTGGTGTTCGCTGCAGGCTCGGGCTCCGGGAAAGGAAGCCCCGCTGCCCTGCTCGGGTCCTGGGGCCTCCCTGCAGCTGCCCCGCAGCCGCCCCGCAGCCGCCCCGCAGCAGCCCCGCAGCCGGGCTGAGGGTTGGTCCTGGGAACCACCGGGCCCTTCCTCTCCGGGCGCCGCGGTCCTTGGAACCGCTCCTCCCGCGTGGTCTGTCTTTCCCACTCCCGCCTATGTCCCCAAGTGGTCCACATCTTAGCTTTGAAAGTCAAAATAGGGGAAGGGGACCAATAATAACGTATTTTGGGAGAGCTGTGCTTCAGATGGGGTGGCTGCTTTTTTTTTTTTTTTTTTCAGGGAACCACCCACGTCTATAGTCCTGGTTCATTCCTGGGTACAGGTCACTTCTGCGGGGCAGTGTTACTGTGTATTTACTGTCACTTAATTCAGACAGTGGCAGAGGCACCTGCTGCCCCAAATCTTTCAAAGGAAAGCAAATTATATTTATTTAGAAATTATTCATGACTTTTAAAGTGTCTATTGGGATCCATATATTACGATACAGGAAGCTTTCTTTTTTTTTTGATAGAGGTGAAAGTGTGAAAAATTTTATTAACTTCCAGTTCTAAAAGCTTTATACCTATGTTACACCAAAATATAGGAGTGCTGCTTCTTAAAGAAGTTACCCTTCAGGGTATAGTCCCTGGTTTAGAAGATGCAGAGCTTTGGCATTTCTGTTAAGTGCTTTAAGAATTCCTGATCTTGGTCCAAGGATCGTAATATTGTGCCATTTTCGTCCTCAGGAAAGCGGTTCTTGGTAATGCTCAGAGCAGTCAGGGCAACATGATGGTTCTCAGGAAATTGCAAAGCCTTGATTCTGTCAACAGCACCAAGTTCCTCTATCAGAAGACACACTTTCCCTCCTTGGAAAGCTTCCCTGCCACCTGGAGGAGAAGAGAGATGCTGTCCAGGATGGCAATAACAGATGTGATGTCTGGGTGGTAAGCAGCTTCACCAGGGGCTCCAGGACTCCAGAGTGCACAAGCCAGATCAACTGCCCATGGTGCCCCCAATCATGAAGTTAGCCGCCACTCAGACAGCCTCCTTCTGGACTTTAAAATCTCCATCTCTTAGCAGAGCCACCAAGGGAGGCAGAATGTTGCAAGCAGTCAGCTGCTGGATGTATTGGTGCTGCCCCGGGGCCACATTGCTCAGGGCCCAGGCTGACTCCTTCTGGATGGAGGACTTGGGGTGCAGCAGGAGCTGGGGCAGCACTCTCAATATGCCCACGTCAATGGACACCTGGGTCTGGTCATCGGCTCTTGTGACGATGTTCCCCACAGTGTGGAGAGAGGGGGTCAGGACATTGAGTTCTGAGCTGGTCATGAGCTGAACCAGCCTGGACAGCACCCCTATGTCAACCACTTGGCCAGTGTGCTCATTGGAGCCCTCGGGGAGATGTCAGAGAGCCCCTCACCTCGCTGTCCTGGTGGGGAGGTGGAAGAGGGCAGGCACTGTTTGCTTCACTGCTCTTCTGCCGGGGTGCAGGTCCTTGTTTTGGCACAGGTTGGACAGGGTCCATGTGATGTTCCGCAGAAATGTAATTGGTGTGGCTGATGAAATAAGGGCCAGCAAGTGCGGGATGGCATTGCTTGAGATAACAAAGTCTCTGAATTCTAGGCCGTCACCTACTGTATTACCAAGGGCCCACACTGCCTGTTCACACACAGTCATGTGGGGGGAGGCAGGAGCTTAGCCAAGGGCTGGATGACACCCCTTCCACAACAGCTCGGGTCTGCTCTGAAGCTCCTGAAGCAGTGTTGGTCAGAGCCCATGCTGCCTCAGACTGCGAGCAGGGGGTGAAGTGATGACTTCCGGAATTCAGCCTGGGAATGAGCCTTGCTTCAGCAATCAGTGTTAGAAGAGTCTTCTTTTCCTAGGACAGTATTTTCCTGGCTGCCAAGGTGGCCTGGAAACACAGGTCTGGATCTGAGGCATTCACACCCTTGATTGTTTCTTCCAGTGTGAGGCTGGCCCTTTTGGTCCCGTCTTTAGAAGCTGGGTCAAGGATAAGACTGGTAGCATTTCTCTTTAAGGCCTGCTCATCTGTCTTGGCCTTTCAGAGCTGCAGGCTGACTGCTGCCCACTGCTGTCCCCTCATAGATGCATCTTTGCCTCGGTACTTAAACTCTCTGAGCCTCTCTTCTGGAGCTTCTGAAGTTGGCATATTGACTGGAAGAAGTAAACCACCTGGCAGGGAGATGCCCAGGAAGCTTCCTCGTCTGCTTTTGTTTCCTTTTCACTTCCCTGAGTTGGAGAGCGTGGGGTCGGAGGCGCGATCGTGGGTCACTTATCAACATGCTCATGAGAAGGTAGACTGCTGTGCAAATGACCCCAGAGAAGGGCTGAGATTTAAAGAAAACCCTGCCAGGGAGATTGGACTGAAGAGAACAGGAGAAACCACAGGGTAAGGAGAAAGGTTTGCTGTATAAATTCACCCATTTCACAAAATGTCTTTGGGTGAAATTTGGAGGACAGCCACATATCCATAAAAAATGCACCCATCCCGTTCCTTATTGTTCTTTCTTATGTGGACTCTTTTGCACAATACCGGCATGTGTATAACTAGTGGGTATAATATGCCGTGTTTACATCACCCAGCAGTTCGCCATTCCCAGGTGAGAATTTGATACCGACTCTGAGTACAATTCTAGAAATGAGGTCATTGCTGGCGGTGTCAGGGCTATGGCCCCTGGTGTTGAGGAGTAAGGATCCCATCGTGGTGGTCGGCTGGGTTAAAGGTGGCATCAGAGCACCACATTCTGATAGGTGGCTTCAAATAAAGTAGAAATCTTTATTGAGATAATGATGTATGTTCATTGTTACAACCTTAATTCCAACTCAGAGAGCATGTGTAATTTAGAGAAAGGGTAACAATATAAAGACTTAGGCTCCTGTCTCATTAAAAATTCTAAGTCACCACTTAATCAAACTCCAGTTTCCCCAATGCAGAGGTAGAGTGTTGAAGCCCTCAGCCCATATAAACCATGGATCTGAAATTATAGCTGCTTTAGTGGACCTATGATCATGGGTTAAGGATGAGTCTAAATCTACAAAATAGAGCTTCCTGTCCCTAAGAGTAACTGGACAGCTGCGTGCTTTCTCTTCCTGGTAACTGTGTTTTTCCTAGTGCCACTATTGTAAAATGATTCGTGAATTGGATTCTGAGAGCTTGGGTGCAAAAACACCTCTGTTTTATTTGACAGCCTTCCCAGCCTCTGCCCCAAACCCGGGGCCACCACCCCTTCTTTCCATTCCTATAGCCCATTACGGTTGCTCTACTCATCAAATTTTCATTAGTTAGAGCAAGGTGCAGCTGGTTCTGGGGGAAATGTTTCGAGAAAGTAGCTTGCCTAGAAATCCATTTGCTTCACAATAATTAATTTGAACAAACTCCAAAAATATGCTTTAATAACTTCTCAGATCCCAATTAGGGCCAAATAAATGGCTCCCATTTATGGCAGAGCCAATCTGATTAGGTTTCTTGTTTGGTGTGCTGCAAGCATGCAAAATATCCACCCTGAGGGGCACCCAGCAAATCCAAATCCTCAGATTTATTTAACCACATATGCATATTTATAAATTACAACAGACTTTTCTAATTAATTTTGCATCATGCTAATGATTTTTCTTTGTAACTGCTGATTATATCAGGAGGAGTCACAGCCAAATGGAGAGCCATTGCAATCACTGTGAGTTTGGGGAGAAATGAAAGGAAACAATAAAGAAAACAACTTTTAGGGACATGGCCTCTGAGAGGTAATTACTGATTTCACCAAATGTCTACTGAAGCCATCCAGTCCATAACTATCACTTAGTAAGACCCCGGGCATCGGCCATTCAGCGTCGAGGCTCACTTTTAACTGAAATGTTTACTGCTGATGAAAATGATCATCTCAAGGTCCTTGTCCAGGATAGACAACAGAATGTATGACATGTCTCCTCATTATGAGAAAGAAAAGTTATGTAGACAGATGATCAGGCTAATAGAAGGTGTCATGGCCAGGACACTGGATTAAGAGGGAGGGGCATGGGTCTTAGTTCACTTCTGCTTCTTACTAGGAGTTATTCTGAATTGGTCAACTGGAAGTATTGGCATAAGCCTCAGAAAAACATGGTGGGGCTTCCTTGAGAGAATAGATTATGTTGGATGAAAGAAGTGATATTCATCCTTAGCAAAGGTAGACATGAGTAGTTAAAGAGAGTTGAATCTGCCCTGGCCAGTGTGGCTCGGTTAGGCATGGTCCCATGCACGGAAAGGTTGCAGGTTCAATTCCTGGTCAGGGCACATGTGCTGGTTTCACATTTGACCCCCGGTAGGGGGCCTTTCTCTCTCTCTCTCTCTCTCTCTCTCTCTCTCTCCCCCCCCCCCCTTCCTCCCTCCCTCCCTCTCCTTCCCTCCCTCCCTCTCTCTCTCTCTCTCAAAATCAATACAAATACTTAAAAGAGAGAGAGAGTTGAATCAAAAAAGAATGGTTTGTTCTGGAGACAGGAGGTAGAGATATGAATGGGGACAGTAGACACAGTTCAAAGTGCCCTGTTAGAATCTGCTAGGGAAAAAGTCATAATTTTATATTAGAAAAGAAGCTTCCAGAAGCTCCTGGAAGGCCTGAAGTTTATCCATTTATTCAGTCCAGTTAAGGAGGTAACTAAGCAGCATCTAACTGTTTCTTACGGAAAATCTCCCTGTGGCTTCATGTATCCGTAGCTGAGACAGTGCCAGGGCGGGGGCTCACAGAGAGGGTCTTAGATTCTTGGCCCCAGATTCTGCACAGTTGATGTAGAGCATTCTATCAATAGCACTTTTGTTCTGTTGTTTAACAAAAAGACATGGTAGTAATCTCCAGGTAGTAAGGCATTGTGGTGGGTCAGGGAAAATAAAAGACTTTAGGTTCCAAGCCGAGTTTTCAAAGGTCCTCTAACCAAATGCTAGCACCCAGGAAGAGGGTTGGGAGCCAGGACACTCACGACTTTCTCTGGAGGGGGCTGCAGAGCCGAACTTGACTGAAGACTTAGATTCAGTAAATCAGGCTCGAAATGGACAGAAGTTGGATGTCTTCCCCAAGCCAGGTGTTCATCGAGATCCCATCTGATCAGAGGGCTTCGAATTGAGACTAAGGAGGACACAGGGAACAGAAAAAGAAACACACTTTACATTGGATTTGGTGAGTGTATATGTTACAGTTTCTTGGGTATGTGCTTTAGTAATCTACTTCAGTTTGTTTAAATATAAAGAGAATCAGTTCCATGGCCGAGGGGGTTGCCTCACAGTTTTCAAGGGCAGGGATGCAGCTGCACTGGGACGTGGACTGAGATAAAGGACCTGAGCAGCGCAGGTTTCAGGAGTCTCTTCTCTCAGTGGAGTCACTGCCACTGTTTTCCAGCCCACGTGGCAGGAAGTAGCTGGCAGTCGTTGGCTGCCCGTATTCAGCCGAGAGGGCCCTCAGTCCTGATTGCATCCCCACCATTGAATTCTTTCTGTAGTTAAATGTACTTTTTCTGCATCCAGTTTTGCTGGGTCAGATCAATGCATTACATACCACCTCAGTCCTTTTGCAGTGACCATCTGGTGATTCCTAGAACTGCTGCTGCTAAACTTGCTTGCTTATGTTTATTTATTTATTTATTTATTTATTTTTATATTTACTGCTTCATGTATTTTTACCTTGGTCAGCATTTATGGATACTGTATCCTTAGAAGGACATTAGTCAATAGCAACCATTCTGATGGCCAAACATACTACCAGATATCAAGGGGGTGGGACTAGGGGAGGGCAGACAGGGATAAGGTAACTGACATGAAATTCTCCGAGATCCCCATTTTTTGGAATCTCAGCTACCCCTGGATTCCTGGTTGAGATGGCATGTCACTTGCAAGCTGTTTTAAATTCTAGTGTGAATTTTCAAGTCTTCCATGAATGTCCCTTATGAGGACCTAGTAGGTACCAGCCACCATCTATTATGTGATATTCACCTTGGGGGGTTGAGGAGGCGTATAAATATTATCTTCTCTTGGCAGAGGAGCAAGTGAAGACTCAGGCTCAGCAATCTATTGAGATCATCAAGCTAGTATAAGGGAATGCTCTTATCCCATCGCTAAAGCTTATCTCTAACTCTGTCTACCTACTGGACTTGAACTGCATGTACACCTTTCACCAAGTGGGTCCCAGAACTGGCTTATCCTAGAACCTGCTATTTGGTCCTTCACCTTCTTGCTCTAACTGTAATCTGATTCTTAGAATGGAGCTTTTCGTGTCATCATTTCAAGTTTTCTGTTTCTTCTTTTATACTCCATACACATCCAGGCTTATAGGGGTGTTTGTGCCTTCCTTCCCCCCATGGCTGCTCTTAATGACTTCTCTTTCCCCCTCCCTAAAACAGAACAAAACAGTCATTCAAACTAATAAACAAACAAAAAAAAGAGACACTCTTTAAACAGATAAACATGGTGCCCATCTCGTGAATTAGGGTATTAAATTAGTGGATATGAGATAAGCGCTTACCAGGGATTACCACAGTATTAGCTATTAGTAGTATTAGAAATATTTTGTATCAAATATATATCTTAAAAGTAACACAACGGATAAGCCCGGTCATATCAGAGAGCCACGATCTTTTTTGGAAAATACACAAAACAGTTGCTACAATGTGCATAACATTGGAGCCATTCTTACCCGCACTCTGGCTTCACAATCATGACAGGCATTTCGGCTTTAATGTGTTTGCTTACATGCAGTGCAGCCTGTAATTTAATGGCAGGCTGTTTAATTATGCCTTCATTTGTATAAATTGTAATGTTGCTCCTAAATAAATGAAATAAAAATCCTTTAATTTCCTTCTCAATATTTAATTTAAATCAATGATAAACAGCGGCTGTCACTTTGAAACAATGTTAATTAATATTCCAAAGACTAAATTTGTTTTTGGATGTATGGTATGTGTGGCATGTTGGTTTCATAATTGAACTGGAAATAAGATTGATAGAGTTAAATAACCGCCAAAGAGAGGGAAACAATACTGTACAATTGGACTCAATCTCTTTCTACCAATAGAAAAATGTACAATATGGGCTCTGTATTTTCAAACTGTTCCTGCCCTTGTCATCCAATATGTAACTCCGGTTCGGCTTTAGAGACATTTTCTGCCTGTACCACATCACTATTCAGGCTGTTGAAGCATTTTTCCAATTATTGACCTGGCCCATTTTCCCTTCCTAGTAAAGAATTAATAAGGTTGAGTGGGTGAGGACAATAATTTTGCTGAGACTCTTGGACTATATCTAGTGTCAGGGATAGGAGTAAAACACAGTGGTGGCCCTTAGGGAATTCATAATATAATGTAAAGGTCCAGGAAACTGGACAGTGTTAACACTCCCAGAATGGCGAGTGTCTCCATATAGAGTAACGGGATGGTCCTGGCCGCGGGAGCGCGGGGCATAGGCAACATTGTCACCAGTGACATCAGTGCCGTCACCTTTATTGCTACTAATGATTGAATGTTGACTCACCACTATATGGCAGTGGTCTGGGTGACTGATATTAGTTAATTTGATCTTTATGAGCCCGGAGATGTTCACTAATTTGTCTCCTAAGTCAGAGCAAGAAACAGCAGCCAAGGGATTCAAGCGCAGGTCATCTGACTGCCATGTCCCTGGGACTGGCCCTCCCATTCTAGGGCAGACTTCACAAAGCAAGTTGTGGGAGTGTTCAGATGGCCAGGACCGGCTAACCCAATGGGTTTGTAAATGGAGTAGATTATAGGAGCCTATTACTGGGGCTTGTGTGATAGAGCAGCTGGACCTGCTAACACAGAAACCAAAGGTAACAATCAGCAGCCTAGTTCCCACATGATCAGCACCATAAAACTGTATTCCCCAGGTGACCAGAGCAGGGAGCGAATCAGGGAAAGAATCATCTGTGAAGCCACAAAATTTATACATACCAAACACCCATAGGTCACCAGAAGAATCTGCCCATTTTTTAAAATTTATTTTATTTTTCAATTAGAGTTGATATTCAGTATTTTCTGTATGAGTTTCAGGTGTACAACACAGTGATTAGAAAATCATATGCTTTACAGAGTGGTCCCCCTGATACTTCCAGTACTGGCCCCACGCATTGGCCCCATCCACAGTTGTTACAATATTATTGACTGTGTTCCTTGTGCTGCAGTCGACATCTCTATGACTGTTCGGTAACTACTGGTTTGTGCTGCTTAACCCCTTCACCCTTTTCACCCAGCCCCCAACTCCCCTCCCCTCTGGCACTGTCAGTCTGTTCTCTGCCCGTGTTGAGAGTAACCCTCACTGGTACATCAAGATCAGGGGAATAGAGCCCCACTTAGGGGAGCTGGCACCTTCCCAGTCACGGAGGGTTTTGAGCCAGCACGGATGTAGTTGGCAGGGACTGGCCTGTGGAGGTGGGGAGAGCCTGCAGCTGATGATGCAGAGACACAGGTAGCCCAGCAGGGGTGAAGGGAAGGAAGGGTGGTGGCCGTGGGAGGGAATGGAAAGCCGGGCAGGGGAGCAGACAAGGGAGCTCTGCTCGTGGAGCTGTGTTTTCCCAGGACAAATCTTTCTAAGCCCATCAGAAGGTTTCCTCTGCCCTTGAATGCCTGCCTGGCCAGGCAATCACCAGTGTTTGCCTTTGCTCCCTCCCTACGCACCTGCAGGAGCTGGGAGGGCAAGGTGACCTTTGCTGTACCTGGCTCAGCACAGAGCACGTGGCGCCAGGGACTCAGCCCCCGTCCTTCTTTCTAGTGGACAGCGTCAAACTCCCATCCGATTTCTGGCAGCTTTGATACTGTTATTGTCTGACTTGCAGGGTAAGTTTGGAGGCAGCCGTGTTCCCTCAGAAGCAGAATGGATGGGTTGACTTCAGGCCCACACCAGGATTATTTTGCTGCTTTTTGTGATTTCTTGTTTTTTTTTAGCAAGAGGAGGGAAAGGGATCCTGAGGAGGATTAAGAACATAAACCAGACAGAGAGGCTGTTAGCCCTAGAAGGATGGTTTCTGACGTGGTCTTGGGCCTGCCCTCAAGTCCATGCGGGGTCCAAATTTCCAGAACACAAAATCTGTTTCTGGGCCAGATGTTCTCTGAGCTCCTCCTGATTCTGATCGTCTGGGACTGAAAGTCAGAGGCCCAGGTGCCCTGCCTGGGAAGTGTGAGCATATGGGTGAGTTTCTGACCCGCTGGCTCAGGAGCCCCCTCAGTTACTAGGCAGGGCGAGCACGTTACCCAGGACTTCACAGATGCCTCAGGCCCTCATTAGGCAAACTGTTTGGACCACAATTTCTTAAAAGCTTTTCAAAACATTTTCTACATTGTCTATCACTGAACACCTCCTGTTTTCAGTGGTAGAAGGGAAAATTGAGGGGCAGGGGAAGAAACTGACCAGCACCGCTTTTTAAGGAAACAGTACTGCCTGGTGTAGTATCCTCTAGAAAGTCTTGCAAAGGTAAAGAACCATTTAGGACTCTGCTAAGTGATTTGCTCCAGGTCAGAAGTTGGAGTGACAAAGGGTAGTAACAAATAAGTTCCATCTACCCCGAGCTTACAATCAGCTGTGGAAGAGGGCCACCAACAGGCTGCAGCCTGCTAAAGTGTTAAAGACAAAGGAAACCAAAGTTCTACAGGAATGAAATGGTCCTTAGCCTGGTTTGGGGGTTAACATGTCAGCTCTGAAGACTTCCCTTGGATTTCGTGTGGATCTGATAAAGTCACATGCCCAGAAGTGCTATGTGGATGAGTCATGAGTAAGGAGTCTCAGTTAATTGTTACAATATCAATGTTTGCAAATTTTCTACTTGAACATGTTGCTCAGGCCCTTCCAAAGCTTTGCCCTGGAGTTGAAGCTTGGCTATCTTCCAGCAACTGCACCCAGGGCTGCCTACCTAAGTTACAGGGCCTGGTGAGGAAGGAAAATGTGGAGCCCCGTGTTCTAAAAGCATCAGTGAAGTGCTATCAGTGAGCATCAGA
The DNA here is from genome assembly GCF_054644295.1 of Miniopterus natalensis. Lineage (NCBI taxonomy): Eukaryota > Metazoa > Chordata > Mammalia > Chiroptera > Miniopteridae > Miniopterus > Miniopterus natalensis. Next base: position 40,919,953 of record NC_142096.1, on the reverse strand, counting down.
GAAAGACTCCCTGCGGACATTGAGCCTATATCCATAGGTAATCACAGACAAGTATGTGTTGAGCTTAAGAGAGGACTCCTACCTTCCTTAGAGGCTGTGGCCTACAGAATTTCCAGTACGGATTCCATGGCAGGATCCTTGAGCTCTGAAAGCAGCTCTCATGTGGGAAAGAGAAAGCACATGTGGATAGTTTCTGAACTAATTACCTCTTGTCTCTCTTACCGGGCTTTGGACTTCCCACCCCTTCCCTTCCTTCTCACAGTCCCTAGGTGCCTGTATTGTGTCAGACATTATCCAAGTCAGGAAATTGTTCCAAGGATACTGGTGACCTGCTGGGGCAAAAAGCATACTGGGGCCTTGGTGACAAAGGCCAGAGGACTGTGGTGATCCTTCAATCAGTTAGTTGGTGGTAGAAAACCTAGGAAGAAGCCAAGACCAACAGAATGGAGAACAGGACATGTAGCAGCCGTGGGTACAGAGTCACCTGGGTCTCATTCCTTATACACAACTCATTCAGTGTGTTGAGCATCAGAGATTAATTCTAAGATTGAAGCTTCTGAGATACCTCCTGCGTCTCTCCTGACTGAATTAGAAGGTGGATCAGGTAGACGGGTGTCAGTAAATTGATTTTGGAGAGCTGGTCAAAGCAAAGCCAGGGCTGATGGATGCAGGAGCTCCAAGGATCAGGTCAGAGATTACTACGCCCATGTGGACAACTGATGAGCCATCTGAATGGCTCCTCCTCCCATGAGACATGTTGAAATGTACACCTTGATTTGAATTCAAGTTCCATGAACTGTATGCTGTGAAATATTTGCTAAATAATATATGTATAAGCTTCAAATTCTTTACCTGAAAATCTGAGACAACTGTATTGGCTTAGCCTGGGTTTCCCAGAAATCAGATCTGAAACAAAGGCTCAACAAACTTTATTTAGGGAGCAGGAATAAGTACAGGAGCAAAGCTCTGCAAGAGGAAGCATGAAAGCAAAGATGTGCATGCAGTTGAGTGCCTGTTCCCTTGATCCCATATAACCACTTTAAGAGCCTTCAGGAAAGCATCTCAGGAGCTCCACTTAAGAGGAGATAGGAAAACATTTATTCATTGATTACTGTATTAGTCAGCTCAGGCTGCTATAACAGAACACCATAGACTGGGCCACTTAAACAACAAACATTTATTTCTCACAGTTATGGAAGCTGGGAAGCCCAAGATCAAATTGGCAGCTAATTTGGTTCTGGGTTCTGGCAATGTCCCTCTTCCTGGTTTGCAGGTGGCTTTCTTCTTGTCCTGTCCTCACATGACACAGAGAAAGAGAGAGAGAGAGATTTCCTGTCTATTTTTATAAGGCACAAATCTCATCATGAGGGGCCCACACTCATGACCTCATCTAAATACAATTTCAGAGGTCTCAACCCCTAAATACCACCACATTGGAGGTTAAGGCTTTGACAAATGAATTTTAGGGAGATAGAAACATTCATAACAGCTCCCATTTATCCTTGCTCAAAGTTTCACTCCTTGAGATGTTACTATCCTGCATTTCCAACATGCATGTAGATAAGTTCCTGGGGAATTCCTTTGATGCCAGGAGTCAACAGAAAAGCCCCAGAAGATAAGTAAGGCTGGCAAGGGATCTGAGGCAGTACACTGGCAGGATAAACCTTACAGGGCAGGTCACTGCAGTGATGGCTGGAATAAGGGACACGCAATGCTGGGAGAATTTGAAATGTTAAACCAGGTATAGTCAATAGAAGCACCTCTTTGAAGGTTTATTCTGAGTATTAATGTTCAAAAGCAAAGGTACAAGAATCAACCAGGGCCGAACAAGCATTAGCCCCCTTCCCTCCCTTCTCTTGTCTCTGTGGACATTTTTCATTTTGTACAATGAAGGTCAGACTCTGTTAGAAGAGGAGCATTTGGAGCTGATCTTGAACTATTGATTCCTGGAGCCAGAGCCCCGTGTAATGACAAGACCTATGTAGTACATCTTTCTAGAAAAGGTGTTCTTAATCACTGGAACATTTGCTAAATCTTAATAACTTTTCAGTCACCATCACCCTAGGAGCCTGTAGGAAAGTCCTGTCACAGTGAGCTCAGCCCGGTGAGTGCTCTCCACCTCAGTGGGAATGCCTTCAGTCCAATTAGCCTGTGCAATTTAATTTGTTCAGTGCAAATCACTGGGGCTTAATTGAATGCAGTTAGACACAGACCAATAGAAATCAATTCCAAGTGATTAGCCTCCACATTCATCAATATGATTAAATTAAAATGAATTTAGGGAAGATTTAGCTAAATGGATGGCATGTTTCTAAAATGTACTGCAAATGACTATGGTTTAATGGTACTGGTGGGAGTTACGGAGATTAAGTTCTAACTCCCAATGGGCACATGTTACTATTGGTGCTAGGGAAGCACATATGAAAAAATAAATACAGAATATACTCTGTTTTTTGATATATATATATATATATATATATATATATATCTTTATATCTATTGATTTCAGAGAGAAGGAGAGGGAGACAGAGAGAGAGATAGAAACATCAATGATGAGAGAGTCCTGATTAATTGGCTGCCTCTTGCACACCCCCAACTAGAGCTTGAATCCGCAACCCGGGCGTATGCCTTGACCCAAAATCAAACCACAATCTCCTGGACTATAGGTCGATGCTCAGCTGCTGAGCCACACTTGGCCGGGCATGCTCTGTGTATTTAAAGAACTTCACAAACAGATCATTCATCTTCCCAACACTTGGAAAAAGTAGGTCAGACTAAGTTGATCTTCAAAAGTAAGAGTGATTCTGAGTTATGTTGGGTGACCTTATTATAGATCCCAAGAAGGCTAGGGCATAGATGCCCATCTGATGATGTATTATTGTCTCTTTGTCCTGTGACCCCTCATCCCTCACCCGTACAAATGGGAAATATTTGTAACCCATTTCCCTGCTGCTTCTGTTCTTCAGCTGTCTATCCACTTAGAATGCCTGGAGTGGTCTTTTCTGCAGTGTAACTGCAATAACTAATTTGACAGATTACATGCAATGTGCAATCTGATACAGCAGCCATGAGATCCAATAGCAAGGAATTTGGACCAATCTCCCACTCACTGTGAGGATTCATTTTTGTTGGAGTCTAGTAACTCAACTTCTTTCAGAGACATCGAGTTAACTGTTATGCCATTGGCACCTCCAGCCTTAAACTATGTGGCATTGACTTGCTAGCTGAGCTCTAAAATTCCACTCCATGTATTTTGAGTTGCTATTCTGCTACCTTGAAGCTAAAAGCATTCCCACTTGCTTTATTTCAGAGTTCTATTGGAGACATGAAAGGGATTTAAGCAGGGATTGTCACCAGGATCCAGAGGAATGGGTGGCCTCGTGGCTCATGAAAAACTGCTCAGCGTAAGTAAGGGTTTGAAAGATAGGTGTCTAGGATCAAGCTTGTGAGAGCAGCCCAGCTTCAATTGGAAAAGGTGTGATTTTTGAAGACTTCCTCATTAATTCATGTGTTTACTCATTGAAGGGATTCAGGAGACAATGAAATATTAGACTTGATCAAGACAAGGCAGAGTAGACTGAAATTAGATTTCCTGGAACATACACCTGTTATTCAAATTTACTTCCAGAGCTATGCATATATAGAGAGAAATTTCTAAAACCTTTTCAAGTACTTGTAGGCAAATTCCATTTTTCTCTCTTATGTGTGAAATATCTGTAGACATTTACATCACTCCTCATATGACAGTTTCCACACTCCTTCCCACAGAGGTCACTCTCCTAAGATTTACATTTAGTCAGTAGCCCCAAACTGAGCTCCAACCCTAAGGTAGAGCTTGAACGTAGGAGAACAGCATCCCATCCTTGGCTTGGGAGGCTGCTTTCATTAATCTGATTACCTCCAAATGCCAATCAAGTGATTTCAGTTTAGAACAGAGAAGACAGGTGCAATGTAAATAATTTTCAAATATTGACAAGACTGCCATAGGTAAATGGAGAAAACATTTAACCAGAAGTTAGGAAAACATAGTCAAGGAGTAACGTGGTCCACACGGGAAAGCCACACAATCTGGCTTGGTCTTTGTACACTGGTGATATTAATAATACATGTTTCACAGCCTCAGGTAAGGGTCCAAATAGGTATTTTGCAGTTTTTAAAGTGACACAGGCTGTATGCATGGGAGCTGAGTTTCTAAATTTTTATTATTTTGTTAGCTTTGACGCGCTAGAGTACAGGACAGGAAACATGAAAGCTATTATGGAGGAGTAGCTGTTAGGTCAATGTAACATTGGACTTCTTAACACCTGAAGCTGCCCACTAATTGCCTAGACTCTCTCACTGGGCATCTCACCGCAGTGAGCACGGAAGGAGAGCCGAGAGCAATTTTTCCAGATTCACAAACTGTGGTTGTCATTTTGTATGGTTCAAAGTCTTGCAATATCTATTGTCCAGTTGGTTTCATACTGGCTGGACGAGTATGCACTCGGTCCCATTATGTAATGCACTATAGAGAAGTGGACAGTGATTACATAGTTAAATTAGGAAATGTGCTTTTCAAAGCACCTTAAGTTCAGGATGTTAGGGAAGTAACATGGAGATTTTTCAGATATGCTCAACTCAAAATGTTGACATCATACAGTGGGATTTCTGGTATCAAGGGCTGCCTAATGTTGTTACTGGATTACTGGACCTCAGTTTCCTCATCTGTGAAATTGGAATTCCATTAGCATTGACTAGAAAAGGTGGATAGTTTTAAGGGTTTATAACACTTTTAGCGCAGTGCCTGAAACGTGATAAGCACTAAAAAATCTTAGCTAGGCCTGATTTGCTTCTGGATCCAGGACTTAGAAAAGCAGACCTTGGTGCACATCCTTGTCCTGTCCAAATACACCCTGCCCAGCAGAAGGAACCACAAGCTGTGGAGGTAAGGAAACTTCAAACAGAGTTCTCAAGGCCAGTCACAAACAGCATCTGACACTGGCCTGCACCAGAGACCATCAAAAATACTGGGAGTCCTAGGAGATCTACCTGATATATAGAAACAAATCCGAACAGGCAGCCTAAATGGGGAGACAAAAAAACAAAAACAAAAAACGAAAAACCCCAAATGAAAGAACAAAAGAATTCTCCAGAAGAAGAGCTAAATGAAATGGAGATAAGCAATCTATCAGATATAGTTCAGAATACTGATCATAAGGATGCTCAACAGCATGAAAAAATATTTAGAAACTGAAGGAAATTAAGGATGAACATAGTAGAAATAAAAAAAAAAAATGGAAGGAATAAACAGAAGATTAGGGGAAGCTGAGGACTGGATCAGTGAATTATAATATAGGGTAGAAAAAAATCACTCAATCAGAGATCCAAAAAGAAAAAACAAACAAAAAACAGGAGGATAGTTTAAGGGAGCTGAGGGACAACATGAAACATAACAATATTTGCATCATAGGAGTTCCAGAAGATGTAGAAAGTAAGCAAGAATTAGAGAACCTGTTTGAAGAAATAATGGAAGAAAACTTCCTAAACCTGGTGAAGGAAAAATTCACATGAGTTCAGGAGGCACAGAGAATCCCAAGCAAAACGAACCTAAAGAGGCCCATGCCCAGACACATTGTAATTAAAATACCAAAAATTCAAGACAGAGAATCTTAAAGGCAGCAAGAGAAAAGCAATCTGTTACAAAGGAGCTCCCATAAGGCTGTCAGCTGACTTCTCATCAGAAACTCTACAGGCCAGAAGGGAATGGCATGAAGCATTCAAGGTAATGCAAAACAAGGATCTGAAACCAAGACTACTCTATCCAGCAAGGCTATCATTCAAGACAGATGGTGAATTAAAGAGTTTTCCAGACAAAAGAAGGCTAAAGGAGTTTTTCACCACCAAACCAGCTTCATAAGAAATGTTAAAGGGGCTTCTGTAATAAGAAGCAGAAATGGAGAGAGAGAAACATAAACATAAAGAACTAAAATGGCAATAGATAAGCACCTATCAATAATAACCTTAAACGTAAATGGATTAAATGTTCCAATAAAAAGACATAGGGTAGCTGAATAAGAAAACATGACCCAAATATATGCCCTCTAAAGTGACACACCTCAGAACAAAAGACTCACAAAGCCTGGGGGGGAGGAGTGGAAGACAACAACAACAAAAATTTCTGGAGAACTTTAAAGAGGAGATCGACAGCAATACAGTCACAGTAGGGGATTTTAACACTCCACTGACTTCACTGGATAGATCTTCCAGGCAAAAATCAACAAGGAAACAGTGACTCTAAATGACACACTAGGTCAGATGGATTTAATTGACAATTACAAAACATTTCACCCCAAAGCTGCAGAATAGGCATTTTCCTCAAGTGCACATGGGACATTTTCAAAGATTAACCACCTATTAGGACACAAAACAAGTCTCTACAAGTTCAAGAAGACTGAAATCACATCAAGCATCTTCTCGGACATTTACACCATGGAGTACTATGCAGCTGTACAAAGAAGGATCTTTTACCCTTTGGGACAGCTTGGTGGGACCTGGAGAGTATTATGCTAAGTGAAATAAGCCAGTTGGAGAAAGACAAGTGTCACATGATCTCACACATATGGAATCTAATGAACAAAATAAACTGATGAACAAAAAAGATCCAGAGACATAGAAACATGGAACAGACTGACGAATCTCAGTAGGAAGGTGGGGATGGGTGGGTGTGGAGAGATGAACCTAAGAACTTATGTGCATATATGCATAACCCATGGACACAGACAATGGTGTGGTGAAGGCCTGGGGGGAGGGGGAAGGGGGGAGGGGGGAGGGAATCATCGGGGAAAAAGGGGACCTTTGTAAAACTTTCAACAATATAGATAAATTTTTTTTAAATGTTAGCTAAATATTTAAAACTGATAGTAACAACAGCAGTACTAACAATACTAAGACAACTGAAATGTAAGTAGTGTTGTCACCCTCTGAATTTTATTCAAATACAATGTGTTTCCCTCATCTTTCTGTAAAATTGCCTAAAACAACAGATGGGCATTTACAGGTGATTTCAAAGGTTATAGAGACTTGTATACAGTTCATTTATCCGCACAACTTAGTGAGATGCTACTATTCATTTCTTCACCTTAGGAATGAAGTAACTAAGGCCAAGAGAAGGCAAATGACCAAATGACTTGCCTAAGGACACATAGGTAACAAACACCCACACAGAGAATTCTTATTTAATGTTCCAGTTTCCCCAGAAATAACTGAGAGTACCGACGTATATGACAGATAGAGAATATGGGTGTGTGCGCAGATCCTGCCTGTCCCTGCCATGCGCTGTGGATGCCCCTCCAGTTAGACATCCGGTGTCCACATCCTTTCTCCCTGGACGCTCCGCCGTAGAGCACAGGGTAGGGGTTCTGCACAGGCTTTAAATAAGATTCAGTGCAATCCATTCACAGGTGGAATAGATTGAAAGGCTTTCTCAAGGTCGCTCAGCAAGACGCTGACTTCCCTTCTTAGAGGCAACTGTTGTTTTTTCATAGTTTTGTGACTGTTTCATGCTTCTTTCATCAGAACTGATCTGATTTTCACTGTATCCTGTCCAGTTCTTAGACGGTAGCCTAAAATTAGAAACAAAACACAGCTCTTTATGCTTAATAAGCCAGAGGCAACATCCCTGCAACCGAAGCACCCTGATACCGTGTTTCACAGAATTTACTCACACATATTAACCGCTGGACTGCCATCTCCCATCTCTGTTCTCAGCTAGTGAGAGCAGCAGGCAAGGTGAAGCTGGCTGAGCTTGATGTTTTATTTGTTCTCTCACTCACTTGTGTATTAATTCATAAACATTCCTGGAGTCCCCGCCTACCCTGGACTCGAGATCATCTTAGCCATGTGGATGCCGCAGGAAACAAGTCAGGCAGCACTGCTGTTCCCATCCATGTTAGGTGTGGGGGAGGAGAGAGTAGGTACGTAAACAAGAATTCCAGATGACACCAAAGTTTCAGAAGGAAATAGATGTGCCTGTGTACGTGTGTGTTTCTTTTTACAAAGAAAGCGCCTGTGTCGAGATGAAATTTGAGTTGATATTTGAAAAATGAGAAAGACAGCCATTTAATGAGCCAGAACGGAAGAATCTCGGGCCTAGGGGACGACCACAGTTTCTCCCATAGAGGAATTAGCCTGTTGTGTTCAAGGAGCAGAAAGGAAGCAAGGGGTCTGGGCCATCATGGGAGAGGGACGAGTCCTTAGAGCTGAGGTCAGGAGCATCAGGGCTGGACCACGTGGGGCCTTACTGCAGGTGAGGAGTTTGGATTTTATTTCAAGGATAAAAAAGCCATTGGAGAGTTTTAATCAAAGCAGTGTGGAGACACGTTTTGTTTGTTAAAGATTACTCTGGGGCCAAGGCGTTGCAGGCGGTAGGGTTGAGGGAAGAAAGAACAGTTGGGGCACCGCCGACTCCTCCAAGGAGATGGTGACTACCACTAGAGCAGCAGAGGTGGGGAGAAGATGACAGACTCAACACGTAGTTGGATTTAGAGCCTTCAGAATGTCCCAGGGGCTGGGTGCTGGCAGAGAGTAAAACGGGTGGAGGGTGACTCTTAGGGTCCTGTTTGATCAATTGGCAGAGTAGATAGCAGGAGGAGCCTGGAGATGGAGCGTTAGTGGAGCAGGGAAATTAAAGCCAGGTTGGAGGGCGTTGGATAGTGCATGAGTAAGCGGTATTTTGAACCAAAATTTCTAAGACATTTTGTTATGCTACTGCTACTGCTCTAGCTCTGGTTAGAATTGGAGAGAGGGAGCAGCTACCAGGGAGGCCCTGAGTGGGTCACTGTGGCTAGAGCGCAGGATGCACAAACGCAAGTTGATTGACCACAGATAAAGTTACTTGTATGTATCATATATATTCTTATCCATATAAATATGCTTTTCAGGTTGTATAATTTTTACAGCTTCCTCTTTAAATTCACACTTAATTTTGTCCCTGATGTATCCAACCTGCTATTAATCCAATCCAGTGAATTTCAGACTTGTATTCAATAATTCTATTAATTGGCTTCTTAATTTCTCTTTGTTTAGAGAACTTTCACTTGTTCATGCATCATAACTCTCTCTTTCTGTCCTCAAACATGTTTCTTATCCAGGTTTTAACACCTTGTCTGGTTCTTCCAGCATCTGGGTCACCTCAGTGGGGTTCTATTGACTCATTCCCAGGGCCACTTAACCAGGAGGATGTGTTCTGAGAGATACGTCATCAGGCGATTCCATCACTGTGCAAACATCCTACACTCTACGTACTGAAACCTAAGTGGCACAGACTACCACTCCCCTCGGCTACATGGTGCAGCCTGTCGCTTCTGGGCTACAAGCCTGTGCAGCAGGTTAATGTACAACACAACACAGCACGAGATTAAATCAAGCCCACGGGAAAACAATGTAATCAACAGAGGGGGTGCACACGAGATGGATGAAGCTGGGGCCGGCGTGACACTGTTTTACAGCAAGCGTTTCATAAGTAGAAAGAGCGCACCCTAAAATAACAAAAAATATATAGTATTGTAAATACACCAACTGTAACAGTAGCTTATTCTTAGTATCAAGTATTACGTACCATAGGCCATTATGTGTGGTGTGCTTTCATGCGACAGGCATGCAGTAGGCTTGTTTACACCGCAGCCCCACAAACACGTGATCGTGGGATGTGCTGTGATGACAAGGCGGCTGCCAGGCCTCTAGGCAACAGGACTTTTTTAGCTCTATTATAATATTGTCGGACCACCATCGTATGTGTGATCCATTGTTGACCAAAATGTTGTCGTGCAACATATGACTGTATAAATAGCTTCTACATTAATGGGGATAAAACTTAATAAAATAATTGTAATGATGTAATGATGATTTATAGAAGTATAAATGGCAGACACTGACAATGAAAAATGCACTAGAAATCATGGATGTGCAAGTGAAAACAACCATCAGATACAATTTTCAACTCCTTAGATGAGGGATTTAAAAAATAAATAAAAATATTAACACAGTCGCTTTCGGGTGGTGAAGTAGGTTCATAAATAGGTGAGGACAGGAACACAGATTTCAGAATTGCTTTTAAAAGACATTTGGGTGGCATTTCTTGAACTCAAAATATGTTTACCTTTTGACCCGTACACTTATTTCCATAGTAGCTGCACCTGACCACCATTTGGATACTGATCTCCTCTCCCTCCCCCTTACTCTCACTGGGGGAAAAGAGATAAGACAAAAAGAAAATACTGAAACGGGTTTCTAGTTTTCTCAGAAGGGAAACAAAATAATTCCTGTTAAAAATGATGGTTATGATGCACAAATTATAATCCACACTCCAAATAAAAAGAAAATGCATCAAGGTCTTTCTCAGTCTTTTCTGTTTATTTCCATCAGTCTGAAGTGTTCTGAGTAACAGGTATAGATGGTGTCTGTTGTCCCTCCAAAGAGTTCTTAGCGCCCGCTGCCTTGCTCTGATCCGTTGCTGGCAGACATAATGCTACCTATTAAACAAATTAGCTGTGCTCCTTTGGTAAAATTAATAAGCAATAACCATACTGTTGTTTGAGGATGCTAAGATTTTAACGTCCTCTTGTTATCTGCCTCACTTGAATACTGAAGAACATAATGATTCCACGGAGTCATAAAGTAGCCGGGACCCTTCTTAGCTTTATTGTTATTGCCAGCTCTCGCCTGGGTTTGACTCTGGCATTAAACCATATCAGATAACTGAGATAGTTACAGGCAGCGGTAAGGAATAGTTATGACACAGATGTGGATACGAGGTGATTACATTTACTGCTTGTGTCTTCACAATTAGAATGGGAAATTTAGCGTGAGGGATCGTCTTTTATTCAAACTTTTCTGGCTGTTCAGGAAGCTAATTTGGTACCCAGAAGGCTCCAGAAGTTTTGCTTTGGTATTTGTTAGTCAACAGGTAAGTTCAGGGCACCTGCCAGAGAGCTAGCTCCCTGTGGCCTGGGCTGAAACATCTGAGCACACATTGTGCTTCCTCACTGAGTGCCCGCTGTGTGCTGGGCTCTGCCTTGACGCCTGGGATCATAGCCTCCTCCGTCTTGGAGCTTTCAGACAGAATCGCAGACTCTCAGAGTCGGAGCTGCTTTGGAAGGGCGTCTGCTTAACTCCCCTCAAACACCCCGTGCAGCCCAGACAGCAGCCGGGTTTGAGAGAGTTCGGGCTCCCACTGGCCCTCAAGTGCTGCAGATCTCGGTCTCCATGTCAGTCATTCCGTGTTTTCTCAACTTGGATAATTAAAAATATTTCATGAGCTATGCTTTATCTTAGTGTATAATTTTCTTTGAGGCCTTATAAGGAGTCTGCCCACTCTTTCAAGGGGAAAGTTTCAGTTATGCCAACGTGATTTTCCACTCCCGTCTGTTACTCCCTTTCTTACGCAATATGGTTATGACTCCCTTCAAGACTCTTACTGCTTGAGTCTGCGTGTTCTGTGGGTCTATATGACTTCTAGAGTCTAATGCCTAAAATGGAATTCAGTTGACCTGGAAGGATCTTATTAATAGAGTAGCTATCAAGTGGCTATCATCTCCCTCCTCCCTCCCTCCCTCCCTCCCTCCCTCCCTCCCTCCCTCCCTCCCTCCCTCCCTCCCTCCCAGGCCAGGCCTCCGGCTTCTCCTTGCTGCCTCTCACTCTCTCCCCTGTGTCTGGTGCTGGCACCATTGCTGGAAGGTGGCAGTGTTACTGATGAGCAGAGAGCAGAGTCCTCTGTCACCATCACAGCACAGCTTCCTCAAGGGGTGTCACATGCACTACAAGTGAGGACTGAATTGGTAAATTCAGAAACCACGTAGTACCAAGTCTGTCATGTAGGAAAAACTTACCATTAGCATGCATTAACGAAAACTTGCGCTGGCTTGGGTTCCTTATTCGCAAACTGGAGAGGCCCATGACTGCCTTATCCAGTCCTAAAGTTGAATCCAAGTGGTGAGCATGCACAGAGACCCTCACATAGCAGTGAACCAAGGACTGGGGCTCAGACCTGCCACCTGCCCACTGCAGGGACAGAGCATGGCCTCACCACACAGCTTTCACCTTCTCTTGTGATTATTGTATTCTGAATACTGAAATGAGTAAGTTTATTTTCTTTTGAGGCAGTGTGGGTGGATTTAAGTTTAGTTTGAGGCCAGCATAACTTTTCAAATATCCAAAATTGAGTAGTAGTGAAGTTGCCTGGCGGGCGTGGGCATGACAGATACAAAAACGTCGGTGAGACTCTGTGCTGCATGGTTGTCCCCCAGCGGACACAGGAGCGAGGAAAGCGTCGGTGAGACTCTGTGCTGCATGGTTGTCCCCCAGCGGACACAGGAGCGAGGAGGCTGTCTAGAGAAAGTTTCAAATGTTATCTCTGCTTCTTTTTCCAGGAGTTACTAATTTGATAAAATGCTAATAAAGTACTTAACATTTTCGGCCATGAAAATGAAAGCGCGAATCACATTTTCAAAGTGCTTTAAGTGTCTCAGGAAGCCCGTAACAGTTGGTAGGGCCCTCATCTTTCCCTTGTAAGCTCCCCCTGGCCTTAGGAGAGGAACAGGATTAGTAGTTCTCAGCCACATAGAAATGCCTGAAGGAATACTTGCCAGCAGCCACCCACAGGGGTGTACCAGCTGCTGCCCGACGTCCTGTGGGTGGGTTTTGTGTGGTGAGTTGCCAGGTAAATCACACCTGAGTTTCTAGTAAATCATACCTGAATTTCAGGTAAGTCACACCCGAATTTCAGGTAAATCACACTCGAATTTCAAAGGCAGCACAGAAAAGAGCTTTGAGAGAAACATGACTCTCCCCTGAACGTTATTTTGGGAAGATTCTTCCTCATAACACGCACAGGCTATGTTTGCTTCCTGAATAAATGGAACTTTGGTTTTTTTGCTTGTATATATTTTCTATTTTTATTTTACTTTTATTTTAAATTAATTTTATTGAGGTGACATTAATAAGATTTAATAAGATTATATGGGTTTCAAGTGTACATTTCTATGATCCATCACTGTAGATTGCATGTGTGCCCACCACCCAAAGTCTCCTTCCGTCCCCGTATATTTGAGCCCCTTTACCTGCTGCTACCCCCACCTGCTTCACTCTGGCGGCCACCACACTGTCGTCTTGTCTACGAGTTTTCGTAAATTTGTTCTTCCTGTTTGTTCATTTGTTGTTTTCAGTTTTATGCCCCACCTGTGAGAGCACATGGTTCTTGACTGTTTCTACCTGACTTATTTTGCCTACCATGATATTCTCGTGATCCACAATATTTCCTCTCTCTCTACACTGAGAATTGGTCTGGATGAGATAAGTAGGGACTGTGCTCCTGGGAGTTCTCCTGCAGCATCACTTGACTGGCAGAGGCTGGGCACACACGTGCCTGTCTGCCGTGTGTGGCGTTCACACCACGTGCCGGGGGAGCCTCGGCCCGCTCAGGGTCAGGCTGTCCTGGAGCTCCTGTGGCCGCACAGGGAGTGGGTGTGGGACAGAAAAGCCACCTCCCGGGGCCTGAGGAGGAATCCAGCTCAGCCCCCTACGGCCCCTCTCCATGAGGGGAGTCAGCTCAGCCGCCCCAGCCACCTGCCTGGGCCCTCGGGCGTCCTCCCCGGTGACTCCCAGCTGCCCTAGTGAGACAGGCTGGTAACCTTCCTTCTCTCCAAGCCCGGGGCGGCGGGCTCACAGGGTCCGAGAGGAGCAGTGGATTCTGACAAGGCGTGCTCAGGCTTTCACAAGGCAGGTCTTCATTCGGCCTGATGTTTCATCTGGACTTACAATCTTCCCATTATGAGAAAATCAAAAGAGGTCACTGGGAGAGGTTTTATCTCCCTCTCTCCCGGGGAGGCTGGAGGAAACATTTATGGGTCCGACGAGATGAACCTGAGCTTTCCTTGCAGCCCTCTCCCGGAGCTGTGCCCTTCAGTCCGGGGCCAGTGTCTGTGCTGGGGCCGGCTCCGGAGGTTAACTGTTTAATGACGACGGTTGCCTTTCTGCAGATCTGCCTGCATTCTGAAACAGTGCGCTGACTTAGTCACCTGCAGGGGCGCGATGCCGGGCGGCCCTTCCCTACAGCCCTTGCCTAGCTTGGTTCACCGCGGGCCTGAGCTGGCACGCACACGCTCGGAGCAGGCACCGAGTCCCCAACGACATGCTCTCTCTTACTCGTCGGTCCCCTAGACCAGGCTGCATCTCCCTCCATCTCAGTTGCTTTGTTTATACACTCCAGGGAAAACTAGAGCTCACAGACCTGTGCGACAATGCGGAAATAAAGTGTCACCATGTAGTTTGTAAATGCTTAAGAACTACCTGCTTAAATATGAAAAAAGTTATCAATACTGGTAACTTAGTTTTCCAGACTTTTATTATTTATCCCTTGCATCCGTCATGCTATGATTACAAACACAAGCTCTCGGACAGGAAGTAAAGGCATAACGTGTTAAATATTAAAGTGAGCCAGAGGTAGAAATGCCAGTTGAAAACTATCTGCCAAGTAGTGGACCAGGGAAGAAAGTCATTAAAAAACTAACCGAGCGTCTCCTGTGTGCCAGGAAGTTAAAATACCCTTAATTTCATGTAGCCATTCAGTCCAGTAGATCTTGTTATTTCCACTTTACAGAGGAAAAAAGCTGGCACTCAGAAAGTTATATGATGTGTCTGAAATGTCGCAAATCATAGGTATAGGAACAGAATTTAATTTATATCAGACTCCAAATTGATTTTTTCCAAGCAAACTGTACTTCTTGGTGTGTTTATCTATTTTATATTATATGACACCATTAAAAAACACACTTTTCCTCTGTGTATATATGTATTTATTTTATTTTGTTTATACTTAATATAACATTTTACTTATGTAATATAAATAAATTACAAATGACAGATCTGACTAAAGAATTAAAAACTGAAACCTGAAAACGAATCTACTCCATTCAGCGTGTGCTCAGCTCCAGAATCAAAGTGCTGTTAACTTGGCTTCCTCCAGAGTTCACCTACTTTTCATTACAAAACGCCTAGCATTTTACTTTATAATTTTGTGTGTGTGTGTTTTAAATTTTCATTTTTCCACTTTCATACTTGAAATGTGAGCCTTAACTAATTTCTTGAAAGATTTTAGTGCTTCCTATTTCCTTAAGAAAGTATAAAAGAAGCTGTTGGGGTCCCGGACAATGTGTTAAGTTTTTAATGCAAACAACCATGCGGCTGTTGTCACCCTTGGGAGAAACGGGGCAGCAAGTTAAAAGTGCCGAGTTTTGAAATGCTGAGTGGATCTTAAAGGGACCCCGCTGTAGCAGATTGTCCTGCGCGAAGCAAGCCCTGGAGTGTGTCCTTCCCACGCGCTCTTTTATGAACTCACCCCTACCCGCCCACAGACGGAGCTGTGTCCCCTTCCTTTAAACCCGGGGACACTGGTAACTGACTTGGCAACACAGGGTGGCAGAAGGGACCCTATGGGGCACCCATCGCAAGGTCAGAACATGCCACTCGCTCCTCCCTGGAGTTGCTTGGGAGGACTGTTGTCTTCAAACCACCAGGCTGTGAGAAGTCTCCAGAGGCCCTTGGAGGGCCCTGCACAGAGGACACGATGAACCGGGGCCCTCAGGCTGGGTTCCCGGGCAACTTGCCCCACTTTCAGTGACCACCGTCCTGGGAGTGGACCCTTCGTCCCCCAGTGCGGATGCTGCGCGGGAGACACCCCGCCCCGCCTCCCTGTAAGGGCGCAGGTCTGGGGCCCGACCCCGTGCCCCCCAGTGCCCACGCCGCCCCGCCTCCCTGTAAGGGCGCAGGTCTGGGGCCGGACCCCGTGCCCCCCAGTGCCCACGCCGCCCCGCCTCCCTGTAAGGGCGCAGGTCTGGGGCCGGACCCCGTGCCCCCCAGTGCCCACGCTGCCCCGCCTCCCCGTAAGGGCGCAGGTCTGGGGCCCGACCCCGTGCCCCCCAGTGCCCACGCCGCCCCGCCTCCCCGTAAGGGCGCAGGTCTGGGGGCCAACTCGGTCGTGCTCAGCGCTTTAAGCGCCTGGATCTCGGTGGTCTGTTGCGTCACAATGCATAACTGATTTACTTCCTAAGAGAAACGCTTTGCAGATACTCTCCGCAAGAATGTAATAGTCAATTGTGTTTTATTCACTATTAACTGGTTATATGCTTTATTTTATTTTTCTGTGATCTTGCTGTAGAAACAGATTTGAATCATGTTTTTAATCTTATTTTATTTTTAAAGTACAGTTGACATTCAATATTATATTAGTTTCGGGCATACAGCATAGTGATTAGACATTTATATAGCTTACAAAGAGATTACTCGGCAAGTCCAGCACCCACCTGTCATCACACATAGTTGTTACAATATTAGTGACTATATTCCCTGTGCTGTGCTCTACATTCCCGTGACTCCGTGAAAGATGTGAAGGGCTTAAGAAGCACAATTTGTCAGTTACAAAATAGTTATAAGCTTTATAAACTGAGGCTTTGAGGCGGGGATTGTGCTTATTCTGGTGGATCCTCACGTTTGAACACTGTGTTCGAAAAATGGATAAAAGACTGACATACATCCACGCTTGCCACATTATATACTGGAAACACGAGTCTGGAAAGATTGTGAGTTCTTAAGAAACAATGGGTTCAGTTGTCTTCAAGATTCAGGAAAGACTTGAGGGATCCAAACATGTTATCTTGTGGTAATCTATGAGAGCCATACAGGGCAGGGCTTTCTTTCATTAAAATTTAATTTTTGTCTAATAGTTACGCAAATATATTTGACCAAAAACTTTTACTTTTCTTACCTGCTTTTTAAATAATATTATGGATGCATAGTTGATGAACAAACATGGGACATACTTCGGCTGCACGTTTCTGTAAGTTTTATTATATGTGTACACCTCAATCAAGATAATGAACATGTCTATCACCCAAAAAACTTTCCCCAGGCCCTTTTGGGTTCCTCCCTCCAGGCTCTCGCCAGGCCCCCTTCCACACGCAACCACTGGCCTGTCACTGTAGGGAAAAAAGAAAGCCAAGGACGCCATGAGCCTCTGGGCATGATGTGTTGAGAAGGACAGAACGTTACCTGTGCGCTGCTCTTGTCAAAAAATACTTACGGAGCCCGGCTGGGCGTGGCTCAGCGGTTGAGCGTCAACCTAGGATCCAGACGATCGGGGTTCGATTCCTGGTCAGGGCACGTGCCCGGGTTGTGGGCTTGATCACCAGTCGGGGGGGAACAGGAGGCGGCTGATCGGTGACTCTCTCATCATTGATGTTTCTCTCTCTCTCTCTCTCCCCCTCTCCTCTCTCTGTAATCAATAAAGATATATTTTTTTAAAAAATACTTAAGGAAATACTGAAGTAAAATCCAGGTTGTGGGAAGTTCTACAAGACTCTTCAAAAACAGTAATAGAGTAAAAGGCCAAAAAAGGTGAGAGCAGGGCTTCAAATTAAAGGAGATTAAAGACTACAGACAGCCAGGTACCAAACATGATGCTTGGTGGAATTTTGGATGAAAAAATATAAATGACAATTTGAAAAATTTAGAGACATTTGAATATGGACTATTTTTAGGAAATACCATTGTTTTTTAAAAATATATATATATATTTATTGATTTCAGAGAGAGGAAGGGAGAGGGAGACAGATAGAAACATCAGTGATGAGAGAGTCATTGATCAGCTGCCTCCTGCACACCCCCTGCTGGGGATCAAACCCACAACCAGGGCATGTGCCTTGACTGGGAATCGAACCCAGATCTCCTGGATTCTAGGTCAATGCTCAACCTCTGAGCCACGCCGGCCAGGCAATATCATTGTTTTGATGTTAAATTTCTTGTGTATACGAATGATTATATGGGAGACTATCCTTGATTTTCCAAGATGCAAGCTGAAGTATTTAGGGGTGAGTGTCATGTTAGAAACGTCCTTCGTAAATGAAGAGAGAGAGAGAGCGAGTGCAGCCAAATGTGAAAATAGGCTAATCCATGTGAAATTCCTGTGGCTCTATGTTGTATTATTAAGTATTTATAGTTGAAAATATTTCAAAAAGTCACATGTTTCAGAGATGTTTTTATCAGTAGTAATAATTAAGAGCCACTGAGTCCTGTGTTGGCCAATTAAAGCCGAAAGCAGCCTACGCGAGGCTGCTGGGCAGTTCCGGAGGTGTGAGGCGGCCAGGCGATGCGGTGTTGAAGCTGATCACGGGGAACAGATGCCAGCGACCGGCCCCAGTGAACCGCTCCTGGGAGGACAGGGTGGCTGACACCACGGGGCCAGACCAGGGATGCTGCAGCTCACTCCGCCACCCGTTATGGGGAAAAGCTGCCTTTTCTCAGCAGAAAAGAGCCTGCAGTGTTTCTAAGTCCTGCACTGAGGTTCAGCTCAGGTGCAATGAGGAGGCCGCAGACTTCCTCCAAATGCTGAGCCTGCATGCCCAGGAGCAGGAGGAGCCAAAGCGAGGCTTCTTGCGGTCAAAGGCGGTTTCCGCCTTGGACTCCGTGCTTCCTCACAGGGCATGGCATTCAGCCCCACACGACGGGATTGGCCTGCTGGACGGGGGGGAAATGACAGAAGCCGGATGACGAATGTTCAGCCGCTGACCTCAGTGTGATGAAGTCAGGTGGAAGGGGTCTAGCTTAGGGAATGCTCTTGGGAGATTAAAGTGTTAAACTGGTTCCCAACATTTCTGTATGGTCAGCACAGGTAACTAGGACAGGCGGCAAACTAGGATTGAGGTCTGGAAGCTTTGCCAGGACTAGAGGGTGTGTGTTGGCCTGGAGGATGCCTTAGGCACATGTGATAAATAACCTCAGACATCAGATAAGCCACAATAGGCTGCTGTCCTCGGGTTGGTAGATCAGATGGACGTACGTTACAACCGGCAGATCTTCCAGAGCGATCCTGTCTTTGTTGGAGTAAACCCCCCTCCCTCTCTTTACCCAACAAGCAGTGTCTGCTGAAGGCTCATCCTCACACAGCCTCGTGAGCACTGGCAGCCCCGTGGCTGACGTAACCCAAAACGGGTTGGCTTCCTGAAGTTTCCCCACTCCTCCAGCCAGGCCTAGCTCTCCCCCATGCTGGGTCATAGCTCTGTACATACCTCCTCTGATGTTTCCTCCATAAATTAAGGCACACAATGTTTGTCTAAAAACAAGCAACAACAAAAACAAAAAAAAGTTATTTTTAACAGCATTTCCCCATACTTATTCAAAGGCAAAAATAGATATAAAAAGCCTTAAGGTTTTATATGAACTCTTAGTGTTGATATAGTTCTAAGAGATTTTTACTCTCACACAGTCAACTCAGCAAACTTTTGTCTCCAGCTTGTTCTGTCCAAGGCTAGGGCTGTATATTGTATGTGCCATGTTTTATGTATCAATAAAAATAAAGACTTTCCTTTCCAGGACACAAAACATACTGAAGGAAAATATACTTGTTAAATGATAGTTATACTTAACTTTTAATTGATGTCTGGTCCTGTTTGAAGTAACGAACGCACGCACACATTTATCTTAAGCCTCACAACAACCATATAGAATAAAAGTGATACTGTTATTTTAGTATTTTACTAAATAGAAAAATGAAGCACAGTGAGAAGGACAGCTAATAATCTAGGGATTACAATATTAGAACCCAAGCATTCTGGCTTCAAACTGGAATGGGAAAAGGACATTAGAGAAAACTGAGGACATCTGAGTAAAAGGGACTGGTTAACACTAGGCCACTGATATGGGCTCGTTAGTTTGAGAAGTGTACCCTGTGTGATATTTAACAACATGGGAAACGGCGTGGGGCATATGCAGACTCTCTGTGTTATTACTGAAAAGTTTTCTGTAAATCTAAAACTTTCCCTGAATAAAAACTTGCTTAAATAAAACACAGAAAAAAGCAGTGAGAAGAATAATATATACAACATAATTTATGTGGTAAAAATATTTATACTTATAATATGTATGTATAGAAATACATAGAAAATGACCCAAAAGTATACACACCCAAGAGTTTAACAATGTGTATGCAAAGTTTAGCAATGTGTACACAAAGTATACACAGGCAAAGTTTAACAATGTATAGTGTATACACCCAAGAGTTTAACAATGTATACACAAAGTGTGCACACCCAAGAGTTTAACATCCTGTACACAAAGTGTGCACACCCAAGAGTTTAACATCCTGTACACAAAGTGTACACACCCAAGAGTTTAACAGTGTGTCCACAAAATGTACACAGCCAAGAGTTTAACACCTGTACACAAGGATACCCATCTAAGGGCTAGAGTTTAACTGAAAGGAGGGAGATGCGTGTATCTCCACACTTTTTAAGTGTTTTACAATGAGAACACTTCCTTGCATGGTACAGTAACTTTTTAGCTACTGAAAGTAAAATAATAAAGCGGTCATATTTAAGGATGTTCAGAGGGGTGAGAGAACCTCTCAGAGAGTGAGACCATTGTAAGAAAAGGTCAGAGCTTGCCGTGTAACTCATCCAGGCTCTTCTCTAAAGAAGCAGTGAGGTACAGTGCAGAGCACAGAGCTTCCTTTGTGCCTGCCCATTCCCGCTGCCGTCCGCCCTCCCAGGCGCCTCAGGGGCGGGGCGCCGTCGGGCACCTGCTGGCTGGCATGCGGGGCGGGCGGGGCGGGGGCTGCCGCGGGCAGTGGCGGGCAGTCGGATATGGAGTGAGTGGAAGATCCTCTTCCAACAGTTGCCTTTTTCCAGAGTCTTCAATTATATCTGAGATGTCACTGTAACAACTGGCATTTGAGCAATAACAAATCTTTGCAATTTTCTCTTTGGGATTGGAGGTTCATGAATTATGCATGCTTGTGCAGATTTTTCACCTGTGACAGGTGTAGTATGGGCAATTTCCCTGACATATTAAGAAAACCAGCCATAATACCAGTAACGGATATAAATGAGATGCTCTCGTCAGTTTATTTAACCGCTTCACATCCCCCCACGGTGGAGAATGCCTTGGCGAGGCCCTCGGCGAGGGGTGGGGATGGCGCAGGCGGCCGCTGGGATGGGGCCCAGGAAGAGAGGGACAGGTTGTGCCCGTTCACTGCTCACGGATTTACTTTTTGCTGCTGAATGGTACCACCTGAGTGGCAGCACATCCCATCTGAAAAACCAGCTGGCGAGCTCAGCGGAGCATTTCCCTGAGGGATGAGGCAGGTGTCAAAAAAGGGGGAGCGATTATCCAACCAGCGCCCCTCTGGCTTCCAGGCATCTGGGCCCAGAATGCCCTGTTCCGAGGCCCCTCATTCTCTATAATCATCTTGACCTGGCAAAGTCCAGAACAAATTATAGTCAAGGAAACCAGATACTGCTTTTAGTACCCAGTGTAAACTATGTATGCTTAAGATTAAGACAGTGTTTTCCTGCCCTGCCAGCTGGCTCAGCGGTTGAGCATCGACCTAGAATCCAGGAGATCGAGGTTCAATTCTCGGGCAGGGCACAAGCCTGGGTTGCGGGTTCGATCCCCAGTAGGGGCGTGCAGGAGGAGGCAGCCGATCAATGACTCTCTCATCATTGATGTTTCTGTCTCTCTCCTTCTCCCTTCCTCTCTCTGAAGTCAATAAAGATATTGGAAGGGAGGGAGGGAGGGAGGGAGGGAGGGAGGGAGGAAGGAAGGAAGGAAGGAAGGAAGGAAGGAAGGAAGGAAGGAAGGAAGGAAGGAAGGAAGGAAGGAAGGAAGGAAGGAAATGTTTCCCTAGTGAATGGTCCTGCGTTCAGGGAGAGAACTCTGGACAGGGAATCTTAGGACTCCAGGCACAGGGTTCCAGGAGCTGTACACAGGTATTCGAAGGATCTTTCTCTCTCCCTCTAGAAGATGACGAAGTTGATCTAGAGGGAAGTTGATCGATTTGCACAGTCACACACCTAGAATAGAAGGGCTGGGAGTTGGCCCCCGCTAGAGCCTGTGTCCTTAGCTGCCGTGCTGTACGGCCTCTCTGAGCACAGGGTCCTATCAGGTGTGGGGGTGCGATCGCGGGGAAGGCGGGAGGCGTACTCAGGGCGTCATGGAATTCAGACACGGGAGACTCGCGCTGCAGCAAGTCGGGTCTGTGGGCTCACCCTCTCCCCAGCGGCCGAAACAGAGGTCATAGAGCTCTAGCTCCGCCCGGAGGTAGCTCTCTCACCAAATAAGGCCAGGTCCAGCAGAATACCCCGACCTGGTCTATTCCTTGCATCCAACATCAGGAAGTTGGAATACAGCGAGCCTCGGATGCTTTTCGGTTAGTTGTTTGGCAGTCAGCTCTGTCTGATCCAGGGTCATAGCCTGGTTTTGCCACTGATTAGACGTAAAACATTGGGGAAATAGTTTCTGCTTCTCGGATTCCACATGAGTAAATGGGGATAATTTTACTGTCTTCTGGAGTTAAGAGAATTGCATGAGTTAATATTCCTAAAGCTCTCTGAATGGCACCTGGTACACAACAGAGGCTCTATATGTGTTTTATTTTATTATCTTACCCGAGGCTGGACTGGAAGCTCATTGTGTGCACCTCACCTCCCCTGCAATGCCCATCCTCACTTTTATTAATGAAAGGCGGGAGCTTGTCATGGGAGAGGCCATGTGACCTGGATTCCCTGAGGAGGGAACAGCCAGCAAGCCCAGGTCCTGTCTTTTCTATAAAATTGAAATTTAAAGTAGTGGAGTCATGCGGACATAAATGAGGGTAATATTCTTTAAAGCACATGCACATCTGAAGTTTTAGCTACTCTGTAGCTATATGGGGGCGGTGGGTGAGACCTGTTTCTCTGGTTTTTCTTTTTTTTCTCCAAGGCAATTCCTGAGACAAGCAATTCCTGAGACCAGGATTTGAGACGAGAGGTTTATTTGGAAGCCAGGCCTGGGAACTCTGATGGAAGAATGGGGAGCTGGTAGCAGGTAGAGGCGAAAACCAACGCAGGTGCTATGCTGGCGTCAGGCAGCTGCTGTGGGCCACAGAGTCAGTCCCACTGGGACCTGTGGGGCACAGAGTAAAAGATGCCTCAGCAGCATCCCAGCTTGTCAGGACTGGAGGGCTGTGCCTGCAGCCACACTCTCTGTGCCTCTGGAGTGCCTGGTCCAGGGGGAGAGGGAGAAAGCCCACAGGTAGAGTGATCGGTACTTACACTAGGATATCATCAGAAGGTAGGGGATGGCCTTAGCTGAGGAGACACTGACTGGACATTAACAGAAGCTACCACAATAGAAATGCAGAAATAATGTAGAACTACGTAGAGATAGACTCTGGTATGGATTTTATGTTGTATATAGATACATATATAGGCCACAACTAAATGAATTCAAGTTGTTTGCAGTCTTGGTTTGTCTTTCTTCCATTTTCATGCTAACCACAATTAATGGCATGAGAAGCCCTGTACTTGTGAGTCTCCATGTCTCCCCATTGGGCCTGGAGTTCTCCTACTCCTCTCCCTGGTTGGTCTCATGACCAGCAGGGCAAAGCATGGTATCACCATACTGTGTGTCTGCGCACCAAGGCCAAGTCATACTCCCTCCAGTTTTCTCTTCAGTTTTACTGTGGTAAATCCATTCAAACACCCAGGAGTCCAATCACTTCAGTCCATCAGTTGTTAATGGGTCTTACCCCATAACTTTGTGAGAAGTCATACTATGGGGAAAAGAGACTAAAAGGAGATTGTGTAAAAGACCAAAATTGGACTATTTTTACATTCCAATAAGAAATTAAAAATATATATATACATCAGTGATCCATCAAGAAATGGATATTTAGAGCCCTCGGGTGAATTTCTGCCACCAAATGTTTTGTGAGTTTGAGAATGCATCACTATAATTCAGCTCTCAGAGCAAGTCTGTTATAGGCTCTGTCTACAAAGGGGCTGAGGCAAAACCCAGAGGTGGCTGTGAAATCTCACGGTGTCAGCGATGCGTTACTTTTTGCAGATGGACTTGGGTCCCCATTGGGTACAAACTATAATTAGATCCACCAAGGAATTTTTCATAGAGGTGTGATATTTTTTATTTCAAAAGGAAACTTATCCCCTTTAAGAAACAACAAGCAGGACAACACCAAATAAAATTTGTTCCTTCTCTTAGGCTTTCTTTCCTGTTTTCTCTATGGCTGCCTCATCGAGATTTTGTGCTGTTTTCCAATTGAAGGGGCCGTAGCCAAGCGCAGTAGCTCCTGGTGGCTACATGTGGACAGACATACGTCCCGATACGAATGCTCTATTACTGAGTGTGCCTTGGGCCTGGGCACCTGATGTGCTTCTGGTGACCTGCGTGGGCCTGGGTGTAAGTCAGAGGCGCTTCCTGCGTCTCAGCCGAGGAGCACTGGGAGGAAATGTGTCTCGGCTTCCCTAACTTGGAGGCCAGTCCGTGGTCTAGGTCCAGTCCTTATCCTCTGTGTCTTCTAGTTCAGTGTTTCCAGATTTAGCAAATATAAATACAGGATGCCCCCTAAGTTGCAATTATGTATATAAAATGTTACCTATATGTGCGGAATCAGAGAGAGAAAGCTGGATAATGGCTGATTGGGAAACACTCGAGGTTCGGGCTGCCTGCACGCCATGGGCCAGGTGAGGATTTGGGAACTGAGTGTAAGTGCAAACGTGGCCACTATTCCTGAAGCGAGCTGAGCAGCAGATTGGCCTAAAAGAATTGGTATTTTAAAATACCAGTTAGCTAGCCCGGCCGGGCGTGGCTCAGCCCTTGAGCATCCACCTAGGATCCAGGTGATCGGGGTTTGATTCCCGGTCAAGGCACAAGCCCGGGTTGTGGGCTCGATCCCCAGTCGAGGGTGTGCAGGAGGCAGCTGATCAATGACCCTCTCATCACTGATGTTTCTATTTCTCTCTCCCTCTCCTTTCCTCTCTCTGAAATCAATAAAGATATATTTAAATAAATAAATAAATAAAATAAAATAAAATAAAATAAAATAAAATAAAATAAAATAAAATCCCAGTTAGGCTGCTAAGGGACCTCAGAGATACATCCGCACTTCCGTGTCCCATCATTCCGAGCAGCCACAGCATGGAAACAGCCTAAATGCCCCTCAGTAATGGATGAATGAAATGACGCGCACACGCAATGGGATACCAGCCCGCCTGAGAGGGAAGAGATACAGTCAAAGTGAGCAGCTTCAGTCATGCAGGATGGAGACGTCCTGGAGGCTGGGCACAGCACGGAGCACACGGCCGTGGTGGTAACGCTGTTACACACTTAAAACGGTACTGAGCGGGTAGATCTCGCGCTCACTGACCTTATCACAACACCCACAATAATACTGGATCACGCGGGCGGGAGGACTCTTGGAGGCGATGGTTGTGTGTCTGGCATAGGATGCGATGATGGTTTCATGGATGTACACTTCTCTCCAAACGCAGCAAGTATCGTGCCTCAGCTGTGCACACAGCTTTCTGGATGTCAGTCATTGTTCAAGGAAGTTCTTTGTTGCAGTGGAGCCTCCCAAGCTTCTGGCTTCTGTTCTACAGCCTCAGTGCATTAAGCACATCAGCGACATCAAGGAATGCAGTCCTGGGCACGAGTTGTGCTGTTAAAGGGCAGGTGACGCAATCTGCTGTAAGGCTGAGTTATGGGAATTAAAGAATTCATTAAATCTCTCCATCAGCCTGTTGGGAGAACACTCTGCAGTGGGCTCGGCTCCAGTCCTCCGTGGAGATGTGAAGGAACGTAACCCATTCTATGGTTTCTGTCATAAGCAGCACCCCCGGGTGAAATAATGGTGTATTTAGCCCTTCTGTCCTGAACGCCTGTCTGTCTTTCTCTCTTTCGAGGCTCCAACGAACCCTAGTTTTCTTCCTTTGTGGTTAGTGCACAGGCACTTCCTCCACCCGCTGCGCAAACCAGAGGCTCATTTACTTGGCCGACACCGGATGCTCTTACCCTGCGCCAGAGCCCGCGCCAGGAGCGGGAGCCCCCGGAGTCACGACCTTGTCATCAGAGAGAGAAGCTACAACGCAGGGCATGGAAATAAGAATGTCTCAGAGGGAGCAGGAAGCTGAGGGAGGAGCCTGGGAGATTCAGCGTCTCTTGGTGTGTCTGTAATCCTCACCCAAGGATATAGCTTCATTGACTTGGGGAAGAGAGATATATAGAAAGAGAAACGTCGATGTGAGAGAGAGACATCGATCAGTTGCCTCCCATACGCCCCTGACCAAGGATTGAACCCCAAACCTGGGTATGTGCCCTGACCAGGAATTGAGCCCAGAGCCTGTTGGTGCACAGGACAACGCTACAGCCAACCGAGCCGCCAGCTGGGAAAGTCAGGTTTCCTCGGGTTTTGAGTAAACAGTAGAGTTATGGACAGAGGCTGTCCCTCTCTCCCCTCCCCTCCTGGCTCTGTTTCTCTGCATAACCCTGACTAATGCACCCACTGGGTACACGGGAGGAAGCCCTATGTCTTAGCGCGGGTGCTTCTTGAACACAGTGTGAGCAACACGCCCTCGGGGAGTTTATTTTGGGAAGTAAATCCATGGAATGGAAGCGGATGGCTGAGAGGAAGGAAGGATTGCCAGAAAAACCAAGCTCAGGGTGAGGGACTGAACTGGCTACTGTTTAAGGCCACGGACACTTAATTTTACTGGGACTCTATAAGAAGCTACTTAGAATATGGCTGGGATGACCCTGTGCTTGCCCTGGGAATCCCACCCTGCCTTTGTCAAGGACACCCAGTGATGACAACCCCACGTGCAGCCTCCCGCTGCCGCAGAGGCCGCAGGTCGGAGCACACAGACACGCTGTGTCCGCCGCTAGCGTCACGGGACTACACCTGTGTACGCCTGGCTGGGCCACCCAGGCCAGATCAGGAGGGCCGTGCGACTCAGGCGGGATGCAGCATTCCCATCACACTCTGCGAGGGCCATGCTAATTCTGTCCAGAGAAATAGGATTTGATGGAAAAGCACCACCCTTTGAATCAAGTCTTAAGGTTGGATCACAATTTGGGGAGGTAGCCAAGAAGGCCTGGGAATGAATGGGTGCTTTTGCTCTTTGAACTGAGGACAGAAGGTGACCTGATGAGGTACTTTTTGGCCACGGGCTTTGTTTTAATTCCCGCTTTCTGCAGGAGGGGCCGGCCCGTGCATTCCTGCGCATTCCTGCGCCTCTTCGTCTAGATGGTTAGTCTGTCCTGATGTGTCCTCTCTCCCTGTGTAACCTGTCAGTACCTTCCTGTTAGGAATCGGGACGCCCAAGGTTTGGGGTCACTGTGCTGTTGGGTAGCCCAGTGACTGAGGCCGCCCCCCCCCCCCCCCGAGCCTCTTTTGTAAATGGGAAGACTTTTATAGACCCTGCCCGACTGGAGTGAAAAAAAGTCCTACAGTGGGGTCCCGGGAGTGGAGAGACAGCACCCCTCCCGCGCCCCTTCCCTCCTCTGAAATCTTAGCTGCTATTGAGACCCTAAGCCCCTGGACTCGAGGCTGGCAAAATGCCTCCAGAGCCTGAAGGAGCCCTGTCAAGAGGAGAAACCGTCCTGTGCCCCCCACCCCGTTGAACGGGAAGCGCAAATGAGCCATTGTCTCCTTGGTGACCAGCCTGTTTATTCAGTAAACATTTTCTCCCCGGAAGCCCTCTGGGGTCCTGCTGGGAGTTATCAGTCCACAGCTCATTAGAAGTCTGAGCAGCTCCCCTCCGACTAATGGGGTGCCCGTCTATTTCAGGGCGGTTCATTAGATACTAATTGCACAAAGAGTGTCCGAGTTCATTCCCACCTCTCTCGTTTGTATATTCCTCGGCCCTTGGATGCTAATAGCTAAAATCCATCTATCTCCTTGGTAACAGAAGAAGCCATAAAGAACCACCAGAGCTTGACCAGGCCAGAGAGAGGAAATCGGTAGGTGGGAAGTCACTGCGTTGAAACGGTGTCGGCTCTCAGAATGAGAGCTTCCTGCGCAGGCCAGGGAAGGCCCATGAGGACACTGGACATTCCCCGGGGTGTGGTGGGCCCTTCAAGGAACCTGGCTGGTGGGTTTGGCCAGCAACCAGCCAGGCAGGAGAAGCAGGTGGTAGGCAGTAAGTTGCTGAAGGGCAGGAGCTTCAGAGAAGGGAAGCAGAAGTGACTTGGGCAGGATTCACCCATTCCCTTAGGGTAGCCTGGGCGTCAGCTGTTACCCACCAAGGAAGCAGCCTGCAGCCTGGGAGGAAAATGACACGACAGACACGCGGGTCCTGTCCTCCTGAGGCTGCCTTCTTTCAGAGGAGAGCGGCAGTGGACAAGCTGGCAAGAAAATACGTAAATAATTATAAATCTCAGGAGGTGCTGACAAGCACAGGAGACGGTAGGATGCTAAATTAGAAAAACACAGGGCAGAGAAGACCTCCTGGAGGGGGAAGGCCCACAGGGCGAGGCGGGAATGCGGGTCGGGAGGCTCCTGCGCTCTGGGAACTCCAGTCGGGGACGGCCTGCGACGGGGAGACCCCCACGTGTCGCCCCAGCCTCTCCTGCGTGGATCTAGGTCCCCGCTGTCCCCTTTCCCTTTGTCATTTGATGCCTGTTACTGAGCTCGAGGGTCAGTAAAATCATCCCTGAACCAGAAATTACTTTTGTTTACTGCACCTTGACAAGCAGGGTCAGGAAGCATCTTGTAACAACGTTTAGAGGCCAACGATTAGCCAGGAGAAAGTTCACTCCCCGGCTCCCCAGCAAGGGCGGGAAGCTGGAGGGTGGAATCCCCCGGGCACCTCTTTGGAACTTCACAGCTGTTAACAGGCCTCAGGGTCACTGGTGCCTGGCAGAGGCCAGTCCTTGTCTTGCTTCTGCCAGCTGGGATGCAGGAGCTGTCACCTGGAGGTGGCGCCCGGGAGTGTCATCCCAAAGCCCCCAGATATAGACTAGGTGCAGGGAGAGGCCCCAGCTGTCTATCACCACGCGGCCAGGACCCCAGACCCAGCAGCTCGGGCGGGAGAGCCTGAGCCTCAGCTCTCCCGCGTCCAGCTGACGGGAGGGGAGGCGCAGGAGGAAAAGGGGCGTCAGAAAAATGTCAGGATGGGGCGCGGTGGTGGAGGTGTGCTCCTGGGCGCACGTGTGCGGTTTTAAGCTAGGCCGTCTTAGCGAACATCAGGCTCCTGACAGGGAATCGCGCTGCAGGGGTTTCTTCGGAAGGCCATCTAGAGGAGCCTCGGTAGGGGAGCTGGGAGAAGAGGAAAGGAAGGCAGGTAAAGACGTGCTGTTGGGCAGGTTGCTACTGCTCGGTGGTGGCACGTGGAGGTGGCGGCTGCAAGTCCCCGGGATCCCCGAAGGCAGTATAGGCCTTGCGCTGGGACCGTCCTCCCAAGGACACTTCATTCTTCCTCAGCTGTGGGCTCCTCAGACGGCAGACTCGGCCCCGACCTCTGCTCCCCGCGCCCCGGGCGGGCCGCAGAGCTGCGGCCATTCAGTGACTGCTGCTGCTTCAGGCCCCAAAGGGATGCGCGGGCAGGGTCGCCGCAGGAAGCTGCCCGCCTTTACCGAAGGCAGGGAGGTACTTTGGTAAAACCGACTTCAAAACAAAAGGCTCTCTCTCTGGCACGGACACCCAAGGCCAGCATTTGAACTGGTTAAGTAAAGATGATCAGTTTCATAAAATGTTGCCTTGCAAAGTAATGTGGTAACTCTTCCAGGAATTTTGTCATTTCTAGTTCAGATATTAAACCCCCTTGACTTTTGTGTTTTTTTGATGAAAAAAGTAGATGTTCCTTTACCCTTTTCAAATTATTTTCTAATTAGAACTGTATTTGCTGGCAGATTCTAGCGCTATCTGCATTCATGTCTTTGGGAAAATGGGAATCCGGCTTCCCCAGCCATTCATTCGTTACCAAAAGGCAGGAACCTGCAAACGGAGGGAGGTGGGAGAAAGCTTCAGAGTCTTGGACAAGAAGCCGAGTGATGGAATGTTCTCTGTTCAACAGCTCGGGGAACCGTCCTTGTGGCTCGGAGTTGCACTAATTAGGTCTGAGATGAGGGGGAATTCATATGCCTCTTCTGGTTTTGATACCTTTGGGTTGTGTAATTGAACGTGAGTAGAACAGAGTTGTGGGTTTTCTTCTGCGGTTCATTGGTGACTTGGGCACAGCCAATTGAAGAGACAGGGGAGAGGGGACTGGATTGCGGGTCAAAAATCATGAAAACTTCATTCTCGATTCAACCAAATAAAAATCCATTTTTAATATATGTTTTAAGCTGAGACTAGGTAATTTGTGAATGAGCATTCCATAGCGCAAACCGCATTTCAAACCCATTATCCTAAACAGTGCTAAACACTTCTTGCAGCCTCAGAACCAGGGAAAAATGCAGTAAAGATGGTCGTAAAGGTGAAAATTACATTTTTCAGCCTTCATTTTAATTTCAGTTTAAATTTTATTTTGAGCAAATGGGAGGTATTTATCCCTACAGGAGTCTTTCTCTTTCGTGTTAGGTTTGTGAGAGCCTGTCCTCCCGGTCATTATGTCATCGCAGTGCTGCAGCTAGGCTGTGGACGGATTGCTGTTTTAGAGAAGTCTGAGCGATCACAGCCTACAATTTATGCCATACCTTAAATGGTAATGACTGTGATTTGTTTTAGAAATGGCTGTTATAATCGAACCATTAAAACTCCAAAACAAACTGCTCTTCACAACCATTAAACTGAAACAGTGCATGTTTTGAAGGTTTTTTTAAAACAGTGAGGATTGATCTGTTAGCTCTTAGCTTTGTGGAGAGAACATTAAGTTTTCCGTGACAGGAGACTAGTCTCTCTCTCAGGTCGTCGCTTAAGCAAACATTTGCTAATGGAAATTAATGGCAAGGATATAACTTTCTTAATTCAAAAGTTCTCACTGAAGACATAAAGGGTGTACCAAAATCCATACTATTATTTCAAACAAATTGACCGAGGATGAGTAAGCCAAGATGTTTCAATCAGTGATGCAGGAGAGAGTCCTGACTTGCAAACAGAAATAAAAGTAACACCTGCATTGGAGGAAATGGGTGACTCAACCAGGAGACGAGATTAGCGCCCCTTACTGAGGGGTTTTCATTTAACTTCAGAAGAACACGTATTTCTGAGTCCAGCCTCTCATCTGCACACTGACCTGGTTGGACCCCACATTCTCATTCTGTGAGACACTTCTAGATCGAAAGGCGTGGGCATGAAATGATATAATTAGGATATTAACAGGAATATATTTCCTTCAACACTGAACTCAAATTTTACTATGTCCCTATGGTGCCAAACAATTTCCCAGTGGCTCAGTGGGTTGAGCACCCTCCTGTGCGCCAAAGGGTTGCCGGTTCGATTCCTAGTCAGGGCACCTATGGAGGGCAACTGATTGATGTCTCTCTCTCCTCAGCATGCCCTCGGGTGAGGATTTAAAAAAATACCCCTTTAATATATCTCCTTAACTTTCAGCATAAAGACTCAGCTCCTCACTTGTGTAGCTTCCCATACAGGTTGAGGGAATTAATAAAGGGGACCTTCGGGTTTGGACAGAGATCTTTTTAAGAGTCATGAGTGCAAAAAAGAGGTCCCTTATAATCTACAATTTTCAGTTCTATCATCTAAACATAGGAAAATCATGTTCTGTTTGAAGATGTTTTGTGAGGAATAAAATAACTGGCATAAAAGAGGTACTCAATAAGTTGTAACTTTATGATATAATTACAAGGTTAACAGTACTGTATAAGAAACTATAGCATTATATCCATTTATTCATAATTATTGTAGTCACTGGAGTTATTTAATTGTTCCTACAATAATAGTTAACAGGGTAAATTGTCTGAAGTTCATTTAAAAACAGAGTTCACAATGTCTAAATGCAATACAACATTTTTTTAGCACGTGTAATGGTGAAGGTCTAGAACATAGCTAGAGACCATTGGATCAAGGAACTCCCAGGCACCTGTTATAAATACCCATCTATCATCTTTGTATCCTATTTATTGGCTTTATCTTCTCAAACTGCTTCTGCCACTTGGGTGGGACTTGGCTCCCTCCGGCTCCAAGGATCCAGCCTCCAAGCGTCATAGCCAGAAAGGAATAAAGCTTCCTACGCCTAGTACAACTGGAATGATCCTGAAGACCTCCCGTCAACCATGCGTGGCCGGGTATCCATTCCTCAGAACAAGCACCGTGGCCAAGGAGCCGAGACGCTGACTAACCAAGCTGGAGCCAGAGCCCGTCCGCCGCACTGCGGCCTAGTGCTGTACCGGGGAACAGGCAGCCCCTTAAATCTTAGGAGCGGAGGGTGCTGGTTTGTGTTTGCCCTCAGAAATGAAGCTGGCGCCCCGGCCAGTGTGGCTCAGTGGGTTGTGTAGTCCTGTGCTCCTAAAGGTTGCTGGTTGGATTCCCAGTCGGCACATGCCTGGGTTGCAGGCTCCATCCCTGGTAGGGGGTGTGCAGGAGGCAGTCGATCGATGATTCGCTCTCACATCAATGTTTCTCTCTCCCTCTCCCTTCCTTTCTCTCCAAACTCAATTAAAAAATGAAGCTGGCATGCATAAAGCCATTGAGCAAATGGACAGGAACCCACAAGTATTCTGTGGTGTCCACCACGCATGTTCAACAATAAACAACTTATATTTACATAGTTCCAGGCTCACTCTTCGCGTGGGTTTCTTGAGGCATCACCTCCATCCATGAGAAACATTGTGACTCATTTTCAGCAAAACTAGACTGTGGTTTCCACTGGCCCCTGCACATGGTACTGATGACCAGGGCATAGAAGCCGAGGGTTTCAGTGGGGAGCACAGCACCCTGAGCTCGGTGATTCTAGTCTAGGTTCACCCGCATCATGGGACTGTGGGGTCATTTCATCTTTCCGACTCTTGGTTTCCACATGTACAGAATGAAAAGTCTCTGGTATAAGGTCTTTCCAACTCTATTTTCTCTAAATTTACTTATATATCTATCATTTGAAGCAAACACACATATCAGGGACGTTCGTTAACCTGTATTTTTCTGACTTCTTTTTTCTAATTGACACATCTATTTTCTCTCTTTTTAAGTTTAAATCTATTTCCTCTTTACAAACTACCTGAGCCATTATGAAACCACATTAATGACTACTGTCTCCTGGGAAAGTCTTTCAGTTTTTCTCTAAACTCCTAGGTCTTGCGTGGGATAAATTCGTGGTCCCTCCTTAGGCCCTGCTAATTCACTCTCCCCGGCCTTGTTTCTCTGCTTCTCTGTCCTTTTATCTCTTTAGATGGTCTTTAAAGTGTTCAGTTTTTCAGGAATTGCCCTGGTTTTAACTCTTCTCATAGAATTCAGAATTCACAAACACATGTACATAGAATTGTTAGATGTCTGGTGATTCTACTCATGAGGGATCCTTAGAAATTTAGGAATTTAAAACCCAGAGCTCATCTGCCACATCTGTACTTTTATAGGAAACTCTTTCATTGGGTGGGTTTCTTAGAAGTATTAGAGATTCTGAGACCTGCTCTAGCAGAAGTTGGGTCATGTTTCTATTTATAGGTACCCCAGCTCTGCTACAGACACGTTTGCCCAGAGAAAAACCTTTGTGAAATGAGAGGGGGAGAGCATGGACTTGTTGTCCCACTGATTATGCATTTATTGGTTGATTCTTGTATGTGCCCTGACTGGGGACCGAACACATACCCTTAGCATTTCGGGGCCATGCTCTGGTCTCGTATCTGGGGGCCGGGAGGGTATGTCAACAGTGAGGATGGGCGATGATAAGACTCTGGTGAGATGCTCGCGTGCTGAGTCATGGCTCTTGGCCAGAATCACCACCTAATACAACTTTTGCCCCCGAACTATACCTGGTGCCCAGCTTCTCCTTAGTGTCCTGTCCTGCGTCCTTCCAGAATCACTCACACTCCAATAGCCAGACCGTTGGGTCCAGCAGCTCCCGTGTCTGTTCCTTCCCCACAAATTTCTACTTAGACTTTGGTCCTTCCTTAGACAAGAGTCTTACCCTCAACAGCCCCTTCCTTACGTGTTATATCTCCTACAGTGGCCCTAAGAAGGAGCTTGTCAACTCATTTCTTTCTCAAAACCATCATGTGACATTAAAAACAACAGTAACAACACAGAGACGTCCTCATGTGCATTCCATTCATGGAAGCT
This sequence comes from Miniopterus natalensis, assembly GCF_054644295.1. Taxonomy (NCBI): domain Eukaryota; kingdom Metazoa; phylum Chordata; class Mammalia; order Chiroptera; family Miniopteridae; genus Miniopterus; species Miniopterus natalensis. Next base: position 40,885,923 of record NC_142096.1, on the reverse strand, counting down.
GGGATTCGGGTGGTTAACAGGGACTCTGAGCGATGCAGATGGCAGGAGGCTCCTTCGAGATCAGTCACTGAAATTCCCCACTCAAGGTCATGGGACCTTCACACTGCACCAAAGTCGCCTTGTGGAGGATTCCAGGACGACACGCACCAGGGCCCACACAGCGCCTACTCAATAATTCATTATAAATGTTAGGACTTACAAGGCAATATAGTCCTTAATGGCCATTCTTAAGCTTCCTGCCACAGGAGAGCAAAGACCAGGAAGCCCCGTGGGGCAGGAAATGCTGGACACCAGGGATCAAACCATATAAGGAACTGAAACTGCCCAGAAGCACCAGTCCCACATCTCCATTCCAAGCCACCAACCAAGACCCACTGAGGACAAGAGCTTCCCACCAGGGGCTGCATGTAAGGAGGACTCCAGCTCCTGGGGGCTCCCATCGTGGACCCAGTACCCCTCGGCTAGGGGCTGTGTAACCTTTCCCTTTGGATACCCCATCCCCCAACCCCTTTCCTTAAGTGAATTCCATTTTTATTTGTTCACTGTCTGAGATGGTTCTTTAGCTGCCCATATCACTGACCTTAACTTTTCAGTAACTATAATTATTTATACCTGAGCTCTCAGAAAGATTTTAATTCAGGGTCTAGAAAACAGCTTTATTTTTTGTTGTGGAAATTGCTTCTGTGTTTAACACTTGCCAAGCTCAAATTATACCTTTTTTTTTTTTTTTTTGCATTTCAATCAAAGTTATTTAAAATGACAGGTACAAATGTATTCAAATCAAACTATTTCTAGTCTCCTTTTGAAACTGGGAAATCTTTTAATAAGGCATGAAGGGTAAACTGAACCATAACAGAGTGAAGATTTAATTTGCTAGTAACCATGTCCATTTTACCAACGTGCGTATTTGCATGAGAACAGGAGATGTCTTTCAGAGACAAGAGTCCTGAACAACTCGTTGAATTACAATTAAGACTATAAAATGTGTCAGGCTGAAAAATTTGGAATAATAAAATATAGCAGAACTGACTTCCTTGATATGAAAGACAGAGAGCAAAGGACTCAATGAGAGCAAAGAGAAATCTTATTTTATGGACACTTCTCAAGTGTATCTCCCTCAGCTGCATCTTATATCACTGGAATCAAAACCCGCTGTAGATCACCTGCTGAGTTGCTGTTTTGAGTGTCTCTTAAAATGGAAACTTTCAAGTTATAGGAAAAAAGGGACACTAACATAAAAATTCAGGAATAAAATGTAGTGCTTCCCGTAAATCCCAAGCCTTGCTGCTTATGTGAATTACTGGTTTCTCTGTGCTTTTCTAGAATGACCAGTACTTGCATCGGGCGGGGCGGGGCGGGGAGGAAGTAACTCTTGACAGCTGGCATTTCAGGGGTTGACAAACAGCTGCGCGCAACAGGAAACTTTCCTGGTTGACAGTGACCACGGCACGTGGTGGGGAAGGTCCTGCTCCCTGGCGTCTTCAGCGCGCCGCTTCGTTTGGTTTAGCTGCTGCCGAGACCCCGTAAAGGGAACTGCGTTTTCAAGGCTGTTTGAATTTACGCCACCTGAATGTCCTGACTTGCGAGCAGGATGTTTTCTCAGCGAATTGGGTACTTTAATGAGATCTACTGGGACAGCTGGGGTCGGGCCGCTGGTCACAGCACAGGAGGGACTGAGTGCCAGGCTCCGTGGTCATGCTGGGCTGAATTCCAGAGACGGCCCTCTTACCTCTTGCTGTGGCTGTCACCAGAAGGACTCACTTGTGTGCTTTGCATTGTGACAGTTGTTCACTGGTTGGGCCGGGTGCTTCATCCCAGAGATACAGACAGTGCTAAGCCACGAAAAATAAACATTTACATAAAAACTGATAAACATCCTCCATGTGCAGTGAGATGACCTCTCTTCATGCATCCTAGGCCCCTTCATTTCCCCAGGCGTGTCACGCGGGAAGCCCTGGCGCGTCGGAGAGCTCCGGGAGCCCGGTGTCCTTAGGGTGCACAGACGACAGGGGCACCCGTGCCGGGAGGGGGGCTCGGGAAGGCCTCAGTGCCTCGCAGTCTTAATACACCGCTTCTCTCAGGCTCCTCCGTTCAGGAGCTGCTCCTCAATCACTATTGATTTTGGAGCAGCTGTTAATTAAAAATGGATGATAAAATACAAAAATAAAATTCATAATTAAAAAACGATTCTTATTGGACACTATCTAGCATCTATTCTAAATCCATTTCAACATGCTTTAGGTAGCTTTTTAAATGAGTAAGTGCTGCCATAAGCTTTTTATTTTACAGCTTCAGAAGGACGTGACACAATCCGAGTTCACAGGCCTCTAACATCTTCCCACGTGTCCTCGCTTTCTGCCCTGTTGCCATCCTCTGTGGCCTTTTCAAGCCCGAAATAGGTGTAATTGAAAAGGGACCTTGTTATCTGCAAGTCCCCAAATACAGGGGGTGGTGAAGTAGGTTTACAGTTGCAATACAAGAGATACTACAATACTGAGTAATAATAAACCAAGAATATGCTCTGTTTTTCGCACTCACAACTGTGCCCCTGCTGTGCCCACACTGTGCCCTTCCATAAATCCATCTCCTCGTCTACCTCTTCCCTCCTCTCCCCTCCCTCCTCTTTCCAGCCCCTCCCTCTCTCTGGCGGATTTGTTGATATGTTGCTATTGGACTTTTTTAGGAAAAAATACAACAGTATTTTAATTTTTTTAAAGGGAAAACCAACTGGCTGTTTTCTGCTTGTTATAAGAAAGGCTAGTATCCCCATTACCGCCAGTGCTTTATGAGGCTGGGTTATTTACTGACCCACAGAATCTCAGTTTGGATGCAGCATCTGGCTGCTCAATGAGGTCTTACATTTTACACAATTTTCTCTCTGCTTCACCAGAAAATACACATCTAAACTTGATATAAACGCCAACTACTCCTTTATGTCAGTTTAATTTATTTCCAAACTTGTATAAAACTCTTAGGTTACCGAGATGTCCTAGATTAGAGCCTGGCCCCTGCCCCTCCACGTCCTCCTGTCCTGGGGGTGCCCCGGAGGGCAGAGGCGAGAGGCGGCTTGGGGGAGGGAGCGCGTGGGGGGCAGCGAGGCGGTGGCCCGGCCCCCTCCTCCCTGGCCGCCCTCCGCTGGGAGAGGGCCCTGCGCTCGCCTGTGGGCGGCGCCCCCCGGCGCGCACGGGTTCAGAACCCCGCGCTGCGCCTGGCGCTCGGGAAGCGCACGCTGGGTCGCTGAATGCCAGGTGCCTGTGCCTGAGCAGCTGTCTCAGCCTCCCTTCAGCTAGGCCGCAAGCTCCACGGCCCGCAGCGTGACCGCCTTGTTTGCGGCTGGGACACTGCGCTTCGCGTGGACTTGGCGTGTGAACGTGCGCAGCGCCTGGGAGGCGGACTCGGCAGCAGCGCGGGGGTAAAGCTCCGTGCTCCACCCAGGCCCGCTCTGCCTCCTCCCGGGCCCTATGAAGTGTCTTCGTTTCCTCTGGCCCACACTTTGCAAAGGCCTCGTGCAACATCAGGTGCTTGCGGGATATACTCTCAAGCACCCCAGCGCACTTGGAGACAGCTCACTCACTGTCACCACCCCAGGGTGGCGAAGGGTTAATGCGGGGTAATCCTCTGATGGCCGAAACCCGGGAGCTAAATGGATTGATACGCATGGATGCTGGCATTTGTTAGCTGTGTCGTCTTGAATGGTGTCATAACTCCATGTACATGAAGTTCCTCATAAGAAAATATAACGATAATGATAGTGGATTGAAGATTCAGTGAGAGCATGCATAAAAGTGCCCGAGCAGTGCCTAACAGAATAAACACACATAATTCATTCCATTAACATTTAAATTTGTAAAATACATATGTGGATACATTTTAACTGAAGAAACAATATACTTTATTTCAGAAAATTCATCTCACCTTAAAGTGGCAGGTAGTTTTACCTAGATCCTCTCTCTGTCCCCTTTAAGCGCCATAATAACCCTGAACTCTATGTCTTTTCATTCACCTTTGCAGTGAAAGAAATCGAGGGTCACAGGATCGACCTTGTTTGTGTGTAGTTAGCAAGTGGAAAGCTAGAATTTCTGTCCCTTTCTTTGATGTATTTCCCAAACCATCCAATCAGAAAATATTCTACCCAAATTTCCCTAACAGTAATTTCCCATTGCCCAATCTAGGGGCAAGTTCCTAAAAACAGAACAAATTATGTGAGCACCATGTTTTAATTATTTTTTTAAATTTGAGATTATAAAGTTGCATGCAATTGTAAAAAAGTAATAGAGAGATTTCATGCGCACTTACCCAGTTTTCCCCAATCAAGAGAACTTGTAAGACTGTAGCACAACCTCACAACAGGAGTTTGGCAATGACAGTGAAGATCAGAGCTGAGGGCACGTTTGTCCCGCAGTCCTCCTGTCCTTTCACAGCCTTAACCCACCCTCAGGCCACGCTGCCCTGAACCCTTAGCAAACACTACTAAAAGTTCATCATTCCACCAATGTCATAAAGTTGTAGGGTATGCAACGCTTGGAATTTCTTTTTTTTTTTACTCACATTTTTCTGGAGATTCATTCAAATTGTTGCATGAAACAATAGTTACTTTTTATTACTGAGTAGGATTTGGTAGTGTGGCTAGACCACGGTTTTCTTAGCTATTCACCCATTAAGAGACAAATGGGTTGTTTCAAGTTTGGGGCTATTACAAATAAATCTACTGCAAACATTTACGTGCACGTTTTGGTGTGAACAGAGACTGTCATTTCTCTATGATAAATGCACAGCAGTTGGATTGATGGGTAGCATGGTAATTGTTTGTTTATTGTAAGAAACTGGCAAACTGTTTCCCCTGGTATCTGCACCGCTTGACGTGTCCAGTAAGGATGTGTTAGCAACCTAGTTTCTCCAAATCCTCCCGAACATTTTGTGTGGTCACTGTTTACATTTCAGTCATTCTGATAGGTTTGTAGTAATTCATCGTGTTTTTAATTTGCATTCCCCAAATGTTTACTAATATCAAACACCTTTTCATATGCTTATTTGCCAACTGTAATTACTTTTGTAATATCCAATTTTATGGATTTTGTGTATTTTCCAATTTGATTGTTTTTGCTGTGAGTTGCCAGAGTTTTTTATTTATGCTAGATGTGTGCTTTGTAAATGTTTTCTACCGGCCTGTAAATTATCGTTTCATGCACCTAAGAGTCTTTTACAGATCAGTAATTTTTTACTTTTGATTAGATCTAAGATATCAATATTTTATATTATGGGTCACCGTCTCAGTGCCAAGTCTAAGAACATTTTGCCTAGTTCTAGACCTTCAAGATTATTTTGCCTAGTTCTAGACCTTCAAGATTTTCCCCAATGTGTTTCCTCTAAAATTATTATAGTTTTGCATTTTATGTTGAAGCCTGTGATCCATTTTGAGTTGTTTATGTAAGTTGTGCAGTTTTAGGTCAAGGCCACTTTTGTTTTCCAATTGAGTCAGCACCATTTGTTAAAAAGACTATTCTTCCCAATGTGAATGGCTTTTATCCCTTTGAAAAAAATCTGTTGTACGTATATCAGGAGTCTGTTTCCGGTTCTCTCTTTTGTACCATTGATCTAAGGTGTCTACCTCACCCCTGCCAGTACCACACTGCCTTCGTCGTTAGCTGTGTAACCTTTTGGAACCTGCTAGAATGTTTCCTCCCATTATTCTTCCTTTTTCAAAATTGTTTTGGCTGTTAAGTTTATTTGCCTTCCCATATAAATTTTAGAATAATCATGTACATATCTACAGATATTCATGCTGACATTTCATTGGGAACTCTGTCAAATCCCTATATCAATTTGGAGAAAATAGAAATATTTACTATGTTGTGTCTTCAAATTCATTAACATGATCTTTCTCTCCATTTCTTTCCATGTCCTTGATTGCTTTCATCAACATTTTGTAGTTTTTAGCACACAAATCCTGAATATGTGATATTAGATTTATACCTAAGTATCTCATTCTTTAGTGGTTTTAAATGGTATTGTACTTTTAATTTTGGTAGCCACATGTTCATTGCTAATACAATATATACAAATATGCTACTTTTTCTATGTTGATCCTGATTTCTGTTTTCTTACTGAATTCACCTTTTACTTCTAGGAGTTATTTTTTATGTTGTTTAATATTATCTGTACATAATCATGTCATCTGCAAATAAAAACAGTTCTAGCACCTTCTTTCTTATCTGTTCGCCCCCGATTTCCCTTCCGCGCCTCACTATGCCGACCGGGCCTCTGGTGTCGGGTTGAACACGAGTGGCCGGAGTAGGCGCCTTGGCCGTGCTCATGGTCTCAGTGGGGAACGTTAACTCTCAGGTCATCACTCTAAAATGTCACAGTACCTATAGGTTTGTTGTAGATATATTTTTCAGTACGTTTTTACTGATTTTAGAGAGAGGAAGGGAGAGGGAGAGAGAGACGGAAACATCAGTGATGAGAACGAATCAGCGACCGCTTCTCCTGCGCCCCTGCTGGGGACCGGGCCGGAGCCCAGGCCGCGCGGAGCTTGGAGGGGGCGCTGGGCCAGGGGCCGCGGGTGCTCCTCGCCCACGCCAGGCGCTCCCCACTCTCCTGTTTCCCGGGGGTTATCACCGGGCGGTGTTGAGTTTTGCCAAGTACTTTTTCTGCATCAATGGATCCCATCGTGTTATGGTTCATTTTTATTCAGTCCAGTGTATTTTTACTTCCCTTGAGACTTTCTTCTGGCTCATTCATTATTTAAGCTTCTGTTGTTTAGTTTTCTAGTTTTTAGAGATTTCCTGTTATCTGCCTATTGGTTTTTAGTTTTATTCTTTTGTGGTCAGAGAACGTATTCTGTATGATTTCAGTTTTTAAAAACGTGTTGATGTTTGTTTCTGGCTGAGGGCCTCGCCTGCCCTGGTGGCTCCCCCAGGAGCGCCTGGAAAGAGCAGTGTCCTGCTGGTGGGTGGGCTACTGTCAGGGTCCATCCGAGCCCTTCGCGTGGGGACAGTGGCCAGTTCCTGCACACTCTTTCTCACGTCCAGCGAATTGCTCCGTCGTTGCTGAGGGAACCTTCTCCGTCTTTAGTCGTGGGCTTGTCCATTTCTCTTCTCCTTCTCTCTGCCTGTCCTTCACCTGTCGCTGCTCTGTGTTTCGTATAAACACACTTGCAATGTCTCTGTCTTCATGGTGTATTGACCCACTTATCACCACACAGTGTCCCTCTCTGCCTCTGATAACTATTTGCTCTGAAATATACTTTGTCCAAAATTAATATAGATAGGCTTACTTTATGCTGATTAGTGTTGACATGTTACAGCTTCTATTCTTTTATTTTTAACCTACATATATCATTGTATTTTCAATGAGTTTCTTCCAGACAACATAGAGTCAGGTTTTTAAAATCTACTTTCCCAATTTCTGTCTTTCAACTGGTGTACCTGTAATATTAATGTGTTAGGGCTTATGTCTGCATTTTATTTTAAAGCCTTTTTGTTTGTTTCCTCTGGAGTTTCTTTTATATGTTATTCTTTTGGTTACTTGCACATTTGGGGAATTGTTTTATCTATGGCGTGCTTTAGTTTATCCCTTTGTACAGTCTTTGCGGAGGGTACTCTAGGGATAAGCTTATGTAGACATTACTTATTACTGTGTACAGGTGCTGCCATTTTACCAGTTCCAGGGAAACATGGAAACCCCACCTCCCTTTATGCTTTTCTCTGCCTTGTTTATAACAGAATCATCTTAAATATTTTCTCTCTGTGCATTCATAACCCCTCAAAGTGTGTTACAATTTTTAACAGCCCTAAACATAACTTAGAAGATTGAATAGGAAAGAAAAGTCTACTGTAGTTACTCAAACATTTGTTCCCGGTGTTTTTCCCCCTGGATTGTCTCCATTGATCCTCACACTATGCCCAAGAGTTGATAAGACATTGTTAACTTTCCCTTTCCTCGGACAACAACTCAGCTTTATAAGTGAGTCTGTCCTTGCTCGCTAGCTCCGAAATGGCACAACCAGAACTTGAACTCCAACTCTAGAGCTCTTTCTCCTCCAACAGACTGCCTCTTTCACGAAATTCGGTGATCACTAAAGTGCGTCCCCTACAAGACAGCCAGCCTGGCCTTGAATCCAGCTCTGCCATGGGCGCACTTTGTGAATCAGCAAAATGAACTTCTCTGTCCCCCACTTTTTCACCTGTACACAGTAGTACTATGGGGAATAATATCCAGCATACAGTTAGTTGGCTTTTATTAGGTAAACCCAACTTTGCCTGTAGGAACTTTATAAACAGGAGCCCGGTTGGCACGTCTGTGACAGCAGAGACCAACCCAATGGGAGAGCAAGGTGTGGCTGGAGGGTCCTCTCCAGGGACGTATTTGGGTAGTTAATGCCGAGCCACAGTAGGTGACTAACTTCGCTTGGGATGGCAGAGGGACCAGCTAAAAGATTTGGATTGCAATGGGATGATAAAAAATGTATTTTTTAAAAGTTAAACTTGCCCAGAGTGTGTGTGAAAAATGCATTGGAGGCGGAGAGCTCCCTCTGACTTTCCATCCAGTCAAAGTCTACGGAGATGACGGGCATATCTCCTTGGTCCATCTTTCATAAGAGCTCCTGTATAGATCTGTTTTTATAAGAATCAAGCTGCCTGGCCAGCGTGGCTCGGTGGGTAAAGCATCAGCTTATGATCCGGGACATCCCTGTTCAATATCCCGTCAGGGCACGTGCCCGAGTTTCGGGCTCGATGCCCAGCAGGGGGCGTGCAGGAGGCAGCCGATCAATGACTCTCTCTAATCATTGATGTTTCTCTCTTTCTCTCCCTCTCCCTTCCTTACTCCGAAATCAAAAACATTTAAAAAAAAAAATCAAGCTAAATTTCCATAGAGCATGTCTGAGTTAAAGGTTTTTTTGTTCATTGCAAGTAGTCCTAGCAGTGAGAAGATTAATTTTTGACAACTCTGTATGTATGGCTGTAATGTGTTCCCCTGAAATACAATTGGATATCCTGACACTGGAGGGAACAGATTGAACTCAATTATTTTATTCTCTCCCTTATTATTGAAATATTGAAACACAACAGACACCCTTTTTTCCTCCTAATTGCTGTTCTCTGGCTGCTGGCATATTGTTGATTTTCAGAATTTCAGATATTGATGTTGAAGTCACACCGTATATTTCTGCACCACAAGCAAGTGTCAGAAATAAAAGAATTGTGTGAGAAAGCACATGGCAAATCAAGAAAGCTCCCAGCACTGCTCCCTCACCAGGAGCACACGTTGGTCAGAGCAGAGAAACAGATCTGCCTGAGTCTTTGACAGGGGCAGGGGAGGCTCCACATGGGCCCATCTGTCATCCTGGGCAGGCTGGGCCTTCCTGGTGGCTGCAGGGGCCTCACCACTGCCCACTGCGGCCGCCCCTTGCCTGTGCCGAAAGCCTGCGACCGGCAGAGCCCGGCCAGCGATGCATTTCCAGGGCCTATGTGGGAACTGACATAAGTGAGAAAGAGAAGGGAAGGGTGCCTGGTGTGTCAGGCCGATCTTCCCAGCGCTGCGCGTGTGTCTTGCCACACAAGTGAGGGATGCCCGGGAGCATGAATGGCAGAACAAGAGAATAAAGAAGGAATCGAAGGGAGAGACAACGAGTGAGTGGGGGGCACACTTCTTCCTCTGCCCTAACCTCGCCTCGGTCCTTGGGCCACTGTGAGCTTCATTTACGGGCTACACCCTCATTTACTCTTTCTTAAACTAAGGCTTGTGGACTTTATAAATAGTGCCTTGTATTTGTCTGGTATCCTATAAGCCTCTATGCCCGAGATCTCATTGCAAACAGGCAGCGATGCTGAAGTAAGTATTACCATTGATGGAGTATAGATGGGGTGGCTGAGCTCAAATAAATCCTCTAACCAAAATAAAGCAACAGCCAGGAATCTGCAAAACTGTCCCTTGGACCACCCCTCAGGCTCCACAGTTCTACCCACTGCTGTCCAATCAGTTGGGGGCTCACTTGGAAGCACTGGTGTGTGCCAGGCTATTCTGTCCTGGCTTTCTCCTGCTTTAAAGGCTTTTTAAGGGGATTTACTTACTTATTCAAGAAACGTTAAGAGAGTCTGCTGCACACTAGTCACTGTTATTGGTGTGTGAGATATATCATGGATGAGAGAGGCATAATCCCTGTCCTGAGGTGCTTACATTTTATGGGAGTGACACTTACAGCCCGGTGTTTTTGGAAGGCCGCCATAGAGAAGATACAGGAGGCCTGGCTGCAGTGCAGATGCACGTCACCGAGATTTCCTTCCTGATCCCATCCTCTTATTTGGCGACTTTAGAGTGGCAATCAACTCTTGTCCCTGACCCTGGAAGTCTCAAAATTTATCTAAGAATTTAAATCTGTTGTCTGAAAAAAAAAATCTAACCTTATACGAATTCTTTTTTTTTTTTTTCCCTTGGTTAATCCTCACTGGAGGATATTTTTTTCATTGGTTCTTTTAGAGAGTGGAAGGGAGGGGGGGAGAGAGAACCATCCATGTGAGAGAGAAACACCAATTGGTTGCCTCCCACATGCACCCCGACTGGGGCTGGGGATAAAATCTGCAACCCAGATACTTGTCCTTGACTGGGACTTGAACTCAAGACCCTTAGGTGCGCAATGCTCTAACCACTGAGCCACACAGGCCAGGGTCTTATGTGAATTCTTGAAAGATCATCTACCGTATGATCTGACCTCCTAACACAAATTGACAAGCATAGTTGTCAAGTGTCCTGGGATTGAAAGAATACAGGATTTTAGAAGAGAATGTTCCATGTTCAGGGAAAAATAAAAGGTGGAAGAATTCAGAACACATACAGTTTGAAGTATCCATGGGATAAAGACCTCTGCCCCTTTACCTGAGTGTTCAGCACCCCTCACAGTAATTCTGTTTGACTGTCTTGGTTCTTCAGCTGGCAAACCATCAGCCTAGAGGTGATAAGTGAAATCACAAGAGTATCTACAGCTACTCAACAACCAGCTGGTGCTACAAAGGAAAGAGGGAGAAATTCAGAGCAGGGCAGAACCATGAGGATGGAGGGAGTGTTCTCAGTGATGAGAGGAAGGGCTGGCACATCCAAGCTTCAGGGAGGAAAGCGGGAGCTAACCTTGTTTTGTTGCATTTTGAAGTGTGATTTTCCTCATTCCTTGAAGAAACAGCCTTAAACTCATGGTTTCCCAAACTTCTAATCAGATCACCTGAGATTTTAAAAGGAATGGTTGCAAGACCAAAATATGTGTGTGTGTGTGTGTGTGTGTGTATTTCCAACGCCCAGGATTTTGATGCACAACCCTCAATAATGTTTTGTTATTGTATTTTATTCTTGCATAAGTATCATTCAGAGTGGCTGTAAAGTAGTGCCATCCACTCCTTTGACAACTCAGAGTTGGCACTGAATACCGCGTATTACACCGAAATCCAGCAAGAAGAATGGTCTTCCTCATTAAAGTATGTCACCGAAGCTGAAAAAAAAATGAAACAGAAACAAAATAAATCTCATCACAAAAGAAGTGTTTTTATAACTGTGCAAATAATGATTGCAGCACAGTCTCGGAGCAGAACGGATGGGGCACCGGGCATCGGACCGTGCGTAAAGGAGATTAATGGATAACTCTTCAGGCTCTTTTGCTTTTATAACTTTGTTAGCCAAGTGCTCCTCCATTCTCATGGAACTTCTCAGGAGAACAAATGGCAGGCTGGAATTCTGTCTAGGATTCGTCTGTCTGCGAATGTGACAGGCCCTGCCTGCTGTCCTAGAGAGCGAGCTCTGCATGGGGGCAGGAAATAGCTTCCGTAGAATCCAGCAGGGTTCCCATCTGTAGTACTGGGCCAGGGTCGCAAATGAGGTTGGCGATAGGCGGTCCTGAGGCCATGCTTCACCACCTGCCATCTTTGATTCATCTGGAATCATACCCTTCAATTAAACCGCCTCCGGATCTTTCAATGTAGCGCTTTCCACTATATCCAGGGTATCTCCATGGGACTTGGCCTGTGCGACATGGAATCCAGTGTCCACAACCAAATGATTTGGTCTGTAGGGTCCAAAACCTGCATTATTTATCTACTGCTTCTTAATCTGCACCAGCCCTGGTCATTTTTCATCCTGAATAGATCTTAACCTTTTCTTCTAGTGTCACTCTAGTTGCCAAGGGCTTTTCTCTGGATGTCACACCTTGCTGCTGTCTTAAATGATAAGGCCCTTCTCTCTGAGGTCCTGGCCTTCAATTCCTCTCCACTCAAGGTAATACTCTGTCCTAAGGGGAAAAAGGTAGAAATGAAAATCTGATCAGTTTCTTCTACCGTTTAAAGTTACTTCATAGTTGCTGTCAAGATTGAGACTCTAGGCCTCTGATGTCACAGCTCCTCTGAGCTACATTTGCCTTCCTCTCCTAACCCAGGGACACAAAAGTTGACTATAGTGGCTAAAAACTCCAGTTCTAGAGTCAAGGGATGTGGTTTACTCCCCTGGATCTGCCGTTTAAGCTTTTGCTTAAATTCGTTGTTCCACAGCTTTCTCACCTGAGATGTAAAGATGAAGAATGTTAATGATAGAACGTACTCATAAGGTTCTGGCTAGAATTAGTCAATGTATGTAAGAACTTAGAAAGTGCTTAGTTCATATAAATGCTCAAAGACTGCAAGCATTATGAGTGCTTTTTAACTGTTCCCCTCCATTCACCTTCATATTTGTGAGTGACCCTTCCTTTCTCATATTTTATGGACTTACTTGTTCCTTTCCCTTTGCCAAGAATCCTCTTACCCTCCATTTTAGTCTCAGCTTAATGAGTCTGCTAAAAAGCTTTTGGATATATTTACCCATGTAGCCCCCAACCATTTGTTTTAAGTGTCTCATCTCAGAGTTTAGTTTCAATAGTCCTGTATTTAGCTCTATAATAACAATCATTGCACTTTACCTATTGCCCATCCCTATCCACTGTGCATTCCTGGAGGACTTCTGATCTTAGCACCCTCACTGCCTAGAACGTGACACACACACCATGTGTTTGTTAAATAAATACATGAGTAAAGAGAGAATCGTGAGTCCCGGCCAGCGTGGCTCAGTTGGTTGGGCATTGTCCTGTGCACCAAAAGGCTGCCTGTTCAACTCCCGGTCAGAGCACATGCCTCGGCTGGGGGCCCGATCCTGGGCAGAAGGGGTGCAGGAGGCAGCTGATGGATGTTTCTCTCTCACAATGATGTTTTTCTCTCTCTCCTTCTCCCTTCCTCTCTCTCTAAAACTCAATTTAAAAAATCTTTAAAAAAAAGAATTGTGAAAGTGCCATGCTGGAGAGCACAGAGAGAAATGGGACGCTCTGCGGTACCAAAGGGCATGCTGCAGTCTGGGGAGGGATGGGAATTCCTTGTCCCTGTCCTCTCCGTGGTCAGGAGTGTGGTAGAGGGAGTGAAGGCTCTTTGAGATTTAAGCCTGCGGGGGGCAGTCTCGCCTCAGATCTCAGAGCGCACTCAGAGACCATGAAATGGAGAGGTGAGGGTGACTTAGAGGAGTAGTTACACAGATGAGAATGGAAATGGGAGACCAATAGGAAGTGGAGAACTTCGGCAGATTCCCCAACTGTGAGATGAAGCCAGAGGATCCAAGTGCCAGGAAGACAGTTCTTAAACAGCAGGTGTATCCGGCGAAGGGGAGAGTGTTTCCCATGTGATTAAGTATCTGAATGAGGCTTGTTCATCAGCCAACCTGTTCATGTAGTCTGCAGCACTCACTGAAGATCGGGGCCTACATTTTCAGTCCGAGGAGACAGAGGTCAGGTTAAACACAGGTGTGTGTTTGCATGTTTGAAGCTGGGATCTTTCATTCTTGACCCAGGTAGTGGTGAGGCCCACCCAAATTCTAGCAATAAGGGTGTGTAACTGTTACCATTGTAAATATTCCTCACATTGCCTTTCTTGTTATTTGGGCTGAAATTTTCTTTTTTGGTGGCTTTCTGATGCGTCGCCTTGGAAAGACTGAACTACATTTCTCAGAGTCCTTCCTGATTCTTGATGTTTTCTCTTAGGATGAACCACAGGGGAAATTCCTGGGGGAGTTGGAGCATAGAAAGGAAGCTACAACACTTTTTTAAGCTCACATGTTTTCTTGCCAATCTGTTGACTTAATAGGCATGAAGCAGTCATTGCTCTAATTTCTGTCTCCTTCATTTCCTCCGACTCTCAGTCAGGAGTATGTGTGCTTAGATGTGTGATGAAGGACAGCGGATTCTCCAGAGTACACACCTTACCCAGGTCGGAGGAAAAATAACTTCCAAGAGTTTCAGTCCATTCTCATGGATTTCCAGCTCCTGCTTATAGATTCCAGCTTTCCCTTCCTCTCCCAGTTTATATTTCTTTCTTCCTGACTACTTGACCTGTGAGCATAAGCTCTAATGTCACATGCAGAAAAAAAAGAACTGACTGCCAGTTCCGCAACCACATAACCTTAAACACTGTTAATAAATTTCTATATCTCCATTATCTTTGTCTCCATTTCCACCCCCATCCCCTTTTCCTCCATCCCCATCCATAGTCTCATCTCATCTCCATTTCCATGCCCTTCTCCATCTCCTTCTCCATCTCCTTCTCCATCTCCATCTCCATCTCCATCTCCATCACTTTCTACATCTCCATCTCCATACCCTTCTTCATCTCATCTCCATCTCCATCCCCTTCTCCATCCCCATCTACATCACTATCTCCATCCCCTTCTATATCCGCATTCTCATCCTCTTCGCTAACCCAATCACCATCTCCATCTCCATCCCATTCTGCATCACTATCTCCATCCCATTCTCCATCACCATCTCCATCTTATCTCCATCTCCATTCCCATCCCCATCCACTTTTCCATCTGCATCTGCATCTCCATCTCCATCCCCATCTCATCTCCATCTCCATCACCTTCTCCATCTCTATCTCCAAACACTTCTCCACCTCCATCCCGATCCCAATCCCCAACTCATCCCCATCTCCATCCCTGTCTCCATCTCCACCTCCATATCCATCTCCATCCTCTTCTCCATCTCCATCTCCATCTTCATCTTCATTTCCATCTCCATCTACATTCCCTTCCCCATCGCCATCTCCATCTCATCTCCACCTGCATCCCCTTCTCCATCTTAACTCCATCTCCATCCCCTTTTCCTCCATCACCATCCTTATCGCTAACATATCTCCATTTCCATGCAGTTTTCCATTACAATGCCCATCCCATTCTCCATTCCCATCTCCATCTCCATCCCCTCTAGATCTCCATCTCCATCCCCTTCTTCATCCCCATCCCCATCTCCTTCTCCATCTACATCCCCTTCTTCATCTCCATCACCCTCTCCATCCACTTCTCCATCTCCATATCCATATCCATCTCTATCTCCTTATCCATCTCCATCTCCATTTCGGTCTCCATCCCAGTCTCATTCTCCATCTCCATCTGCATCCCCTTTTCCCTCTCCATTTCCATCTCATCTCCATACCCTTGTCCATCTCCATGTCCATCTCCATCCCCCTCTCCATCTCCATCCCCATACCCTTCTCCATCCCCACCTCCATCTCCATCCCCATCTCATTTCCATCTCCATCTCGTCCATCTCCCTCTCCCTCTCCATCCCCATCCCCATCTCATCTTCATCTCCATCCCCTTCTACATCTACATCTACATCCCCTTCTCCATCACCATCCCCATCTCATCTTTTTCTCCATCCTTTTCTCCATCTCCATCCCTTTTTCTGCCTCCATCTTGATCTACATCTCCAGCCCCTTCTCCACCTCCATCCCCATCTAATTTCCATCTCCATCTTCTTCTACATCTCCCTCTCCAGCCACTCTTCCATCTCCATCTCCATCTCCATGGCCATGTCCATCTCCATCTCCATCTCCATGGCCATGTCCATCTCCATCCCTTTCTTCATCTTCATTACCATTCCCTTCTCCTCTCCATCTCTGTCTCCATCTCCATATCCATCTCCTTCTCCATTTCCTTATCCCTCTCCATCTCCGTCACATTCTTTATCTTCATCTCCATCCCCTTCTCCATCTCCACATGCCTCTCCATCTTTTCTCCAACTCCATCCCCTTCTCCATCTCCATCCCCATCCCTTTCTTATCTCCATCTCTATTGCCTTCCCCATCTCCATCTCCAAATCCATCCCTTTTTCCATCGCCTTCCCGATATCCATCCACTTCTCCATCTCCATCTTGACCTTCTTCTCTATCTACATTTCCATCCCCTTCTCCTCTCCATTTCCATCTCCATCCCCTTTTCTATCTCCATATCCATCTCCATCCCCTACTTCATGTCCTTCCCCATCCCCTTCTCTATTCTCATCTCCAGCTCCATATCCATCTTTTCTCCATCCCCTTCTCCATCTCCATCTCATTTTCATCTCCATCTCCTTCTCTATCTCCATCTCCATCCCCTTCTCCATCTCCATCTTGATCTACATCCTCTTCTCCTTCTCCATCTCCATCTCCCTCTCCATCTCTATCTCCATCTCATTTCCATCTCCATCTCCATCTCAATCTCCATCCCCTCCTCCATCTACATCTCCATCTCCTTCCCCATCTCCATCCCCAGCACCATCCCCATCACCTTCTCTATCTCAACCTCCAACTCCATTTTGATCTCCATTTCCTTCTCCATCTCCATCTCCATCTCCATCTCCATCCCCTCTTCCATCTTCTTCTCTATCTCCATATCTATCCCCTTCTCCATCTCCATCCCCATCCCCTTCTCCATCTCCTATTTCATCCTGTTCTCCTCTCCATCTTCACCCCTATTCCATCTCCATCTCCATCTCCATCATCTCCATCTCTATCTCCATCTCCATATCCATCTCTATTCCCTTATCTATCTCCATCTCCATCCCCTTCTACACCTTCACCTCCATCTTCTTCTCTGTCTTATGTACAACTCAATCCCCTTCTTAATCTCCATCTCCATCCCCATAGCCATCCCCATTCCCATCTCATCTCCATCTCCATCCATTTCTCCATCTTCATTTCTGTCTTCATCCCCATCCCATTCTCCATATCATCTCCATCCCCTTCTCAACATCCGTCTCCATCTCCATCCCGTTCTCCATCTCCATCCCTATCCCATACTCCATCTCCATCTTTATCTCCTTCTCTATCTGCATCCCCATGCCCTTATCTATCCCCATCTCCATCTCCATCAACATATCCATCCCCTTCTCCATATCCATCCCCATCTCATTTTCATCTCCATCTCCTTCTCTATCTACATCTACATCCCCTCCTCCATCTTCTTCTCTATCTCCATATCTATCCCCTTCTCCAATTCCATCCCCATCCCCTTCTCCATCTCCTATTTTATCCAGTTCTCCTCTCCATTCCCTTTTCCATATCCATCTCCATCTACATCCCCTTTTCCATCTCCTTCTCCATCTCCTTCTCCATCTCCATCTTTATCTCATCTCCATCCCTTCTCCATCTCCATTGCCTTCTTCATCTCTATCTTTATCTCATCTCCATCCCTTCTCCATCTCCATCCCCATCTCTATCTCCATATCTATCTCCAACCCCTTCTCCATCTCCATCGTTTTCTCCATCTCCACCTTCATCTCATCTCAATCCCTTCTCCATCTCCATCTTCAACTCCATCCCCATCTCCATCTCCATTTTCATCTCCATCCATTTCTCCATCTCTATCTCCATCCCCTTCTTTATTTCCATCTTTATCTCTTCTCCATCCCTTCTCCATTCTCATCTCCATCTCCATCCTTCTCCATCTCCATCACCTCCTCCATCTCCCTTTCCATCTCCATCCCCTTTTCCATCTCCATCTCCTTCTCCATCTCCATCTCCATCCCCTTCTTCCTCTCTATTTCCATCCCTTTCTCCTCTCCATCTCCATCCTCTTTTCTATCTCCATCTCCATCTCCATCCCCTTCTCTATGTCCATCCCCATCTGCATCCCCATCTCCATATCTATCTCCATCCCTTTTTCCATCTCCATCTCCATTCCCTTCTCTGTCTACATCTGCATCTCATATCCATCCCCTTCTCCACCTCCATCTCAATCTCTATTCCCTTATCCATATCTATCCCCTTCTACATCTGCATCTCCTTCCTCTTCTCCAACTCCATCTCTTTCTCCATCTCCATCTGCATCTACATTTCCAATCCCATCGTCATCCCCATTCCCATATCATCTCCATCTCCATCTTTTTCTCCATCTCCATTTCTATCCCCTTCTCCATCTCCATCTCCTTCTCCATCTCCATCTTTATTCACATCTCATCTCCATCTCCATCCCCTTCTTCATCTCCATCTCTATACCCTTGCTCATTTCCATCCTCATCCCCATCCCCTTCTCCATCTCCATCTCCTTCTCCATCTCCATCTCCATCTCCATCTCCATCTCCATCTCCATCTCCATCTCCATCTCCATCCCTTTCTCTATCTCCATCTCCATCCCCTTCTCCATCTCCATCTTCCTCCCCTTCTCCATCTCCATCTCCATCTTCATCTTCTTCATCTCATCTCCATCTCCATCCCTTTCTCCATCTCCATCTCTGTCTCCATCTCCATCCCCATCCCCTTCACCATCTCATCTCCATCTCCATCCTCTTCTCCATCTCCATCTCCATCCCCTTCTCCATCCCCATCTCCATCCTTTTTTCCTTCTCCATCTCCATCCCCTTCTCTATCCCCATCCCCATGTCCATCCCCTTTTTCATCTCCATCTCCATCCACTTCTTTGTTTCCATCTTCATCCTCTTCTCCATCTCCATCCCCATCTCTGTCTCTATTATCTTATTGTTTCTTTTTGTGTGTATACACGCACATATATACATATGTATCCATATGCAGACAAACATATGCATACTACGTATATATATATATATGAATATCTATGAACTGGTTCTGCTTCTCTGCTTGAGTTCTCTCTGATACAGCTTTTTTCTTCTCTATGGTTATTTAATGCGGATATTCTACACAGAATGAAAGTCTTATTACTGTTTAGTCACATTCCTAAGCACAAGTCCCCCCTCTACTCATCATCTCCTGTGCATTCTCACACCCCTTGCATTCAGTTATAATAACAAAAACAACTACAGATATTAAAAATCTTACTTTGCTAAGTTTACAGGTATTCAAAAGTCAGTGCTCATTGTGTTAAATTTAATAAGTATTTAGGGAACTCAACAACTGACAAGGAAACCCATCCATGAGGAACTCAGTAACTGATAAGGACACCCACCCATTTTTTGTTGTTTCTATTAAGTAGAAGCTCCCCCCTCGTGGTGACAGAGAAGCCATATTCTGATAACTTTCGACTAATGATTTTGCTCCTCTTCTCTGGAATACAGAAGACTAAGTGAAGTACCTCGTAGCTCTGACATTACAGGAGCTCGTCTGTGGTGTGCTCTGAATTAAGTTAGGAATGGAATATGATCGCGTGAACTCCCAAATGGGCCATAAAGAAGCGTGGCAGCTCGTCGGAGAAGCAGTAGGTTGATTTGTGGTAACCTTGTTGAGCGGCTTAGTTGTGATTATAAATAATAAACCCCCTAAACATAATGAAGTAGTAAGTGACAATAGGAAATCAATAATGCATGAAAACACCCCTTTGATTTACTGCAATGTAAGGCATCCCCACACTGCAGGGTTCAAAGCCTGCTTGGAAACCACGCTCAAGGACCAAGAAGTGAGTGTATATAAGCTGCCACTGCAGAGGCTGAAGACATTAACCGAATTCACATTCACGGTTTAATAATTACTGAGGTGACTCAGTTCCCATGGGATAGGAGCTAATAGAGACAAGTCAGCTAATTTACTGTATAGCTTTTTAATTGCACCAACATTTTTTTTCTCCTCTAAATAGTGCCTTTGTTTTGGGGGAATTGGACATAGAGCAAGCACCTGGGCTGTTTTCTCTGCTGTTGTTAAAGAGCAAGATGTGTGATTTACACAGAACAGAAGAGTGACTGGCATCCACTAGGGAGGGTGGCAGCTGACTCAGGGTCCTCAAGAGAGAGCACAGTTCCACCCAAGATAAGGTCATAAGGGGGTTTATAAAATGAGTAAAAACATAATAGAGTTTGCAGAGCGATAGGGGATGTCATGGGAGGTTGAGAAGCAAATTCTGTAGGGAGACCAACCTTCAGTGAGATAAAGACACAGATGTGGGCAGGATTGTCTCAGACCTCAGTGTGAGTTTCTGTACTCCCTTATACCTTGTTCCTTCTCTAATCTTTTCTTTCTTTTTTAAAAACACATCTGTCTTCATTTAAGTCCATTGAGCATTCCTGGCCCATTCCTTCACCTTCCTCTGGACAGATTCTAAGCTTCTCTCTCCGTTGCCGTTTTGTTTGTTTTCACCAGCAGGCACGACCCCACCTGCACGGTGCCCTTTCTCTGTAGGATCCATGGCTACTTCCAGACTGAGTTCTACTGGAGAAGGCCACACATTTCTGCTTCCCGTGCTATTCTGAATCTTGCTCACAAATGAGCGGAACCCTGACCATGTCCATATGACCCTAAGAGACTCCTCAGCCAACATTTTCTCCCTTTCTCCACAGTGGATGGGTTTTATATCCCTGCCACCATTCAGACCTCTCATATCTCTGTAGCCCCCCAGTATCCGCTGAGGACCTCAGCCCCAATGCATAGGGAAAAAACAGCAAAACAAAGCACCCTCCAGTTCAATGACCATTCAAGTTCCTATTAAGAATTGCTTTGGAGCCCGGCCGGGCGTGGCTCAGCCGTTGAGCGTCGACCTAGGATCCAGGCGATCAGGGTTCTATTCCCGGTCAGGGCACATGCCCAGGTTGTGGGCTGCAGCCGATCAATGACTCTCTCATCATTGATGTTTCTATATCTCTCTCTCCATCTCCTTTCCTCTCTCTGAAATCAATAAAGATATATTAAAAAAAAAAGAAGAAAAAAAAAGAATTGCTTTGGAGCCAGGACAGTGTTGCTCAGTGGTTGACAATCAGCCTATGAACCAGGAGATCACCGTTTGATTCTTGGTCAGGGCACATGCCCAGGTTGTGGGTTGGATTCCTCAGTAGGGGGCATGCTGGAGGCAGCCAATCAATGACTCTCTCTCATCATTGATGTTTCTGTCTCTCTCTCTCTTCTTCTCCCTTCCTCTCTCTGAAATCAGTAAAAACATATTTTAAAATTATTTAATAAGAAATAATTGTTTTTGTGCCCTGGCTGAGTGGCTCAGTTGGTTAGAGCACCCTCCCAATATGTCAAAATTTTAAATCTTCTACAACAAGAATATGGGAAATGAAAGTATTCCACACTAGAGCCATCTCTGTAACCATAACAATATTTAATAAACTATGTAATGCTGATATGTTAGAAATGATTTTCAATGAATCAAAAGCAGAGCCATATATATAATGTGATTACAACTATACAATAACGTGTGCTTGTAAACCTAGAAGAAAATGCACCAACCTTCAATAGTAACAGGCATCAGTCCTCTGAAAGAGGGACCCTGCCCTGGGCTTCCATCAAACATCATTTCTGTCCACAAAGGTGTCTGTGCAACAAAGGAGACAGGCCTACCTGGACTTCACCCCCTTCGCCTGATGTTGTCTGTTACCCAAGAATCGTCACGTCCCTGCCTACATGGTTCTAGCCTCCTTCTCAGATCCGCCCTCACAAGTATAAATTGGGCCACAAAGAGTGGACCCAGAGACGGCTCTTTTGGAATCTATAAATAGAATTTAGATATGCTGGCTCGATCGTGTTAAATGGGGACACGCTTGTGTGAAGCCTCTGTGGAGTGGGCCAGAGCCGGGGTCAGAGAAAGGGACTGCAGCTGCTGCCAGCTCAGGCGAGAGACTGCTAGGACCTGAGGCTTCAGGGTTTGAATCTGAACTTCCCTGTCATTATTTAGATAGATCTGTCAAGAGAGGAGGGAAAATATATTTCATTGTCACTTTGTTAGTTTGATTTATGATGTTTAGATATTCAGAGATATGGTAAATGGGCTTCCATTTTTATACTTTTGACACCAGTGCAAGTCTGAGAACACCCACTAACACATTAACAGGCATTTCATGTCTCCGAGAGGAAGGTTAACTCTCTTTCTTCCCCTCCCTCCCTCCCTCCCTCCCTCCTGCTCTGTTCCTAAATCCGCATTTTCTGCATATGGCTAGAGAACAGCAAAATAAATTGTAAAATACTATGCGGTAGTGAGCAGATAAGATGCACAATGCGTTTAGGATAGGCATGCCAGCGAGAGACTCCGTAAATACGTAGCTCCAGGAAATGGAGATAAAAGGCTGGAAAATAAAAAACAGGGCAAAGACCACAGGTGGCCAGGGCCTGCACTGAGAGTGGCTCAGCAGTGTACGCTGATTTTCCACTTTCAGCCAAAAGCACAAACCCCACAGCGACGAAGGACATGGAAAAATGAATGAAATCAATGTATACAAAGATACTGCTGTGCAGGCTGAAAGCATTTTCAAAGCTCTTTCTCAAGTTAACATGATTGACAGGGACGCGTTCACAGTAATGAGCCTGAGAAATTAACGAGACCCCCAGTTTCGACGTCAGAGGTCTGTTGGCGCCGGGATGACACCAAGGGGATGGGAGATAAAGTAGCTTCCGTTTACTTATCCCAACACCTCGCTCGATCGTGCCTCTGCTTTTCTCTTCCAGCCGCAAGAAGCTTCCCAGTGGAAGTTCTAAGAAACCCGCGCGGCGTGAAGTCAGGCTTGACAGCGCTTCCCATTTCCTCCAGACTGCTGCCTTGATCCTTACGAAGGCGGGAAGGTGCCGTCTGAAGCCAGTGGGCCCCTTCCGGAGGATGGACAGGCGGTGGAGGTGGCCTGGTGTCGGCGCCGGGCTGCCTCTGAGATCACACCAGATGCGGGTGGCGCCCGCTCACTGTCGTCCTTCCTGCGCCAGCTTCTGCCGTTGCAGACCCGGCTGGGCCGAGCCGCAGGCTGCCGGCGTTTCAGTCGGAGACAAGCCCCCCATGGCGTAACAGGGTTCCAGCTCACTCGGGTCTAACAAATGCAGGAAAACCATGAATGTGACTGCTTGTGATCACTCCTATAAAAGACAGGCTTCTCTAAGAACAGCTGTTCGGAAACCTCGGCGCTCCCTTGCATTGGTCTTTTGTTGACATGAGTCAGTTACCATTTCCAAAGTGCTGCTGTCCTAGGACAGTGACTGGGTTTAACAAATGCTCTCTGTTCTTCGAATCACAGAGGACGAGGCTGCTGTGACATTGCTCAGCTGCCGGAGAAAGACACCGAAAGACACGGAGCAGGCGGGCCCAGAGCCTGTGCTGCGCTTACAGGCCTGCGATTGCACTTCCCAGGGGGGGGCATTGCTCTCCTAAGTTTCCCTGTCTACCTTTAGAAATGCAGGAGTATATTAAAAGGGGAAGGAGGGTAAATGAGTGAATCTTGTTACAACTAAGGTGTCAAGATTTAAGGGAATTAAAAAAAGATTTAAAATGTATTTCCCTCTGAATTTCTTACCCTGAACACCAAATAGCTACTTACTGAGACCCGGGGAAAGAGGGGAGACAGGGAAAGGAAGCAGTCAACCGGCTTTCGGACTCCGGTGGAACTCGTATTACCCATGATCCCTTGCACACGCGTGTTACAGTGACTGTTTCTTAAAGAGAGGAGAAAAGGTAGATTAACTTAAACCGATACCAAAATGAGAACATGGGCCAACTTTGTTCTGCCCCTCTACGAAAGCAGAATTAAAGTTTCCTCTTTTATTCTACAGACCCACGTGAGTGTCATAAATTAGTACATGGCTTCTTTACAGGCCAAAGTTATCTTGTGGGTAATAGCGGAACTACAGGTTGCCATCCCCGAAGTTGCCTTGGGTGTTACTGAGGCTTCGTGTTAAATGGAAAATGATACCAATGCATTAACACTCAGGAGACATGTGGAGTTGGCCTCCTCAATTCTCTTTCACTCAAGTATTTATGACATCTTGAGGTTTTTATATAATTTATTTATATGAAATTATCATTTTTCATTATTACAACTCACCTGTGGAATATTATCTATATTTCTCAAAAAAGAAACTGACATATTTAGAGAAAGTGTCTGATGTCACATGGCTAGTCACCATCCTAGCTCGGTTTCAAAATCATTTTTCTTCAAATATGTATTTTTTATTTCTGACAGCTTCGTAATGGTTTTTTGTTGTTTTTTGTTTTTAAACAAAGAGCTAAACAAGAAACCGTTTGATTGTAAACTTTCCTTGTTCTGAACTCGTCAGGATATCAGCATGACGTTGCCTGCTCGCCTCGGCAAAGGTTACTTCTCACTTAATCTTTCCTGGATGATTGAGCCTCTCACTCAAGGCCTGTCAAGTTCTGCGGACTATAATCCTGAATTTGCAGGTAGTTACTAGGAAATCCCTAGGCATTTTCCCTCCAGAATAAATCAGTAACAACATTCTGTTGGCTTGTGATTTAATTCTTTCTTCTGCGTATTTGAAGCATGGGGAACTCTTGTAAGGGCACATCTGAACTGGCCAATCTGTGTCTAATTTAGTTGCATCGCTGAGGAAAAGTCTGACAAATGCCTTGGTGTCAGTGTTCTGGAGGCAATGGCTCTGCTGTCAGTAGTCCCCCCCTTACCCAGTTTTACTTTCCATAGTTTCAGAGTCCGATGGTAAACTGAGGTTTGAAAATATTTAATGAAAAATTCCGTAAATCAACAAATCATAAGTTTTAAATTGCTTGCCATTATGAGTAGCATCGTGAAATCTCAGGCCTGCCCGCCCTGTCCTCTGGGACGTGATCCCTCCTTTTTCCAGCGTCTGCGCGCTCCACCCACCACCTGCCTGTCAGTCACTGAGTAGCCGCCTCGGGTATCACACCAACAGTCAGTTGTCAGACCCTAGTGCTGGTGTTCCGGTCACCGGTGTAGTAGCCTAGGTCTGTGCCACAGTGCCCGCCTCACCCCCTACTTCGTCCTGCGGGCATCATGTCACCTCACGTCATCGCAGGAAGGTGAGCACAGAGCAATAGGTACTTTCAGAAAAGAGAGAGACCGCATTCATGGAACTTTTATTACAGTGTCCAGTATTGTTAAAGTGTGTTTTTTTATAATTCATTGTCGTCGTGAACCTCTTCGTGTGCCTGATCAAGTATAAATTAAACTTTGACATAGGCACGAATGTACAGGAGAAAGCACTGTTACCCTCTTACAGGGTTTGGTGCTACCTGTGGTTCCAGGCACCCACTTGGGGGTCTTAGGCTGTACC
Source organism: Miniopterus natalensis (assembly GCF_054644295.1). Classification (NCBI taxonomy): domain Eukaryota; kingdom Metazoa; phylum Chordata; class Mammalia; order Chiroptera; family Miniopteridae; genus Miniopterus; species Miniopterus natalensis. The sequence continues at coordinate 40,860,685 of NC_142096.1, read as the reverse complement.
CCCCTATGGATAAGAGTGGACAACTGTAGTAGCTGAGACCCTACAGAGAGGGATGTCACTGAAGCCAGAGCGGGGCAGAGGCCAGTTGTTGAGGGAGAAGGGGGGGGAGGGGGAGGGCGAGGGGGAGAGAGAATTGGGGGAAAGAGAAAGGGGCTAATCGTCAAACCCCAAGTGACTGCAGCTTCCCGAGGGACATGCAGCTCTTGCCATTTATCCTGTGAGACTTTGCATTGAAGGGATTCTGCTTTGCCCTGCCTGGGACACACAGAAGGGACACCTAGAAGGGAGGATCCCCCTTTTGCCTACAGTGTAGGTGGCTTTACGCAGCCTCATCCTGGCTCCATCCTTGACTCCGTCTTTTCAGATGTCCTGAAAAGTGAGGACCGGCTTAGGAACATCTTAGCGCACCAGCCTCGCGGAGTTTCTCTAAAGGCAGTGATTCTCTTGTAGGGGCGGGAACGGCACTGGGCGTTGGACCGGTGGGGTGGGACCCGACCTGGGCTCAGCAACCTCGGTACTTGGGTTCTGCCCAGGAAAGAATCCAGAGCCAAGACCCGAACTGTAAGAGAACATTTATTCAGAAAATCACCGAGGTGGAGGAAGTAATTAAAAGAAGAGATGGGCGGAGGAAACGAGTCCCGGAGGCAAAGGAAGGGCCCTTGGAGCTTGGGAGTGAGGAAGGCAATGGTAACGCCACTGGGGGGGGGGGGGGAGGCAGTGGAGTGCTCGGGAGGAAGGGAGGGAGAGCACACTGGGTCCTCCATCCTAAGGGTTCTAAGGGTGGAGATTTTAGGGGAGGTCCCAGGGGAAGATCTCATAATATTCAGCAGTTTTCTGGGTGTGTCCTTTCAAGGTTGTGGTCTCTGCTAATTGACTGCTTGGCGCCAGGGTGGGGGGTCATTATCCTATGCTGCTGGGCCTGAGGTCAGTTGTGGCTGGTTTTGTTGCTTTTCTGGGCCTGGAACTGAAACACAACTGAGGCCTAGATGTTATCTCTGGGGAAGAAAGGTCAGGGGGTCCAAACAGCAGGACCAGGGATATGCTAGGGGAGGAAAGGACACCTTGGAGGCAAGGTCCTGCCCTACAATTGTCCTTTGCTAGGCACCTGGAGCTTTCCACCTTGGTCACCTTCTGTACCTGGCCCATTGTCGTTGCTCTGCTCGAGTCTAACTGTGCACCAAATTCCAAACCAAAAATTCAAAGGGCAGCATCTAAAAGGAAAGAAGTTCAAAAAGACCCACTTCTCCAAATTGGACGGTACAACCTTCAAATTCTGTTCTTCCACCTGGAAGCTGTGTAGACAGGGGTGTCTCTGCCCTGTAATTACTGTAGGACCCAGTGAAATGCCAGGTACACATCCCTTAATCTCCACAAAGGCCAAGGCCTGTCACAGGCATATACAGGGACCCGCGTGTTTGTGTGCTTGTATGTAGAAGTATGTCTGAGCAGACATTGATTATTTGTATGAAGGGATACAAATGGCTCTATATGTTCTGTATCTAGATGAATTTGTGTGTGAATCTTTATTAGAGAAAACCAAGGTGATAGAATCCTTCCTGCCCCTCCCATGAATATTTGGCTCCTGGGGATGCCTATTGTGATAGGCAGAGCACGACTCAAAACATATCTCAAAGCTGAACATCTGTGACCAAGATTTACATAGACCAGAAGAACCCTTTTCTCCCAGGTAGCATTTCTATAGTCTTCAGATTTCTTCCCCTTCCAGAAACAATATAGTCATCATCTGGGTTGAACAACAGCAGGGTGGAGATAACGTTATCAAGAAATATTAGCACCATCAGCTCCCAAATGGCATCACCCATAGTCTTGGGAAATTTCAATCCATGATTCCCTTTATCATTTTGGGTTGTAAACCCCTTTGTTCATATTAAATAAAAGATTTAGACATTTATAGTAAGAATACCAAGAATTAATTAGACCCTTTTTATCAAAAGGTGAAATGTAGTCTCAGATAATCAGAGGGAGTAGATTAGGTTCATTTAACAGGAGAAATCTCCAGTGCCAAGACCTTCATTTCAGTTTCCTCATCTCTAGTCCACATCTCTAGTCCTCATGGCCATCAAACCAGCCCCTCTGAACAGCTGGACCCCCTCCCGGTCACTCTCCCTTGTCCTGTGAAAGTGACCTCATACATGCAGACCTGCCTATTGTGCTCCTGCTCAAAGTCTCAATCACTTTTAAGAAGAAAAGTCAGTTCCTTATCTTAACACAAAAGCACTTGGGTCCCATTCAGAGCATCCCCTTTGAAAGGACTTTGACAAACAAGTGCATTCAGAGGACAGTGAGAGGCTGATAGGGAATCTGGAAACCTCTCAGGGTAAATGTCATAAAGGAGGGAAGACCTGTAAACTGGATGGAAGTTACCCGAATAAAGCGATTAGTGGCGCCTGGAGGAGTGTGCGGGTTTACAAGAAGAGTGGGGTGAGGTTTGTTGCCAGGCACCCGGGGCTTTCTGCCTTGGGACCTTCTGTACCTGGCTATGGTCCTTGCTCTGCTCCCGTCTGTCTGTCTGCCTACTACAGTTACAGTTTGCAGAGGTCCCCAGAGGAAGCCTGAGGTGCCAGAAAGATTGGAGTGCTGTCCCCAGATGTTTGCATTTCAAAAAGGGACCAAGCTCAGCTCTAGGAGACATCTTCAGGTCTTAAAAAACCGAGACCCCTGGGTTTACCTGGCCCTTCAAAAGACAAATTTACATTCCAAAATGTTAGGGTCAAGTGGGAACCCAGGGCCCCTTCCATTTTTCAGGAGAGCCAAGCTTTCCTCATCCCTGGAGAGGAGGTAGACAGCTGCCTCTCGTCTGCACGTTTAGGGAAAATCCAGAATTCTCCATCTCTCCCTTAGGGGTGTCCAGCAGGCTTGCAAAAGATGTTCCCACTGGCTCCCTTCTCCTCATCTCAGGCATAAGGTTCAGGGCAAAGGTAGCCAATGGCTTAGTGTTTACTGTAAGGTCGATGGTAGGAAATCCATCTGTGATCTAGGATGCCTTGTATATCCATGCAGGGCAAAACTGATGAAGACTGTTTAAAAGCTTCCATGTTTTAATACTAAGGAAAGAGATTGGTCATTACTAATCACTACTATTCATGGGAATGGGGAAGACTCACTAATTCATAGAAACGTGGGTCTCACCGAGCGGCTCGTGGACTTGAGCTGTTCATTTCTGCCCGCATCCTGTTCTGGAGGGAGGGGGCCACTTGTCCCTGGTGCAGCGGGGTTACTCGTGGGTGCCATGAGGTGGCCATACACACGGGACTGCAGAGGATTCTAAAAATCAGTCTGCTTGGTCCAGACATTGTGTTACTATTAATGCAAGCTATGATTGTTTTAACATTCGGTAAAATACATCCCACCCCTTAACCATGTATACATATCTATACATCCCATCCCGCTGCCTATCAATGATCTATCTGTCTGCCTGTCTGCCCACCTACCTTCCCGCATATCTACCTTTGGATTTACCTCATCTCCTTTCCTCCTCCTAGGCTGGACCTGTTTGACGGCAGAGACTGTCTGTCCCATCTGCTAGCTTATGCCCAGAGCCCAGAACAGTGCCTGGGATAGAGAAGGCATTTCACAGCTGCTTGAGGATGAGCTCACAGGTTTTCTGTGTGTTCAAGCTTCCTACCTGTATGATTTCTGAGGGCGGTGCCATTGTGTTGTAAGTGCTCAGGTGAGGATCTTCTTACTTTTCTGCCCCCAAAAAGGTGTTCAGTGGGTCATGGAGGATCTACCATATCCTCTGTTTTCTGATTGTATCCTGGTTGGAAAGTGACCCTTCCTTCTAAATGACTTTAAAAGCCACACCTCATAATTCCCAGTGTAAGAGAATGCCATTTAAACGTGTTTTGAAAATTATTACTGAGTTTTAGAGAGGAGGGAGAGGGAGAGAGAGATTGAAACATCGATGAGGGAGAAACATCAACATCGATGGGCCGCCTCCTGCACGCCCCTGCCAGGGATTAAGCCCTGACTGGGAATCGAACCGGCAACCTCTTGGTGCACAGGTCAATGCTCAACCACTGAGCAACACCGGCCGGGCATAGAATACTATTTAAAACAAACTTTACTCTTGCCTCTGCCTATGTTGGACCCTATCTCTCTCGCCTTCCTTCCACTGAAACTGCAAATGTGGTCTTGTTTCTATCTATGGACAATCCTCTGTTCATTCTGTGGTTTTCAACTGCTCTTATTTCAGTGGCTTTGCTTAGGGAATTATCTCCACTCCTGAACAGTTCATTTTTCCCTCTCTATTGGATCAGTGTACAAACAGCCAAACGTTACATTCTATCAGCACGATTTTAGTGGTTTTTCTTTTTTGTCTCAAACATTTATGCAAAGACTCCCTAATAAGTTATCCATTCTCCTGTTCCCACGTACCCAGCACACTGCTTCCTCGATACCTCTCCATCAGGATGTGGCCTGCCCTTCTGTTAAAGCACCCTCATTAGGAGCACCGCCGACCTCTGCTTTGTAAAATCTAATGGAAATGGGAAGTTCTTATTTTAGTTAAATTCTAGAAAGTCTTCTGCATAAGTAATCAACACATTTTCCATGAGGCACTGTCTTCACTGGTCTGGGATGCTCTCAGTATTTTCTCTTACCTTCCTGGTCATTTCTTTTAAGACTTGACCAAACTATAAACTCAATTTAGGATTTTAAACCTAGCCAGATTATCAAGTATGTTTTAAAAATATGGCCTAAACAAACAAAAGATGGTGAGGTGGGAGGAGATAGAGAATTTAGGACAATGAAAGTTAACATAGAACAGAAGCAAAAAGAATTAATTCTCACTATGATATTTTAAAAATCCCTTAATTATAACTTCAAAGCAGATCCTAAGACCAAGCAGTTTAGACAGGTTGAAGGTTTGGGAAATTGTGCTCTTGGGGGAGAAAAGGAACTCTGTTATTTGAGTTTACTGGGTGAAAAAGGGTTTTGAGAGATGTTTTATAAATTGTTAGAAAGTGTAAAAAGGCAGACATCAAATGAATCTGAGATGAGAAAGAAGAGTAATTATTACCCTTAGAGGTGATGGAACATTGTGAAGAAGAGGGATTTACCAGCAGTGCACGACCCGACTCAGCAGAGGGCACTTTCCTGGTCGAAATGCCCAACTCAGCAAATGCATATTTAAGGCTGTTGAAATCTATTTAAATTGGGGGTGTGCAGTATAAATGAGCTACAACTCTAACATGATAGAAAATAGATAAACTGAAGCAGAAAATATAGCCAGTCTGAGCAAAAGGAAACTAAAGGTGGAGGAGGAGTTGCTTCTGGGAGCAGGAAGAGAAAGCGCTGCTTCTGGAGTCTGTCGTGTTATAAGCCCTTAGCACTAATGACGTGCTTCCTGTTGCATCTAATAGTTTGACAATATATAAAAGTAAAAGTTAAGCTGAATAAATCCAGGTGTAGCTCATCTCCAATCAAGCCAGTAACTGCGCTTCGTTCTGGACTGGACTCCACATGTGTCAAGTACTGGGGGACCCTTCAGGCCAAGGGTCCAGGGGGGCGCTAGGAGATCTAGGCCTGATCTGCGAGGACCTCCTCGTGCTCGTCAGCAGAGTTGCCTGTCCTGGTCCAGGAAAGCCTGCGGGGCGGAATTTCCCGAGGTTCTTCCACTCTGTTCTTGCTGCAGCTGCATTCCTCCCAGAGACAGCTGGGCAGGCCCATTGCTGGAGCAGCTCCCGACCGTCTCAGGGCCACAGAACATCTGGTGGGGCTCGCCTTAAAGCTGGACTCCTAGAGGCCACGCGTCCCATTCTTGCCCCTAAAAAAAGTCACGTTGAGTATCAGAGCGGCGGGAACCGACGGCATTTATAAGCTTCGATTCTGCCTCAGCGACCGCTTCCGGAGTCAGGGAGTGAAGTAACCGGGCACCCCAGTGGGTGACTGTCCCCGGCGCAGTGAAGCTGGACTGTTACCTGGTTCAGGCTCCGCGAAAACGATGACGTTGCAGATTCCTCCCCAACCACTTCTTGATGCCAAGCGTCTGACTAGGCAGAAAAGTAAATGGTCTCTCCAGAGCCCGAATTATTCCTGAACAGGATGGAGGCGTTTGGTTAATTTAGTTTCTAACTGAAGCCGCCACCCCCAATTTCATCAATGTGAAGAAAATCTGACAGATCGCAGGCCACAGTCTCAGATTCGCAGATGCAGCAGGGTGATCTGCACAGCCCATCCCCGCATCCCTGCCGCGGGCCAGGGTGATCTGCACAGCCCATCCCCGCATCCCCACCGCGGGCCAGGGTGATCTGCACAGCCCATCCCCGCATCTCTGCCATGGGTCAGGGTGATCTGCACAGCCCATCCCCGCATCCCCACCGCGGGCCAGGGTGATCTGCACAGCCCATCCCCGCATCCCTGCCATGGGTCAGGGTGATCTGCACAGCCCATCCCCGCATCCCTGCCATGGGTCAGGGTGATCTGCACAGCCCATCCCCGCATCTCTGCCGCGGGCCAGGGTGATCTGCACAGCCCATCCCCGCATCCCCGCCGCGGGCCAGGGTGATCTGCACAGCCCATCCCCGCATCCCCGCCGCGGGTCAGGGTGATCTGCACAGCCCATCCCCGCATCCCCGCCGCCGGTCAGGGTGATCTGCACAGCCCATCCCCGCATCCCCGCCGCGGGCCAGGGTGATCTGCACAGCCCATCCCCGCATCCCCGCCGCGGGCCAGGGTGATCTGCACAGCCCATCCCCGCATCCCCGCCGCGGGTCAGGGTGATCTGCACAGCCCATCCCCGCATCCCCGCTGCGGGTCAGGGTGATCTGCACAGCCCATCCCCGCATCCCTGCCGCGGGCCAGGGTGATCTGCACAGCCCATCCCGCATCCCCGCCGTGAGTCCGCTCTGCGGTCCCTCCCGGGGAGGAATCACAGACCCTCTCTCCAGGGAGGGAGCTGGGGGACTCTGTGTGGTCAAGTTGAGGTGTCTCAGTTTGAACAGAATTTCAGAAATTGAGAGTACTGGTTTTTGTTTTTAATTATTTAACTAATGAAAAACATTAAGTCTTTTCTATAATAACAGCAACCCAGAGGAAGTGGGGAGCATGCCGGGCCTGGAGTCGGAGGAAAAGGTTTCCAATCCAGGGTCTTTGCGCCCTTTCCTCTTCAGTTTCTGCCGCCAGGTCTATAGAGCGGACAGTAACCCTCGGCTCAGCGCCTGGTTTGAAGATCAGTGAGGTGCCCGGTGCCCGATTATCCTCCACAGGGATGTTTAGGCCCCAGGCACTCGACCCCGTTCTGCAGCTGTCCTGCTCCTGAGGGGCCGTGTCTGTTGCGAGGCCTGGAGAACAGCGCCCAGGAGTCCTCGGCCTTAGCTTGCTGAGGGCACTTGGTGGTGAACTGGATCTGTCCAGGCACAGAAGTGTCTGTTGTCAGCGGTATTGTGTTGGAAGAGAATTATTACTATATTTTCTATACTGTATTTTGAGATTCAGAATTCCCATGGGTTGAAGGACCGGGTCCTGATTTATGGGGGGTAGAGGGGAAGAAGGAAAGAGAGAAAGAATGCATAAAGGGAGGAAACAGATAAGCTGATGTGAGTGGCAGTTTTCAGTCCTGGATTTGCTTTGACTGAATATGGCACATACCCAACGCCCCCCCCATGGACCGACTCAAAATCCCCATGATGTCTGGTCTGCAGTCTCCCAACAGTCTAGATCCCATATCTTTGTGCAGAAATGCTCCAGAGCTTCCTTCCCCTCTTTAAAATTTCTCCACCCTGCCCTGGCCGGGTAGCTCAGTTGGTTAGAGACCCATCACAATATGCCAAGGTTGAGGGTTTAATTCCCTGTCAGGACACATACAGGAAGCAACCCATGAATGCAGAAATAAGTGGAGTAACAAATCCTTGTCTCTCTTTCTCTCCTCCCTCCCTCCTCTCCCCAAAATCAATCAATCAATCAATCAATCAATCAATCAACTGAAATTTCTCCACCCTGAAGACCCTCTGCCTTTACACCCTGCTTGCTGCCTTGACATCTAGGACTGGCCATCAGGCGGCTTCCCTAATAACTATTTGCCTTTCAAATCTGTCTTCAAAACCTTATCCAAAGAAATGGCCATTGGAAGGAATCCTGGCAGGAAGCCCCACCTGTGACTGTCCTCATCCTGCAGGGACTTTGACATTCAGCTTCAACACGCCCATGTGTGACGCCTTTTTCACCCTGCCCCAGATCCAGTGCCTTGTGCTGGGCCACTTGCCCCCGGCCTCTCTCCATCAAAGGTGCTGCTGTGCACAGCCTTGGTCAACTATACAGCGCCATGCTAATCACATGATTTAATGTGAAAATCTTTTGTTCCTGGGCCACTTAAAACCGTGGGTCACACTGTGATAGGGTGACGCTCCGTAGAACTCAGCTTCACTTTGGTGATATCCCCACCGACGGTGCATAAGCTGAGTCTACCCATGAGAAAGCCCCAAACACCGGTGGAGGGACATTCTCCCAAATAACCGGCCTGTGATCGTCAAAAACGTCAAAGTCAAGAAAGGCAAGGGGAAGCTGAGAAGCTGTTGCAGGTTGAAGGAAGCTGGAGACAGGACTTTAAATGCTGTGTGTGATTCTCAGCTGGGTACTTGAAAGTCATTATTGGGAGGATTGGCAAAGCTTGGTGTCCCAGGGTGAGGGGAGTCACACAGACATGCCGTGGGTTGATGTCACTTTCCTGATCTTGATCATTTGTAGGAAATACATGCTAAAGAATTGGGGAGAATGAAGCATCAGGTTTAGGAAAAAGGTATTTGTACCACACATGTAAATATTCTGTAAGTTTGAGATTGCTTCAAAATACATTGACAACATAAAATTTTATTTTAATTGGGTAAATTTGTACTTTTTTTTTTTAAATCCTCACTGGAGGATATTTTTTCCATTGCTTTTTCAGAGAGAGTGGAAGAGAGAGAGAGAGCGAGTGAGAGAAACATCGATGTGAGAGACACGTGGGTTGGTTGCCTCCTGCATGAGCCCTGACCGGGGCAGGTCTAGGATTGAGCCTGCAACCCAGGTACCTGCCCTTGACCAGAATTGAACCTGAGACCCATTCAGTCCGTGCGCCGGTGCTCTAACCACTGAGCTGGCTGGGGCCATACTTCGCATTTTTAAAAATTGATTTTAGAGAGAGAGGAAGGGAGAGGGAGAGAGAGAGAGAGAAACATAGGTGAGAAAGAGAAGCATGGATCTGTTGCACCCTGTCTGAGAACTGAACCTGTGGCCTGTCAGTGTTTGGGATGAAGCTCCAGCCAACTGAGCCACACCGACCAGGGCTGTACTCTGCATTTTTATGTTAGTAGACAATCCTGAATATTTTAAGAGCAAAGTACATTTTGAAAAAATACATTTAAACTTCCATTTTGAGTCCTATTTAATTTTTAATGCAAATGTTGTTAAATCTATACCATTTCCATATAATTACAGTTTATTTTTTGATCCATAGATAATTAATAATGAGGACAGTTTGATAAAAATAGATATACCAAAGTGATTTGAGAAAAGAAAAATTAATGGTTAAAAGAAAAATAAGATTCTCGGAGGATTCCAGCTGCATGTTTAAGAAACTGAGGAGTGAAAATGCTTAGACTTCCGTCAAGCTCCAGCCACACAAAGTCCACCATTGGGATGTTACAGATTCTTAATGAAGATTTAATTACTGATTAAAACCCATGAGCCTGTGAAAGAAAATTATTCATATCACATGGCTGGCTTTCCCATCATAGCATGAAGAAAATTGTACTCCAATTGGACAAGAAAATCGAAACACCTTGAACGTAGCCATTGTAATGGGTGATGGTTCTGGAACTTGACCTTTGTGCCCTCCTCACAGCCAGAGGAAGTCCTGGAAAAACACAGCCTAATTCTTATTTAAATTAGTGAGACATTTTCCATCTGAAGAACATGCCCAGAAGCCTAGTATGTAATTTCATAGAAAATGTGTTTTCGAATATAGAAAGTAAGAGGCTTTTGTACACCAGGTTTAAAGAAAACATTTATTCCTGTTCTTACATGTTTCACCAGAGATCTTCAAGATGGACTTTCATTCATGCGGATTTTGTGACCAGACACCCTTATATTTCTGTGCAAAACAAAGCACCCATACGATTGCTAGGATAGAAAAGCAGAAGACAAATAAATCGTGAGTAATCATGCTGCTCAACCACGACAAGTAAGTGATGATCCAGAACATCGAATAATTCGAAGCCTAAGGTCCTTAGTGATGCACGGCGTGGGTTTGCATGGCCTGGGAGCCCAGTACTTATAGAAAACAATGCGAATTTCTAGATTCAGTAGAATCAATTGCTGAAATGCCCTCCCTCTCCTCCTCCCTTCCTGTCCCCCTTCCTCCCCCGTCCCTCCTCTTCCTCCGTGTCCACTTCTGCTCTGGCCCCTACACACCATCCTAACTCTTGAGAGATTTGAAAAAAGCCTCCGGGAAGGAGAAACAGTCAGAAACTGTGAGCTCAGGGGTGGGAAATCTAGGGGTACTTTCAACGTAGGTGAAGAGGGGTTGGAGTGACTGGAGTGACGCGGCAAAGAGGAGACACACTGAGGGCCGGAGTATAAGGGTCTCAGCGGTCACACAGGGATTCGTCCCACCAGCCCACCGCCAACCCCCCCCTTCCAAGGCACCGCATGCTTTTGAGGAGGTGATTGCTAGGATTTGGAGAAGTGTCTTGAGGAGGTGCCTGGTGACGTTGTGAAGGGTGGATGGTGGAAGCCAGGATCGGGGTGTGGCCGTGGGAGGGCTGAGGTCACTTGCTGTCACTGCCGGTTGCACTTACCCGAGAGGGCCCTGCTCTCCCAGCATCGGTAGCTTGAATTTAAGAAGCACCAGCCCACTGACCTGACTTTCTCGCAGAAAAGCTTCTGAGCTGGACAAGGCCCTAGAAAGAACATTGATCAACGCCTCCTTTGGGAAATCATCCAGACCTGGATCGCTCTGCGTCGCTCTGTGCCGGAGAAGCCATGTGACTCTGGACAGTGACTTAAACTCTCTGTGTCTCCTCTAAAGAATGCCAACCTCGGAGGCCCTGAGCCAAGGGCCGACAGGGTAAATGTGGGATTCGTGGGCGTGGGCATTCTTCTTAGCCAGGAAAGGGGAGGGTTCTTTCTTGTCCTGCAAAAACATATTCTCAGATGTCCTCTTTGCTGGGAGCCTCCCCCGGCTGTGTCCTCGGATAAGCGGACTCCCTCCCTTCCCTGCCCCCAGGGTCCCATCCCTTCCCTGATGCACTGTTCCCATTAGTCTCCTGCACCTGCTGGTGAGCTGTCTGCTCAGGCCTCACAGAACTGCCCTCCACGTCCACGGGGCGGCGCTAGCGAGCCGACTGCATGAGGAACCCGGGGTTCCGAATTCTCCAGGTTCCTCTAACCGCGCTTCTCCTTCTCGTTTCTTCCTATTCTTTTACCTTTGGCTTGCTTTCGGTCTCCCTCCCTACCTCTCCCTTCTTCCTTCTCTACACCCTCTCTCTTTCCCTCCATCTCTTTCTCTATCTTCCCAGCCCATCCCCGAGGCGTAATAATAAAATGAGGCCGTGTCAAAACAATCTTAAATAATGGGCCGTGAGGGCTACGAAATTGTTACCCCACAGGCTGCCTGTCCTTGATGTGTGATTAATCAGCAGCACGTGACTGCTGGGAGAAAGCAGCTCCTGCCCAAGTCTTTCATTTAGCAACAGAAACAAACAAAAGTCTGAAATGCTCATTTGCATAATAAAGAGCTCTGCTGGGTGAGATTGAAAACATGCCCGGATTAAAGAACGTTGTGCTGAGCCCCCTGCTAAGCAGGCCCTGGCCCGGGATCCTGGGGGAGCCGGGGGCTGCTTTCACTGCGCCCTCTCAGCCAGAGCACCCCAGGCCCTGGGGGCGCTCGTCACCGGAGGCCACGCGATTCATCGGGCAGCCAGAGACTGCGTTCTAACTGTGGTACCAGGACAGGCACCTGCCACAAATTAAATCCTCCAGCTATTTTAAGAAGGTGGATTTTTAATAAAGACCAGCTGTGCAAAAAGTCTGCAAGGGGTAGGGAGACTGAGAGGTGTTCTTCATGCAAGGGGAGAAAACCCAGTCTTTTAAAGCAGTCTTTCAAGCCCTGGCCAGGTAGCTCAGCTGGTCAGGGCATCGTCCAAATGGCCAAGATGGCAGGTTTGGGCACGTACAAGAAGCAACCAATGAATGCGTAAATACATGGAACAACAAATTCATGTCTGTCTCTCCCTTCTCCATCCCTCCCTCTCCCTCCCTCTCTCTAAATTGAATAAAGAAATAGTCTTTCATTACAAAAGGTGTCACCCAGGCCATATGGAGCCATTTGGAAGGCTGATGTCCTGGTTGAGTTCAACCCCCCAGAAGATGAAAAAGTGGGTTGAAGTCCTAATCCTCCCGACACTCGTGAGGGTGACCTTATTTGGAAATGCCTTTGCTGACGTAATCAAGTTAAGAAAGGTCATACTAGAAGGTCATCCTAGATTGGGGTGGATCTAATGCAAAAAACCTGATCAGTGTCCTTCTAAAAGAGATATTTGGACACAGGAAGCAGACACACAGGGGCAAGGTCCTGTGATGATGAAAGGAGGGACTGAACGAATGCACCTGAAACCAGGGAACAGCAGAGATTGCCAGCAGCCAGCAGAAGGCAGGAGAGGCGCAGGGAACAAACTCTCCCTCGGGCATGGGGTGAACACCACCTGGCTGGCCCCTCATTTCAGACTCTGGCCTCCAGGGCTACGGGAGAATAAATGTGTCTTGATTTTAAGCCCCTGGTTTGTGGTTTGTGGTGCTTTGTTATGGAGGCCCAAGCAGATGGGTAACCTCGGACATTCAGCTTAACTCAAAGTTTTCATGAGGTTACAACTTCATGAAATTCTGAATATATTCACATGGGTGCTAGGAGGAGCCTTCCTGTCTATCTGGTGCCAACACCCTGATTTAATACTGAGTTTGAATCAGAATCCCAGAGAGCTTATATTGACTTGCTAATGCACACTTGCAGGTGTTTGCTGGGCACTTACTATGTGCCAGACCCCATGCTATGGGCTGGGAGGCAGCAGGGAAAGGCTCATCCTTGTGACAGTTACAGTCTAGCGGGTTGTAAGAAATTACAGCGAAATATGACAACAGCTTGCATTCCAGGAAGGCCTGCCTGCTACCCCGATTTCTGAAACGCCATGTGACTTCTAAGATTCAGCCTTAGTGACAGGCAGCGGGGCATGATTCCTGTGCCCCAGGAAGGTCTGCGTCACAGGTCCCCTGAGCAGCCTATTTCCCCCTGTGCGTGCCCAGCTGCCCTGCTCCTTCCCACCAATCTCAGAGACACAGCTTTAGTTTCTGTGCAGAATGGGGGAACAGATTGCTTGAAGAACTTTTGCTAGGATTACATCACCTTTGGAAAGCGAGAGCATAGGGCTACTTCATTGTCAAAATCCGCACCTCTAACAGTACCTGACACAGAACATAATACATATGTGGTGAATGAATGAAAGTATGCAGAAATATTAAAAGTCCTTATTTATGGATGTCCTGTCAGTCAGAGTCTGGCACGAAATAGATGATGCTTTCAATCAAGTTACTTGAGGAATGTTTAATAAGGGGATCATTGATGAGGGTGTGGGAGAGGTTAGAGAAGATCAACACGAGTTGGTAAGCCTCGTGGGGGAGTCACATTAGGGACCCGTGACTTCTGGACCTGACAAGGTCAGGGAAGGTCACTAGAGCCTACAAAAGAGGAGGGATGGCTGACAGCTTAGGCCAGGACAGGAAGACACAGAAAATGGGGCTTCTGCCGAGAGCATAAGGAGACCGCCTCCCTCTGCTCAGCACATCTGTTTTGCTTTGCTGTTTCTGAATGCAAGGAAGTAAAAAGAGCGTTGATGTGAAGCATAAAGCACTGTTTTCTGTTCTTTACATGTATTATTAATACCAGGAAACAAACAAAATGTAGTCAATAACTCTTACTACTCCCATTTTAGAGATGGGGCAACTGAGGGAGGCCCAGAAAACTAAAGCAGCTGGCTCCACATTTTGTAGTAATTGTGGAGCTTGTCAGTCTGACGTACCTCACACAGATCCTTCTCAGGGCTCAGCAGTGACTGAAGAGAGGGAGGCAGGGGAGCGGGCGGGAGGTGGTCAGGGAGGCCGTGGGCTACACCGTGGAGGGCCTGGAAGACCACTATAAAAACACGAACGTTAGGAAAATGATGATGATGATTCATTTAGTACATGGGTTATATAAGATACTACGCTGTGATTCAGCTCAGAGATGGTAAGTGAATTTCTCAAACTCACATAGTACCAGCCTTCATTGAACCCTACACTTGCCTTGTGCCCCAGAATGACACTGCCCCTCAGGACTTTGAATGACTTGGTCAAAGCCACAGAGACATAAGTAGGAAAAGCATCCGTAAGTTTGGGATTTGGGGCTCTGAGTCTCTCCTACTGTATGTCCTGGAAAAAAGCCATTCATTGTTCCAGCTTACCCATGGAGTTTTTCCCCCTCTTATAAGACTCTAAGAAGATAGCCATGGGAAGTTCAAAAATAAAGGAAGAAATGGAAGAGTTATCAACTCTGTTAATGGTCATTCTGCTGGAGAGAACTCACTTGTCCAAGGGACTGGCTGGATTATGGTGCAAGAGATTCAATCCCAGTGAGGAAGCTCATTGACGACCCCTGTCGGTGGTCTGAGCAGGTTCTAGGGGTGCTCAGAGCAGAGCTCAAAGTTTTGGGAGCAGGCAATACAGATATTGGTTGTCTTTTGCACTTTTAAACATCACTGAGACTCCTTGCATCACCATTTATCCCCACTTTTCCCTCTTCAACCTCCCCCCACCCCCTTTCCCTCTGGTAATCACCATACTCTTGTGTGGATCTGAGTTGTGTTTTATTTTTGTGGGTTTTTTTCCTCAGTCCCTTCACCTTTTTCACTCAGCCCCCCAACCCCCCTCCCCTGACAGCTGTCAGTCTGTTCTCTGTATCTATGAGGCTGCTTCTATTTTGTTTGTTCATTTATTGTGTCCATTAGATTCCACATATGAGTGAAATCATATGGTGCTTGCCTTTCTCTGCCTGGCTGATTTCACTTAGCATAATGCTCTCCAGGTCCCTCCATGCTGTCCCAAAAGGTAAGATTTCCTTCTTTGTTACAGCCGAGTAGTATTTCATTGACCTGGTGTGGTGAACACACAAAGTAATATACAGATGCTGTATTATAGGCTTGTACACCCGAAACCTGTATAATTTTATTAACCAATGTCACTCCAATAAACTCAATAAAAATTAAAGAAAAAGCTTCTCAGATTACAAGGTTCTGATCTTCTCCACAGGCTCCAGGCTGCACCGTGGGCGGGTGGAAGGCTTTGCACTGATGGAGGGTTGGAAAGTTCTAGAATACATATACTTGAAAGTCTAATTCCCTTTTTATACAGAGGATAAATAGGTATCTAAAGAGAGAACTGACCTGCCCAGGGCAATACCTACTGGCGGACTTGAAACCAAGGCAGGAATTTCCAGAACTGTAGACCAGACCCCTCATGCTGGCTCCTTCAGCAAAGTGGACAGGATCCCAAAGCTCCACTTTCTTATGTCACAGGATATATATTTTTTAAATTTAAGAATATAGCATTTAGTAGAGGAGGGTGATTTTGAAGTAGTATAGAACATGACATTCAACTTGTAAAATATAATAGTGTATGTAGAGCCCTCATGTGCATAGATTAAGGACAGACGGGTGGCGGCTGGGCCATGAGCAGGAGATAGTTTTGTTCTATAGAAAGGGAAAGTTTTTTTTCCTTCCTGTACTCTTCCACTTTTCTCTAAATTTCTAAATATTACATATAATATTATTTGTGAGTAGGAAAACAAAACCAAATAAAACTAATATTTTTTTGTTAAAAAAAAAAAAGACTAATAGAGAAGAGCTATTGCCTTTCCATGCTGGCCTATTATTTCCCTGATACAACAAGGAAAAACATAAGACCTTTCACATCACTGCTTATTATTTTCAAAATGAGATGCAGCACAGAACAGGCTATTTTCCCAGGAGCATCTTCTTTGGGCACTAACATTTTGAATGCAAAACATTTTTAAATCCTCATTTTTTGCCCCCAAACTGCTACTTTATATTCTCTATATTTTAATATTCTGGGAAATGAATAGCTTTCTAACTCTCTCTGAATATATATTATATTTTGTATGTATATGATTGATGACCAACATCCACTAAACCATTGAATGACTTTGGATATCTAACAGAGGTCCTGCAAAAAGTAGTGCTCAATATATATTCTAGAAGGAGGGAAGAAAGGAAGGGTGAGAGGGAGGGACAAAGGCAGGGAAGGAAGGAGGGAAGAAGATTAAAATATTAAAATCAGTGGTCAGATAACATGAGATATGAACGAGAGGTTTTGGAAAGCAACCAGGAAACTACCCCCCAAAAACAAGAGATTTGAGTTCAAGTCGTAGCTCTGGCATGAAATCAACAACATGAAAATTGGAAAATCATTTAGCCTTTTGAATCTGTTTTCTCCTTGATAAAGTGACATAATAATATTAACAATCAGTTGATAAATGTGCTATGATTATAAGATAAATCATGAAAATATTATTATTATACATTGGAATGTGTTAACATTATAAAAATCATTTATCCAAATCCCACTACTGGGATTATTGCAGCCCCATGCCTGGTATATTGTAGATGTGGATTCAAATGAATACCTAATAAATGATTGATTGAGTGAACAAAGACAGGAGAGATTAAATACTTGGCTGACATTTTTCAGACAGATAATATCAGATCTTCTGGCTAGAGATTCAATGTTATCTCCAGTGCATTTGAAGTCTGTGATCTGTTTTTATATTTGCATCCCCTTCTTGTTAAGTCTTTCTCCTCATGTAAATACTTAGTAGAGTCTGAATATCAGATTCAAATACACAGTGTTTATCTTTAACATAGTCTTGAGTGACTGCAGTTCTTACTACTTTCAGGTCAAAAGAGATGCAGAGATGTTGTTCAATTAGGTTTCTTTTCTATAGATAACAAAGCACAGTACAGTGCAAAGCTGGCACCCTGGTATTGTGTTAATACAAATATAAATCATCATTAGGTTTCCCTACTACCTGCTGACCCTATGCCAAGCTTGGTTATTTATGAATTTTCTGCATGTGTTGACTGGTTTTTACGAGCTATGGCCATGAAAACGGCTTTCAGCAGAATGCTGATGGAGTCGTAGCATGGTCCAGGTTCAGTGCTAGGGCTTGGGGGAAAAAATGGGAAGGGTGATATACAGCAGAATTCAGTTCGCTGAGAGAATTGACATGCAGATCAACCGGATTATAGAGTGTAGTAAGCACAATTTCAGAGTAATTACAGAGCAGGGAAGGGTCAGGAGCAAAGCAAAATTATGGAAGCGACCCAAGTGCCCATCGATAGACAAACAAAGAAGCAGCTGTGGTGCAAACCTATAAGGGAATATTACTGGGCCGTGAAAAGAAGGAAATCGTACCTTACTTGAGAGCATGGGTGGGCCTTGAGGGTATCCCGCTAAGTGAAATATGTCAGACAGAGACAAGTACCATGTGATTTCACTTGTATGTGGACTCCAAAGGGCAAAATAGATGAACAAACAAATTAGAAACAGGCTCACAGACACTGAGAACAGACTGATGGTTGTCAGAGGGAGGGGTTTGGGGGCTGGGTGAAAAAGGTGAAGGGATTAGAAGTACAAATTGGCAGTTACAGAATAGTCACGGGATGTAAGTACAGCACAGGGAACATAGTCAGTGATACTGTAATAATTATGCATGGTGCCAGGTACTTAAATTATCAGGGGGATCACTGCATGAGTTATAAAGATGTTTAACCACTATGCTGTGCACCTGAAACTAAGACAAAATAATATTGAAGATAAACTATAATTTAAAAATAAAAAGAGTCAGGCACAGCATACATTAGGCACCATGCCTGGGGTACCTAGTGAAGGTTTGTGCATCTGATGGATAGGTGGACAGAGAAAGATTTTGGGGTGGTATTTCCTGAGTTCAGTCTTGGAGGACATATAGAGGAGATGTGGGCAAATAGTGATGGAGAAGTCACACTAGATGAGAAGCCAGTCTCAACCCATGCCTGGCGGGGAGGAACCCACAGGACAGCGTGGGTCATTATGACAGGTGAAGTGTGAGAAGGGAGTGGTGGAAGATACTGGAGACCAGGTCAGGAAAGACCTGTGCTCCATGAACAGGAGGCTGGGCCTCCTCCAAGGCGAAGAGAGATCCTGAAGGACTTTAAGCAGGGGATTGGCCCATGCAATGCTTGTTCACACTATAGGCAGAGCAAGATCTCCCGGTCCATAGGTTTTTTCAATTCTGTGAAGCATTTACTCCCCCTATTTCAAGAAATATGAATGTTTTGATATTAAGTGAGGTTCAAATCCTCCCAGGTGTATCCATTGGTGTTTACTCAGCAGTCCCTATCCTGTGTCAAGGAGGATTAGTGAAATCAGGTACAGAGAAGAAAAGGTCAGGTCTTGATTGTCAGCTTCTAATTCTGGACGTTAGGCTTCCAGTGGTGCAGTTTTCTTCAATAAATATTTTTTTTTTTTTTTTTTACTGGTACAGCAAAAGTGAGGGGATGGGGGAATCACCACCATCCTCAACCCCTGTCATCAGCCAAACAGCAATAGCTTAGTTAAATCCCCTGAGTCTACTGAAGGCAGAGCATGCACACGGGGCAATGGAGATGGCTTTGACTGAGCTGGAGGGACTTTAGGACATAGCTGTTAGGAAGCTCTGAGGATACCCAGTGGGGTGTGGGGGGCAGGAGGCTCAATCTGAAAACCGGCTGAGAGTTCCAGCTGAAACCCAGGCATGTCCGAGCGAGATGAGATCAGATGGAGACTATGATGGACACGGAGACTATGATGGACACGCATTGTGTGTCTGCTCTAAAGCCATGATTTTAACAGTAGAAGCATCAGTGATGCTGTGAACGTCCACTGGGGGACCGGAGATCCTGCCATGCACAGCCAAACAGTCCCCACATACAGGCCTCATCTGTGTTCCTTACAGGCAAACAGCACACAGGCCCAGCGAGTAATGGTGTCTAAAGTGCTTAGGGCCAATTTTCTAGCAACCTTCCAAAGTTAGTTTTAAAGGTGACTAGTATTTGATATTTTAAACAAAAACTGCTGCATAACTAGAATTCCTGAAGACTCTAATTTAGCATTCTATCAAAAAATTGTGGTCGTCATGCCTCACTTCATCCGCAAGGTCGCAGACGTCCTACTGCGCACACCTGGTCAGAGGTCACTGGGATTCTCACTGTTTCCTTCTGAAGTGTGTCACCCGCCTGCCTGGGGCTGCTCGGGAACTCCAATTGCTGTCATTTTGGCAGTCATGCCCTTACCATATGTGCTGGATGATGGTTGAGTTGAATTTGCTGATCACTTTCTCCCTGTGTGACTGTGTTTCTAAGGCTCTGAGTCGTGTTTGTTCTTTCCTATGTTTTCATCATCATGAGTTGCTTCTCTTTTTCCTACGTCAAAATTGGCAAAGGGTGGCAGAGATGGTCATGGCGCAGGTGAGGACTGTGGAATGAAGAGGGTTTGAACAGCTGAGCATGGCTCCCGTCCTTTCCTGGAGCAGAGAGACGACTGGGGACAGGGACCCAGGTCCTGCTGGGATCCTAACAGCCCATAACCACAGGCTGGGATGGCCTGAAACCCTTTCATTCCAGTGACTGTAGAGCTCGCTGGTCCACTGCTTCCTCTGACCCCAGTCCATGGGGCTGATGGCCCGGAGACGGCTGGCGCCGAGTGGTGGTTTCTCTCTCTCCTTCCCAGCCACAGCCCGTGTCTTTGGGCTGCTGTGAGGATTCAGCACCGAGGAGGGCACCTGGCATTGCACGAGCCCGTCTCCTTGTGAGGATTCAGCACCGAGAAGGGCACCTGGCATTGCACGAGCCCATCTCCTTGTGAGGATTCAGCCCTGAGAAGGGCACCTGGCATTGCACGAGCCCATCTCCTTGTGAGGATTCAGCCCTGAGAAGGGCACCTGGCATTGCACGAGCCCATCTCCTCTCTCTCGCATTGAACTTCGCTGGCCTTGCCAGCATTCTTTCTGCAGAGGCTGTTTCACGGGGCTTCATCCCACTCCTTCTACTGATCACCCAGGGCCACATGCCACAGCTCTGTCCCTTCTCCCTCGGAGCCTAAAGTTCAACCATTCGGGGAGAGAAACAGTCCTCCCCCCGCCCCAAGTCCTTGCTGTTGTTGCTTCTAAAAGGAGATGAATCTGTAAATGAAGAGGGTGGAAATGCACATTTATAGAGCCCATGCTGTTGTTAGACCCTGTACTGTTTTTTAAATCTTTTGGTCTGTTTATTTTCTCATTTAGTCCTTACAACAACCAAATAAAATAGCTGCTACAGTGGCCCAGGAAATGAGCCAAAGAGACGTGCATATCAAGGATTTTAATTCAGGCCCATCTGACTCTTTTCCGTGTGACAGGAATCAACCTGCGAGGAGCGCCACCGTCCCGGTGTCCCACCCATCATCGGCACGTCTGAGGCCCATTTAAAAACTCATTTCAACTGAGGAGAAGCCTAGTGGGGACAGAGGAGGTCAACTCAGGCCAGCAGATGGGGCAGGCATTGCCGGTGGTATTTTAAGATGCTAATTAATCACCCTAATGTCGCCACCGTCTAAATAGTGCAGGCATTTGCTCTCCCTCCCTATCGAATCCTGATGACTTCTCATGAAGAGGTTCATTTTGAAAATGACCATTTCCTTAATGTAGTGGAAATGCGTTTTCCATTTTCTGTCTACTTCAAACGCATCCCCGGTGCATCTGAGCTTTAACTTAGGAAGCTGCTGGATGGGGCAACCGAGATGGATGGGCTGGAAAAAGCGGTTCCCTCACCATCCCCTTGCTTTCGCTCTAATTGTTAGAAGTAGTCGTGAGATATCTGCATGTGCAAGAAAATTAAAATAGTGAATTTGCTCCAGGTCAAAAAGAAATGAGGCGAGGTAGAAACGAGCTGGCCACGTGCCCACAGACTCTGCTGAGGTCCTGAAGGCGGTGCCCAGGTCAGAAACGTTGCCGCAGGCAGCCTGCCAGGTAGCAATGCCTTTCCCCAAGTCCCTTCTTGCTCAGCCCTCCCCCACCAACCCTGCCCGCCCCAGCTCCAGTGCCTCCTCCTCCAGGAAGCCCGCTGGATGCTCCAGCTGATGCGGCTTCATGCCTTTTGGAAACAATACTCAGAGAACACGTTGCTCTGTATTGTAGTTGCCTGTTTTGCATTTTGTCCCTGTGCAGATATTGGGATAAAACGCCATGAGAAGTCAGTTTTTGGGAGGAAGCCTGATGTGTATGGACATGTGGCAGGAAGCTGCCTTTCTCCGTGATGCTCACAAAGGGCAGCAGGTGGCCTTGGTAAAGAGGAGAGCTCCGTGACGGTCCTGTGAAGTCCCCAGAGAAGTGGGGACCAGCCTGGAACATGAGACGGGCAGAGCAGATGATCATCCCAGCCCCCGCTTTTTGGAGCCCTTTTCTCCTCGTGCGAGGGAGGGGCCTTCTTTCCTCTGGACCCTGCTTGCTCCATATGTGGCGACAACCCAGGCCCAGGCCAGTCCCCCACAGCGGGCACCTGCTGGTTTCTTTCTCTTCTCTCTTCTCTGCACCCCTGGGCCACCACACTATGTGAGATGCTCTCATCTGTCTCTGAGTCCAGATGATTCTCCCCCTGAGCTCCGGACATCTCTGTGAAGGGGAGTGAGGGGTGTCAAGGTCAAGAACCTGGAGGCAGCGTAACAGAGGAGAAGTGGCGCCTTTAGGTAGAGAGTGCTCACATGGGGTCCGAGTCTTAGCTGGAAGAGCTCACATGGAGGCCAAGTCTTGGCTGGAGAGCGCTCACATGGAGGCCGAGTCCTAGCTGGAGAGCGCTCACATGGGGTCCGAGTCTTAGCTGGAAGAGGTCACATGGAGGCCGAGTGTTGGCTGGAGAGCGCTCACATGGAGGCCGAGTCCTAGCTGGAGAGCGCTCACATGGGGTCCGAGTCTTAGCTGGAGAGCGCTCACATGGGGTCCGAGTCTTAGCTGGAAGAGCTCACATGGAGGCCGAGTGTTGGCTGGAGAAAGCTCACATGGAGGCCGAGTGTTGGCTGGAGAGCGCTCACATGGAGGCCGAGTGTTGGCTGGAGAGCGCTCACATGGAGGCCGAGTGTTGGCTGGAGAGCGCTCACATGGAGGCCGAGTCCTAGCTGGAGAGCGCTCACATGGGGTCCGAGTCTTAGCTGGAGAGCGCTCACATGGGGTCCGAGTCTTAGCTGGAAGAGCTCACATGGAGGCCGAGTGTTGGCTGGAGAGCGCTCACATGGAGGCCGAGTGTTGGCTGGAGAGCGCTCACATGGAGTCCGGGGGCAGGTTGGGGCGAGAGGGTGACTATGGACCAAGGAGGCGAGTGGTTTGGGATGAAGCCCAGGGACACCAAGAGGTGCCCCGTCCCCCACTCTCCAAAAGTGCCCTTCCATGTGCTGGGTGCCAGTTTCATACCTGTTAATGCTCCTGTCAGTGTCTCCTGCCTGGCAGATCGTGAGCTCTGGGAAAACCTGATCAATTAATTTCCAGTTCAAGCATCCAGTGCAGGCTGAACACAGAGCGGGAGCAAGATATCGGACTGGGAAAAGGGGAGCAGGAAGAGCCCGGATTGTGCGAAAGTGGTGGGTGCTTTGAGGAGAAAGACAAAGCTTTGGTTTGATGAGAAAGATGGAACTTACAGGTGACCCTTGCCAGGAGGGCAGAGGAAGGTGAGTGAGCCAGGGGTGGTCAGAGAGGCCTTCTGGGAGGGGGAGACGCTGGTAAACTCACTCCGGTCT
Organism: Miniopterus natalensis; assembly: GCF_054644295.1. Taxonomy (NCBI): domain Eukaryota; kingdom Metazoa; phylum Chordata; class Mammalia; order Chiroptera; family Miniopteridae; genus Miniopterus; species Miniopterus natalensis. Next base: position 40,837,804 of record NC_142096.1, on the reverse strand, counting down.
GTATTCAGATGCACTCTTAGGGGAAGTGTCAGTGTTTGAGGAAATGGAAGGAGAGCTCCTGTGCTTAGAGCAGCGGCGGAGGTTCCACCCTGGGCTTGCCCTCCGCTGCCCTGCCTGTCACCCCTTCGGATCACGGAGCAAGTCCGCAGCACCCACAGCTCCTGAGAGCCCATAGAGATCCTTGGCTTTAGAGTCTGTTTTATTGCCAAGCCCGTAAAGTTTACTGAAATGAAAGGATGAGCCTTTCTCAGTGCCCTGAAGGCCTCCCAGCCCCATGATCCTTTCTAACAAGGACAGAGAAGAGCAATGCTGTTGCTAGTTATCAGCCCTGCTAACAGTGTTTGAACACCTACTGTGTGCTCCATGCTGGGCTAAGCCTGCACTCGTAGCGTTTCACTTAACCCTTACCAGGGGCTTATCAGAAAGACTATTCGTATTTCCAGCCCGGAGAGGAGAGAGCAGGCTCAGGAGCTTCAGTAACTTGCTGGTCTGTGCAGCTCGGAGGGCAGGGCGAGGGCGCCTGAGAGCAGGGCCGGGACCTTGGGTGTGCACAGTGCCGCCCGCTCGATGGTGGGCTTCCTCCTCATGACCTGCTTCTCAGAGACAAGGCTCCCCCTCTTACTCCTCACATCCCCCCCCCAGCCCCCAAGGAGCCTCCCAAAGAAGGTGGGATGTTCTGGGGGAGATGGCTGACTGGAAAATTAGAGGGAGACTCCTAGGCTTTGCTGTGTCACCTTGGGAGATGGAGCCCAGCTCTCGGAATCTGTTCTTCATGCTCACACTCCCCTCATCTGGGCTGCTGGAGGCACCAAATAGGATGGCTCTTTCCAAAGGCCCAGCTTGTCACTGTCCCTATCAGCAGGCAGAGGCCCTCCCCCTGCCCCTCCCCCAGGCAGCCCATTAAATGTGACTAGCAAGGGGCTCATTGGGAGGCGCCAGCTCAGCTCAGATAAGCTGCAGACACTGTCTCCACGGCCACCTGCGCTGCATGGAAACCGCATTCCGTTCAATTACATTAAGTGGACTCTGACAGAGTCCCAGGGCTCTGCCACTTGCCTGATTTAGGGGAAAAAATAAAGAAGTGGGTGAGGTGCACAGTGCATTCCTGTCCGCGGTGTCCCGACATGAGGACATAAACAGGATGCTATTTCAAGAAGGGGACATTTATGACATTCTTGTGGCCTTGAAGTTTCCATTCTCTAGCCCCCTTCAAGGCTCTGGCCCTGATTCTGAACTTTTAGGAACTGAGGTAGTGTAAGCAGCCACCACGGGTGACCCTGTGGGACCCCTGGAATCTGTAGGGGGTCACTGTGCGCATCCTCTCAACGGGCAGGCCTTCCTCTAACCGCTCCTTCAGCATCCAGGGCATCTGTGCGAAACATCTGGTGTCACTGTTTTACTCACAGCAATCATGGAGTCAGCCCTTTTTGGGGCATGAAGCAAAGCTGTCCTCAGGGACGTACACTGCACTCCCAGGCTCCCGGCATTTGCTCACTGGACGATCTTAAGAAAGTGGTCACACTGTGCTAAACATTAGTATTTTCTTCACAACATGGATGTGACAACTGTAAACCTTCACCTTGGACTTTGGTGAAAGTCTAATTATATCGTGTATGTGGCAGCACTTTGCAAATTGGGAAGTTCTGTGCACGTGCGTGCTCTCGTTTTTTCTTTTAAAACATGGTGTTTCCATCACTAAAGGATTTTGGGATTTGAATGGCTGCTGTAACAGACTGGTACAATTTAGTGGCTTAAAACAACTTAAATCTATTACCTTACAGCTCTATTACCTACAGCTCCTAATTCAGGAGCCTGAATTAGGTCTCAGAGGCCTCTGTCAAGGTGTCTTCAGACCTGGAGGTCTTTCTAGAGCATCTAGGGGAGAATCTGTTCCCACCTTCCACGGCTTCTGAGGCCACCTGTGTCCCTTGGCTCCTGGCCCCATTTGTCCATCTTCAAAACCAGCAACATTGGGCCAAATCTTTCTCACGCTACCATCTCTCTGGTTCTCTCTCTTCTGCTTCCCTCTTCTGCTTGTAATTAAGGACCCTTGTCCTTACATGTGGCCCACCCACGTAACCTCAAAGTCAGCTGCTTGTTAACCTCAATCCATCTGCAATCTTAATTCCCCTAACACATTCACATGTTCTGGGAATGGGGACATGGGCATCCTTCGAGGGGCTACTGAGCTAGAGTGGACACGAGGGGTTATAAACACGAGGTAGAACTATTTTCAGTAAAAAGTTTACAATCGCTTGATTTGAATCCTGGGTTTGAATCCAGGTTTGCTGTTTCCTAGCTGTATAACCTTGAACAGGTGACTTAACCTCTGAGCCTCAGTTTCTTCATCTGTTAGGTGGGGGTAATGGCTACATTGCTGTGCCTGGTTCCTAGGGTTGATGTTGGTTTTGAATAAGTGGCAAGTACTGAGAACAGTAGGCCCATCGCAAATGCCCAGTAGTTGGTGGTTGCTTTAACGTTAGAGTGTGTCTGTGGAATGAACAAATTATGGAGAGAAGCCATAGGAGTGTTACCTAAGACAGACTCTGGACATCACGTCATTAAAATTAAATCACATTCTAAGTGGGAACCAGAGATAGAGACCATTTAGACAGAGAGCGAAAAGGCTTCTTAGAGAAGTGAAAGTAGATGGTGTGTGCAAACCCCATGCCTGCTCTGCTGAGGAATTTATGCGCATTTTCTCAAGGATCTTTATACAACCCATCTGACCAGGTAGAAGCCTGGAAATCACCCAGCTCGTCAGGGTCAGGTTCAAGACTGCAACCCAGTTTAGTGAGAATCAAAAGCCCACGTCACCCAGTAATTCCTCCTTATTGAGAAACTAAATACAGTATGTATGGGCCCTGTGACGGTCCGTTGTGCCTGCCTCTTGGCTAGGCTGCCGTGCCTGGGGGTTTGGCCTAGATGTTGCTACGAGGGCATTTTTAAGATGTGAGTAACATTGAACTCAGCAGACTCTGAGTAAAGCAGATTGCCCTCCAGTGTGGGGGCCTTGCCCAATCAGGTGAAGGCCTTACAGAAAAGACTGACTTGTCCTGAAGACAGTGGATCCAGAATCCTCCTCAAGGCATCTCCGGCCTGCTGCCCTGCGGGATTTAGGCTCAAGGCTGAACTATTCGTCTTCCCTGGGTCCCCAGCCTGCCAGCCTGCCCTGCACATGTCAGCCAAGTGTCAGCCCACTCCTGCGTGAGCCAGTTCCTTAAAATCTCTCTCTCTTTCTCTGGAGAACCCTGACTAGTTGAGTCAACCTTTTTGATATTCATATTCCCAGAAGAGCCATGTGCCCTAGGTCAGGCTGCACAAGAAGAGAAGAACCAGGGGTCTGGCATTGTTTGGTAAACTGGCCTCTCCTCAGGATCCTGCCCGCTGACCTCACCTTGCAGCTTACCCCCAGTGTTCCCGGCACGCCACCCAACTCCTGCAGGCCCCAGCCTCCCCGAAGGCCATGTGCCCCACTCAGTTTAGAAAACAACCTGGCTCTTGAGAGATAGTGTTTGGACTAGCAAGACATCCTGAGCACATCCAGGGTGCTTTTGAGTGTGGTGTTACCCTTGTGTCTCCTTTAGAAAGTTCCCAAACCTGGAAAACAGGGAAGTCCATGGACTCACTAAGATACTGAGTTTTATTGCTACAGGGATACCGGTGGTCATCATTGTCCCCATGCTCTCTGTTTTCTGTATAAGCCCTATGAACCCAGAGGGCAGGTGACCAGACGAGGGTCACTGGGGAGTTGGTGGATAGTCAGAGAAGATGGGCCCCTGCCTTCTCAGTGCTCCCTTGTAAAAGTTCAGCTGTGACAAATGAAGCTACTTCTCAACCTGGCAGGAATAGCAACCTTTTATGTCAGAGCTGCCCCATTTCTGGACTGGAAGCTGTCCAGAAAGGGTGGTCAGCTGGCATGTGTGACAAGAGCAGGACATCCCAGGGAAATGCCAAGAGCTGACTTATCTCCACATAGAGCCCAAAGCAGCACCTTCCAAATGTCAGCAGCTCGGGGAGACAGTGACCAGCTTCATAAATTCAAGACCCATTTCCCCAAATGGGTCTTGAAGGAGCTCCTAACAACAATAGGGGTTGAAGCTGATTTTCTTTATTATTTTATTTTAATCCCTGCTTGCCAGAGATGCTGGTCTAACGTATCCAGGCCTGGCTTCTTTAAAGGCTGGTCCCACTGTGGCCTCAGGGTCAGGACACTAGACATCGGCAGCTGCTGTGGGTCCTGGGATCAAGAGTAGGTTGACCGATGCTGATGCCAGCTCATTGTGGCAGGAACTGCTCCAGGAAATACTTAACTTGAGGGCTTGACAATAAGACATGGTTTCCCCGGGTCGGGCTTACAAGGCCCTAAGATGCAGATACATGAACAGCATGGCGATTGCCAGAGGGAAAGGGGGTGGGAGGTAGAAGGGGGTACAGGGGGACAAATGGAGATGGAAGGAGACTTGACTTGGGGTGGTGAACACGCAGTACAATACACAGACGGTGTATTATAGACTTGTGCACCTGAAACCTATATACTTTTATTAACCAATGTCACCCCAATAAATTCAATGAAACAAAATAAAAAGGAAGCAGAGAAAGTGGGAGATAGGACGTCAGGGTGGGGTCGGAGGCCGCCACTCGCTAACTGCGCAGTCAGTGAAAGTGGCATCACATCTCTGTCCGGGAGCCCTGCGCACGTGCCTGGAATGCCCAGGGCACGTCGGCATCCACGAGTGCCTCCTGGCTGCACAGCTACCTTCCCCCCTGCTCCCTTCTGGGGTCTTCGTGAGGGACAGGCTCTGAGGCGTGTCCCTCTAGTGGCTTCCTGTTGGGCTCAGTTCCAGAGGTGGTCCCACGGACACCCTAGAGCACGAGGCCTGGACTGCACCAGCCCCTGGTCTAAGTTATTATCTACAGTGCTCAGGACTGTGATGCTCACAGACAAGACACCAATTCTGTATTTCTTAGGAAGGCAAAGATGAGGGAAAGAACAGAAATTTAAGTTAAAAGAAGAAAAATAATAACCTGAATCTAGAGTTTTCTGAAGAGCTTGTATATTAACTGCACTGATGCTGATCTTACTGACGTAGGATTACAACAATGAATGCTTCTGTTACTGTTATTAGTAAACGTGAAATATGTATGTAGGGTTATTTTCACACCAGTCATGGCTCTAAACACTCAACCATGTATTAAACCCTGGAATCAGGTAGGTGCCATTTTTACCTGTATTTTCCAGATGAGTAAAGCGAGGCAGAGGCCCCGGCCGCTCTCTGGTGGAGATGTCCACTGTATATCACTGGCCAGCCTTCATCAACTGCAGCAAGTGTGGGACAGAGACCTCCCTGCCTCCTGGGGTCGCCCATTCCATTGCTGAGTGTCACTAGCAGGTTCCCGATTTGTGCAAAATATGTCTCCTCATTCCATCCCCCGTCTGTGCTCCTGTCCTCAGAGCAGAGCAGGACACATTTAAACCTGCGTGGGAAAACCACTGCACGGCCTCTGCAGGTTAAAGTCCACACCTGCCTTTAACAAGGCCAGGTCTCCACAGAATTGCCCCCAAGCTCCATGGGGGCCAAGGCGAACGGCCTTCCGAAGGTCTCCAAATGGTCAGTCCTGCCTGTAAATGCTGTTACACCGGCGGAGGAAGCCAGGGCATGATGTCTTCAGGCAAGGAGGAGAGCGTCCCCTCACCGAACTTCCTCTTATTCATTTATTCTATTGAGTATTTGCTGAGTGCTGTTAAGTTCCAGGTGTTTTTTAGGATGGTGATAATATTTAGAAAACTCAATGTAATAATTCTAATAATAATGATTAATACTCGACGCTGGTGGAGGGCACACAAAGTCCTAGATGCTGGGTAAGTCTTCTTTTAAGTAACGAAACAGAGCAGGAAGCAATGTCAGTGGCCATCCTTCTAGACAGGGAAACTGAGGCGCAGAGAGGTGAATGGACCAACCTGAATCGCATCAGCGTGGAGGGAGGAGCGGAGTTTGAATACAGGCAATGTGAGGCCAGGACCCGAAGTCTTAGTGGCCCCAAGAAGAGGACCCAAGGGAGAGGCTGTAGGGAGAAGGACCTCTGCTAAGAACCATTGCTCTGGGTTTTAGTTTGTTGTTATTTGGGGGGGGACAGGGAAGAGGAATGAAATGAGAGCATGATCGGGAAAAGCGTCTCAATGGCATGTTTTAGGATATTTGTCTTCTGCTGACATACCTGGAGGTGGTTCAGTCCCCTCAATGGGACAGTCTACAGTCCTTTACACTCAGCTCTCAGGAGCCTGGGACCTGCTGGCCTGTTGCCCTCGAAACACTGTCCCACTGCTGGGTTTCATGCCGCTCGCCGCTAAATTACGACTTCGAGAAGAGCGTGGACGTCACGGTCACACCCACAGATGAACGGAGATTGTGCTTACAGGCTGTAGGGCTAGGAAGGCTGGTTCCAACCCTGCTATGTGTGTGTTCTTGGAACTGGAGCTAATAAAATTGACATAAATCAAGAGTAATGGCTTCTCCCGAGTAGCATTTTCACAGATTAAAATGATGCTCAGGCACTATTGGTTGTCATTTATAAAGGCCTTTGAAGATGAAAAGCGTTCCACCTTTTAAGTTGTGTTTTCATGTAAAAAAAAATGAATTTCTTAGAGTCTTCAAGGTAAGTTACAATGAGAAGGTGGCAACACTATTATTTTAAAACTCTTCAGATTGCTTTAATGATATGCATGTCTTTATTGTTTTATTTCAAGATTTTATGCTTTTGCATCGAAACATTTTAAACTTAATGAAATACAAATAAAATATCCCTCTTATCTCTCTCTCTGTATACATATGTATGAATGTGCAGATCTATATAATACAGGTAAACAAGGAGCTTTTATTGACTTACACATGTTTTCTTGTATGTTCCATGCCATAGATATTCCACAGCCTGCTTTCAATTCTTTCTCATCAAATCAGGAATCACTTCCTCAAGAATCTGTCTTGGATTCTTGTGAATTGTGATGATTAAACTGACGTCTACCCTAATAATCACCACATCCCCGTTCACGGTGCTAATCTACATGGAAGTAGCCCACTCTTCCCCGCCCACAGCCCTCAGCAGTGCCCCCCGCACAGCCCAGCTGCCCCGGCGCGGTTCCTGCACTGCTATCGCTGCGGGAGATGACTGACCTCACCTCATGGTGAAAGAAACGAGGGCCCACAGGCCACACTCGCAGTGACAGCCTCCGTCTTCTGGCTTTAAATGTTCTAACATGAAGCAATGTCAGCTTACTCAGAGGATATTATTAATTAGCTCCCAAATACATGCATCATTTCAATGGGCCTGGCTAATGTTCTTTGTGGGAGCAGAATAAACAAGGTTAGCAAGTTACTGTTCTTTGTGGAGCTTACATCAGAACTCAGCAAAGTTCATTAGGAGATCTTCACGGGGTGAGAGAGACTCTCGTATGTTTGAGAATGGTTTTCAAAGTTGAAGAATGAAACTTAGGCAACTGATCAAAACTTACTGCTCAGTAAATTTAAATTATGAAGTTCAGGTGCCACCTGTTCTGCCCAACTATCTAAGAATGATGATTTTTTAAACCTCAAAGTTTCTCTTTTCTATTAATTAGGGATTTATGCACATTAAATATGGATTCCCTATGTCTTTGTAGGACTTACCTTTAGATTCCACTGCAAATGCTTTTTATCCAATAGAATATTAGTTAATGAATGTCCTTTTGTGATTAGGGTCTCTCTAGTTTAATTATTATTCTTCCAAGATTTTGGATCTGTAACTTAATCTCTCTAAGCTGTTGGCTTCTATTTTTTTATTATTATAGCAGAATACCACTAAATTCCTTAAACTCCTACTAATTTTATGAGGATTATCAGAAGATAAATATTAATAACAATACACTAACTTCACTTTATATTTTACAGGGCACTTTCCCTTTCCCTGTTTCATTTGACGGCACTATTTTTTTTACTTACATTTTTCCCTGGGTTGTAATTTAGATACCTTTAGAAGTTCTGCAAATAAATATAAATCATTCACTACCATATATTCAAGGAGAGGCTACATATATACATACATATGTATATGTATAACATACATATATTACATATATATATAACAGAAATGAGTAAAAAATAGGCACAAAACTAATTCTAGCAAGTAGATAGATCCTTTATCAATTAGATTTGTACCCAACTGGAATCTATTTGGAAGACAGTCCAAACTTACCCATAATCTAAAGAAGTGAAAGTCGCAGCGATGTGCGTCCCAGCACTAAAAGCAACCTAGTTTAAAATGTGACGGTGCTAATGATGAGGGTGATGGAATGTCAAATAAATATGCTGAATAGATGAAAGAATGAAAGACCCCAGGAAACTGCTGATAGGACGCTGACACTTGATATAAGTTTGGTAAGAAAACTTGGAATAGATAAGATCCGTCTAAGATAATTATGGAAACAGTCACGTTTATCTTAAGGAAGTAACAGACACCGAAACAATGTGTGTGTGAACATACTGTGGGGGAAGCAAAACCTCACCTCTCCCCTCAGGCTCTTCAGGCTGAGCCTGAGAATTAAGCTGACATCAGACACACTAACAGAAGGAAAGTATACAAATGTATGTAAATTTTTCATGGCACAGGAGCCTCCTAAGGAAAGGAAGACCCAAAGAAATGATGAAGCCTCCAGGCTTTTATGTTCGTTTGAACAAAGAGCTAATTGTGGAAAAGTAACCCCTCCACCTGGGGAGGCTTGTATGGAATCCTCTTGCTCTCAGTCTCTCCTCCTGAATTATAAGAATGTTATTTTCCTTATGGTACAGGGAGCGCATGCTTCAATGAGGGTTTATCTCCTGTTTCCAGAGAGAAAAGGGAGATGAATGTCCTTCCTGTATGTGATGTTTTTCACGATGCTGTAGCTCTGGCCATGGTTTGGGGTGGCAGTGTCACCCGCTTGTACGTATCACAGCATTACCTGGAGATGGCAAATAGAAAACAATGCAAAATGATGGCATTATGTGAATTGTTATGATACATTTTGCTGGTAAAATATTATAAAACATGAAAAATATATTATCATAGTAAAGCTATGATCAGGGAACACTATGCCCCAAAATTTGACAAATTAGATAAAATGGGCTAATATTGTGAAAGACACAAATTACCAAAACTTGTACAAAATGAAAAACAATCTAAATTCACTTATGCCTATTAAATTGAGCAAAGGATTTAAAAAATTTTCCAAAACAGGCAACATCTCATCCAGTTTCACTGATCAGTTCTATCCAATACTGAAGGAAGAAATAATGCTGACTTACCAAATCTATTCCAGATATGGCCATAATTATCGGAATACGAAAGAGTCCAGCCAGATAAAGACATCGCTAGGAAAGGAAACTAAAAGAACACTATCTCTCATGACCATAAACAACAAAATCTTCAACAAAGTATTGGCAATATTGACCTAGCGAAGTTTTAGGACTCACATGACCCTGTTTCAAGAATTATCACAAATCTACAGTGTTCAAGACAATGTAGGACTGATGAAAGAATGAGGCATTGATCAATGAGACTTCAGGAAGAGACTCGCTGAATTCTACTAACGACACAGACCATGCAGTCCGCTGAGACTTAAGGACGGCCCAGAGGCAGCTCAATGGAGAGGGACAGTCTTGACAATGACGCTGGAACAACTGGGCATCTCTCTGCGAACAGAGGTAAAATAAGCCCGGACCACGGCCGTGCATCTTACATGAGCATTAACTCAGTGCATCCTAAGCCTAAATGCAAGTGCAAATATGCAGTGGGCACACTGAGGTGGGGCAGAGTGCCCCGGCCGTGGAAACAAGTCCAGAAGGACCGGTGCCTAATAGGAATAACAGCTCCGTGTAATTGTTTCCATTTCTTTCCAAGTGCGTGCATCTTGCAGATTTTCTGTAATGAGTTTGTATTATTCTTATAAGGAGGAAATCATGCTCGACTTTTAAAACACTACAATAAAAATCTTTAATTAAAGCAAAGATGAAAGTTGTGGGAACAGCTGGTGACCTGCCGCGGTGTCCCAGGGTCAGCCGTGCTCTCGGCAGCAGGGAGCAGATGGTCGCGGCTGCAGCAGGCGCGGAGCTCCGGCCTCTCCTCTTTTACGGCTGTTGCCTTTGCCAGAAATGAAGCCGGATGCCGGCGACATGGGGCTGGAAGAAAGCACAGTCTTTCCTTTCAGAAAAGAAAGGGGGGGACACAGGATCAACTTTTCTGGCACTCTGGAAATAAATCAAAGACTGGCAGCCACCAAAGGGCCTCTATATAATTTTTGTAAAAGGCTGATTCCTGGCAAGAGCAGTGAGCCCTGTGGCATGTCACCGCGGCCTCTGCAGTCGGGCCCTGGCGGCTCCATTCACGATGCATCCTCAGTAGCCTCTGGCTCTGACCCGTCTGCTGGCTCCTTGTTACACTGGCTCAAACGGCTGGTCATTGTTTGGACTAACTTGAAACCAGCCTGGTTCTAAAGGTCGTGGCGGGCGAGATGGCATTTGTGGAACCATTTCCAGGCCCTTGTCCTTGCCGCTATCACCGCAACAACAGAGAACCAAAGGCTTGGGAGGAAAGGGCGGGGAATGAGATGGCCAGAAGGGTTCTGGAAAAACTGCAGTGTGTTCCAGGAATCTGGGCAGCCACACACATGCTCAGGAAAGACCTGAGAAGACCCTGGATTGATTGGATTATTCTAGCCAGCAGGGAGGCTTGGCCAAGTGAAAGGGGTCTCCCTGGACACGTCGGACCCTGGAAATCAACTCTTTTTGTGCTCTGGAAATAAATCAAAGATTTGCAGCCACTCAAAGAGCCTCTGTTTAATTTTTAACATCTATTTATTTATTTATTTATTTATTTATTTATTTATTTATTTATTTTTTCATTTCTCTTTATTGTTGAAAATATTACAGATGTCCCCTTTTTTGCCCATTAACCTCCTCCACGCCCCATCCACTCCCTTCCCCAGGCCTTCACCACACTATTGTCTGTGTCCATGGGTTAAATTCTTTGGTTAATCTCTCCCCACCCACACCTACTTCCCTTGGAAATTCCTCAGTCTGTTCCATGCTTCCATGTCACTGAATCTATTTTGTTCATCAGCTTATTATGTTCATTAGATTCCACATATGAGTGAGATCATGGGATGCTTGCCTTTCTCTGACTGGCTTATTTCATAGTATTCTTCAGGTCGTTTCATGGTGTCTCAAAGGGTACCAGATCCTTCTTCTTCATAGCTGCGTAGTATTCCATGGTGTGAATGTCCCAGAGCTTTTTATCCACTCAGCTACTGATGGACACTTGGGCTGTTTCCAGATCTTAGCTATTGTAAACTGTGCTGCTATGAACATAGGGGTGCATATATTCTTTCTGTTTAGTGTTTCAGGATTCTTAGGATACATTCCTAGAAGTGGGATCACTGGGTGAAATGCCAGTTCCATATTTAATTTTTTGAGGAACCTCCATACTGTTTTCCATAGTGGCTGCACCAGCCTGCATTCCCACCAGCAGTGCACCAGGTTCCCCTTCCCCACACCCTCCCCAGCACGTGTCATTTGTTGATTTGTTGATGGAGCCATTCTGACAGGTGTGAAGTGATACCTCATTGTGGTTTTAATTTGCATCTCTCTGATGATTAGCAACACTGAGCATTTTCTCATGAGTCTCTTGGTCATCTGTATGTCCTCTTTGGAGAAGTGTCTATTCAGGTCCTTTGCTCATTTCTTAATTGGGTTGTTTGTCTTCCTCTTATTGAGTAATATGAGTTCTTTGTACACTTTGGAAATTAGCCCCTTATCAGATACATCCTTGGCAAATAAGTTTCCCCAGACTGTGGGGTTCCTTTGTATTTTGAGGTTGTTTTCTTTTACTGTGCAGAAGCTTTTTAGTTTGATGTAGTCCCATATATTTATTTTTTTCTTTTGTTTCTCTTGCCCTAGGAGATGTATCAGTAAAAATTTCACTATGTGGGATGTCTGTGACTTTATTTCCTATGTTTTCTTCCAGGATTTTTATGGTTTTGTGACTTATATTTAAGTCTTTTTTCCATTTTGAGTTTATTCTTGTATATGGAGTTAAGTTGGTGGTCTAGTTTCATTTTTTTGCATGTATCTTTCCAATTTTCCCAGCACCATTTATTGAAGAGACTGTCTTTACTCCACTGTATGCTCTTGCCTCCTTTGTCAAATATTAACTGACCATAATGATGTGGGTCTATTTCTGGGGTCTCTGTTCTGTTCCATTGACCTATGTGTCTGTTGTTGTATCAATACCATGACATTTTGATTACAATGGCTTTGTAGTACAGTTTGATATCCAATAAAGTGATCCCTCCCACTCTGTTCCTTTTTCTCAAGATGGCTGCAGATATTTAGGGTCTGTTTTGGTTCCACATAAATTTTTGGAATATTTGTTCTAGCTTTGTGAAATATGCTGTTGGTATTTTAACAGGAATTGCATTGAATCTATAAATTGCTTTGGGTAGTGTGGACATTTTAATGATATTAATTCTTCCAGTCCATGAACATGGTATATTCTTCCATTTGTTTATATCTTCCTCTATTTCTTTTTTCAGTGTCCTGAAGTTTTTCAAGTACAGGTCTTTTATATCCTTGGTTAAGTTTATTTCTAGTTATCTTTTTTTTTTTAATTGCAATGGTAAATGGTATTTTTTTTTTTTTAGTTTATTTTTCTAAGAGTTCATTGTTGGTGTATAAAAATGCCACTGATTTTCAGATGTTAATTTTGTATCCAGCTACCTTGCAAAATTCATTTATTAAATCTAGTAGTACTTGGTGGAGTCTTTAGGGTTTTCTATGTACAATATCATGTCATCTGCAAATAATGATAGTTTTGTTTCCTCCTTTCTAATTTGCATGCCTTTTATGTTTTCTTCCTGTCTGATGGCTGTGGCTAGGACTTCCAGTACTATGATGAATAATAGTGGTGAAAGTGGACACCCCCATCTTGTTCCTGTTTTTAAGGGAAATGGTTTTAGTTTTTTCCCATTGAGTATGATGTTGGCTGTAGGTTTGTCATATATGGCCTTTATTATGTTGAGGTATGATCCGTCTATTCCCAGTTTGCTGAGAGTTTTTATCAAAAAAGGCTGCTGGATTTAGTCAAATGCTTTTTCTGCATCTATTGATATGATCATATGATTTTTTTTCCTTCATTTTATTTATATGATGTATTTCATTTATTGATTTGTAGTACTAGCCTTGCATCTCTGGGATAAATCCCAAGTGGTTGTGGTGTATGATCTTTTTAATGCATTGCTGGATTGGTTTGCTAATATTTTGTTGAGGATTTTAGCATCTATGTTCATCAGGGATATTGACCTGTAATTTTATTTGTTGGTAGTGTCTTTTTCTGGTTTGAGATTAGGATGATGCTGGTCTCATAAAAAGAGCTTGGGAGTCTTCACTCCTCTTGAATTTTCTGGAATAGTTTGAATAGAATAGGTGTTAATTCTTCTTTGAATGTTTGGTAAAACTTGCCTATAAATCCATCTGGTCCCAGTCTCTTGTTTGCTGGGAGTTTTTTGATTACTGCTTCCATTTCATTAGTTGTTATCGGACTATTCAGGTTTTCTGATTCTTCCTGATTCAGTTTTGGAAGATTGTATGTTTCTAGGAATTTCTCCATTTCACCCAGGTTATCCAGTTTGTGGGCATATAGTTGCTCATAGTATTTTCTTATGATCCTTTGTATTTCCACTGAGTCAGTTGCTATATTGCCTCTTTCATTTCTGATTTTGTTTATTTGGGTATTCTCTCTTTGTTTCTTGGTGAGTCTGGCTAAAGGTGCATCAATCTTGTTTATCTTTTCAAAGAACCAGCTCTTGGTTTCATTGATTTTTTGTGTTGTTTTTTTAGTCTCTATGTCATTTATTTCTGCTCTGATCTTTATTATTTCCTTCCTCCTCCTTACTTTGGGCTTTTCCTGTTGTTCTCTAAGTCTTTAAGTTGTAGGGTTAGAGAGCCTATTAGAAGTTTTCCTTGCTTTTTGAGGTTGGCCTGCAGTGTTATGAACTTTCCTCTCAGGGCTGTTTTCACCGTGTTCCATAGATTTGGGGCTTTTGTGAGTTCATTTTCATTTGTTTCCAGGAAGTTTTTGATGTCTTCCTTGATCTTATTGGTAACCCATTCATTGCTTAATAACGTGCTATTTAGCCTCCATGTGTTTAAATGTTTTTTAGTGTTTTTATTGTAGTTGACTTCTAATTTCATGCCATTGTGACCTGAGAGAATGCTTGGTATGATTTCAGTCTTCTTGAACTTGTAGAGACTTGGTTTGTGTCCTAACATGTGGTCTATCTTTGAGAATGACCCAAGTGCACTTGAGAAGCATGTGTATTCCATACTTTTGGAGTGGAATGTTCTGTAAATGTCAGTTAATTCCATCTGATCTAGTGTGTCATTTAGGATCGCTGTGTCCCTGTTGATTTTTTGTCTAGAAAAATCTATCCAGTGATGTCACTGGGGTGTTAAAGTGTCCTATTATGATTGTATTGCTCTCAATCTCTCCCAGAAGTCCTCCAGAAGTTTTTTTTTTTTATATATTTGGATGCTCCTATATTGGGTGTATATATGTTTACCAGGGTTATAGACTCTTGTCGGATCAATTCCTTTAGTATTATGTAATGACCTTCCTTGTCTCTTGTTGTGGCCTTCATTTTGAAGTTTATTTTGTCAGATATGAGTATTACTACCAAAGCTTTTTTTCATTTCCATTTGCATGGAAATTTTTTTTCCATCCCTTCATTTTCATCCTGGGTAAGTCCTTTGTTCTGAGGTGGGTCTCTTGTAGAAAGCATAAATTTGGGTCACATTTTCTTATCCATTCAGCTACCCTATGTCTTTTGATTGGAGCATTTAAACCATTTGCATTTAAGGTTATTATGGATAGATACTTATTTATTACCATTCTTTCTTTATGTCAGGGTTCTTCTCTTCCTCTATATTTCTTCTTCCTCTTACACCAGCCTCTTTAGCATTTCTTGTAGTGCTGGTTTGATAGTAATAAACTCTTTTAGCCTTTTTTTTTGTCTTCTGTAAAGCTCTTTATTTCACCTTCAATTTTGAATGACAGCCTTGCTGGACAGAGTAACCTTGGGTTCAATCCTTTCTTTTTCATTACTATGAATGCTTCATGCCACTTTCTTCTGGCCTGAAGTGTTTCTATTGAGAAATCAGCTGTCAGTCTAATGGGTGCTCCCTTATAGGTAACTTTCTGTCTCTCTCTTGCTGCTTTTAAGATTCTGTCTTTATGTTTAAAATTTGCCATTTAAATTATGACCTGTCTAATTGCAGGGCTTTTTGGGTTCATTTTGACTGGGATTCTGTTTCTTGAACTTGAGTGACTTTTTCCTTCACCCAGTTAGGAAAGTTTTCTCTCATTATTTCTTTAAACATGTTCTCTAATTCTTGTTGGGATTATTCTCCTTCTGACACTCCTATGATGTGAATATTGTTAGGTTTTGTATTGTCCCAAAGTTCCCTTAAACTGTCTTCCTGCTTTTTAATTTTTTTCTAATTGCTGTTCTGATTGGGTGTTTGTTTTTTTACCCTATTTTTTAATTCGCTGACTGGGTTCTCAGTTTCTAATCTACTGTTGACTCCTTCCAGTGTTTTCTTCATTTCAGCTATGTCATTCTTCATTTCCAATTGATTCTCATACAGGTTTTTGAAGTTCTTATTACGTTGCTTGAGCATCCTTATAACCATTATTTTGAACTCTGTATTTGATAAATTGCTTGTCTTTATTTCATCTAGTTCTCTTTCTGAAAATTTCTCCTTTTCTTTCATTTGTGTGTTTCTTTGTCTTCCCACTTTATTGTGCCAGTTTTCTTGGGGTACCAGGCCAAGTCTGCAGGGTGTGAACAGAGCCTCATTACCAGTAGTAGTCCCAGGGCCCTGGGTCTGTCAGCCAGGTCCTGATGGTAAACCCATTGTTTGGTAGGCATTGGGTCATGATGGCAGGGCCAGGTGGAGCATGTCAAGGCTGTAGGACAGATAGGCAGGCAGGCCAGTTGCTCTGTGTCGAGGAGTCAGGGAAGCTGACAGGCAGGCCTGGCAGGTCTTGTTGAGGAGGTGAGGCCAGCCGGCAGGCAGGCAGAGGTGCTGTGTGCACTGCATCAAGGCAGCACAGTAAGTAGGCAGGCAAGCAGGCAGCTGTGAGTGCCCTGTCAAGGGGGTAGGCCTGGCTGGCAGGCAGGCAGGCATGCAGGCAGGTCGGCCTTGCACTTCCTCAAGGAGTCATAGAAGGCAGGCATGAAGGCAGGCAAGCAAGGTGCACCCCATTAAGGGGGCAAGCCAGGCAGGAAGGCAGGCAGGCCTTGTGTGCTGTTTCAGGGAGGTGCCACTGGCCAGGAGGCAGACAGGAAGGCAGTCAGGTCGGCTGTGCACCTCTGTCTAGGAGGCAAGCAGACGGCTGTGTGTCCTTGTGAAAGAGGTAGGCAGGTAGGCAGGCTGACTGGCTGTAGACTCCCCATCAGGGAGGAGCTGCTGCCAGGGAAGCAGGCAGGTCAGCTGTGCTACCCTGTCTTGGAGGCAGGCAGGCAGGAAGGCCAGCAGTGTGACCCCCTCAAGGTGGCAGTCAAGTTGCCATGGTTGCCGCTGGCAGGGAGGCCACAGGCCCACTGTGGGACCCTCTCAAGGAGACAGGCAGGCAAGCAGGCAGGCCTTCAGTGCGACCTGCTCAAGGGAGCAGTCTAGTTGGCAGTTGTGGGCACCAGGTCAGGGACGTGGTGTGCCTGTCAGTGGCCTCAGGTGCTGGGTTGGGCTGCTCCCTACAGTCTCCTCCTGGGGAGGACCCTGGGGGATCCTCCAAAAAGATGTGCTCCCCACTTTCAGTTAGAGAGAAGCACCCAGCTGAGCAGTGCTGCAGCTGTAGCAACTCCTCTGCCACGAGCTCCCACACCCCCAAGGAGCTCCTGCACTGACTAACAGATGGCCCCACACTCACACCCACGTACACACTCCCTCCCCACACTCTCACCCACTCGCGCACTCAGCACCATCAGGCCCTGCCATATTGGAGCTCTTCTATTTAATTCTTTAAAAGGCTGATTCTTGGTAAGAGGAGTGAGCTTCGTGGCATGTTGCCGCATCCTCTCTCCACAGTCAGGGTCAGTGACAGCTGCGTTTCCTGTGCTGCAGGAGGAGATGGACCTCATCTATGACAGACCGGCCACCTTGCCCCTGTGTGTGAAGGTCTTTGCTTTTCCACATTGGCTGCAGGAAAGAAGGCCCAGGGACCCCAGCTGGCCCATGTATTCCAGTCATGGGACACCACTCTACAGGGGGTTCAGTTTGCAGGCTGAAAAGAAGAAACATGGGCAGTAATTCATATCTGTGAATAAATAACACTGGAAAGCATAACTATGCCAGTAAATACAAAAACCAGTATGAATGTAGTTTTGTTTCATCTTTTGTTTTGTTCTTTCTCCTCTCAAACTCAAGATTTCAAACTCTGTGCTCACTTTATTTCAATTCAGTACAGTTTCCAAATATTGTGGGCCCTCCTGTTAACCCTAAAGAGCCCGCCAATGAATTCTGTGCTCCAGGTAATGTTAATGATCCATTTCCTTTACAAACTCTTGACAATCTCGCTTCTCATGTCCCTGACTTTGTTGTAACTGGGGTGAATCTAACAGGCTCATTTGGAAAGTATCGTCACATTGTTAGCCGAAGAAAATGCTAAGGTCCTGGCTTCATTCTCGATTTTCTATGAGTATTTAGGAATGTTTCCAATGATCTTATTTGTAGATATGATGTTAAAAAGTGGAGTAGACAAAGATTTCTAGGTGAATTTTTTTAAAAAAAACACACACATGTTTATTGATTTCAGAGAGAGGGAGGGAGAGGGAGAGAGAGATAGAAACATCAATGATGAGAGAGTCCTCATTGATCAGCTGCCTTCCGCATGCCCCCGACTGGGGATCGAGCCCCAGCCCTGACTGGGAATCGAATTGTTATCTCCCAGTACATAGGTCGATGCTCAATCACTGAGCCATTCCGGTTGGCCTTTAGGTGAATTTTTAAATTTTGGGAACTTCTCCTAATCCCTGCCACCTGGACACACAGTTTGTGCAGGCAAATAAAGGAGAAATTCCCATTTCCCATAGGATATTGACAGGCTCCATTGTGGGCTGAGAAAGGTTAACAGAGGGGGTGAGTTTTGGAAACCGTCAAGAGGAACTGCTAAAAAGACTGGTAGCATTACTCTTAGAAAAGAAGAGATTAAAGTAGTTTTTGTCAAAAGTGCTTGGAAATGATGAGAAGACTTTCATTTGGGGACAATTAAAATCCTAAATCACAAAGCCCATGAGAAGGAGAGTTACTGTGGTTGAAGCAAGGTCAGAGACCTGAGACCAGCCTCTGGAGCTTAACTCTCAGCTCCTCTCCCTCAAGATCCTTTCTGGGGTCATAGAAAGTCACCTTTCTAAGAAGATAGTTTCAGATACTATATTATAATATTCTATCAATTACATCATAAGTAATAAATACAAATAAATTATACTGATTTAAAAGAGAGCTTCAAGACTATTTTTAAAAAGTATAACTGGCTTATAATAGAACATATAAAATACCATGTGATAATCATTTAAATAACAATAACAATAATAATAATAATTTCTACAAGTTATTGGGTGATTACTGCGGCTCTGGATCAGCACTTAGAAACCAGTATTCTAACGCTTCCACTTAGTGACTGTTTTACCTTGGACAAAAAAACTGTATCTATGGTTGAGTTTTCTTGTCTGTAAAATGGGCATATAATGTACCTTTTTCATAAGTTTCATGTCAAATGATTAAATTATTGACGCCATAGGGATTTGCTGACAAAGGAGGGTTTGTTGAAAACATCCCTGTTCTAGCTAAAACGGTCGAGTTCAGCATCGTGTGATCATGGATTTGTGGTGCTCACCTCTACTCACTTAGAGAGGCTGGTTCTCTTTCATGATTCTTAGTTTAATTTCTTGAGGAAGTGTTTTGTTCAAATGAACATCCGAAGTCACTGTCCTGCTATGTCTGGATTTCTTTCTTTTTAATTTTTTTTTTCCATTTTGATGAATTTAATCGGGTGACACTGGTTGACAACGTCACCCAGGTTTCAGGGCACAGTCCCTCAGCACATCACCTGCTCTGCTGCGGTGGGTCCTGAAATGGGCACCAGACCTGATACTAGGGGGCAAGGCAGCAACATAGGCAGAGAATCGCCAGGATGCAAATACCCGCCAGCAGGTGTTCCAGGCCGTGGCAGTCATCAGGCAAATCCCTTAAGTCATGGCAAGAACCTTGTGAGATTAGGGACGGAGGAACTGAGCCTTAGAGCCCGGGCTTTCCCGGCTTTCCTCTTCTCCCTTCCTCCTCCCGATGAGAACCAGTCAGGCTTGCGGCTGGCAGGCCGGCCAGCTGGGGACCCAGGCAGGGTTTCCTGGCAGCCTCCCCAGACTGAATTCCATATTAACATGACAAGGAGTGTGCAGTGGATTTCACAGGGTCCCGCAGCACCCATAAATTCCCCTTTGACATTGCAGCTGGGGACCTCAATCCAGGAGAAAGATTCCAGTATTGCTAAGGATGCTCTATGTTAGAGGCAGTTTTTAAATGTTTACCTATATAAAGTTTCTCTATCATAGGACTTCTTTGCCTATACCTTCCTTCCACATAAATTATTGCAATAAAGGAGAGTGAAGCCCTGCAGGTGTGGCTCTGTCGGCTGAGTGTCATCCTGTGCACCAGAGGGTTGCTGACTTGATTCTAGGTCAGGGCACATGCCCGGTTTTCGGGTTCAGTCTCCTGTCTGGGTATGTGTGGGAGGCAACTGATTGATGTTTCTTCTCTCACATCGATGTTTCTCTCTCTCCCTCCCTCTCCATTCCTCTCTCTCTAAAATCAATAAAAAATAGAGAGTGAAAATGCTAGGCATTTTATTTTCTTAGTAATATTTTTCTGCTAAATGGCCTCAGGGCAGGAGTCTCAGATTGTAGGTTCCCCATGGAGAAAATGCTGCTCTCTTCCAGCTGTTGGTGAAAAGCAGACAGTCCTTGGACTAGGGTCCTAGGACCCAGCAGTTTTGGGTGTTAGTACAAACCAGTCCATCTGGTTTTAACAGTCCTATTGTTGGAGCTTCAGTTAAAACAGATGGATTCTTGGATTAATGAGTTGAAAGGGCCAGCTGACGTGCTGGCTCAGTGTATTTTATCAAACGCAAGGCGTAGAGAGTTGGAAATAAGTGCAGGATCACTTCTGACCCGATTATTGTCACCTCCAAGGACATAAGAGCCATTAGATAGCTTAAAAGAAATAAAGAGGAACTTTGATTTTACATCGAAGGTCAGCAAACGTTGAAGGGGTCAGAAAATTGTTCTGGCTTCTTGTTAAGGTGCTCTGGTAAGAATAAAATTGAGGTATTGATTAGTAAAAACGAAACAGAAGACAGTGTCTATGAAAGACGATGTAAATGTTAGAATGGAAAAATGGGCAGTGTTTATCCATTGATTCAGTGCTTGGTTGAATGATTAATTCTGGTTAATTCATTCACTCAGCCAGTGGTTGGTTAAGGGATGTGCAAGTCTGCAAATTTCCTCCCGTTTTTACCACATGCACCTCCTCCCACTGATCCCCGCGCCCTGCCGGGGAGGCACTCCCCACTCGCCACTTCTTCCCGCTGGGCTGCTGCTAAAGTGGGCGCAAGGGAGGGTAACAGGAGAGGGTCCAGGGCTTATTGTGCGCGCATGTGAGAAGGGAGAGCCCTTTATAAACCCTTTACGTGCAGAAACGATAAGTTGAGGGGAGTTGACAAGACAAAGGGGCCCAGGGGTTGGGGTCCCTAGGCAGTAAGGACGGGAGCAGAACGCAGGCCAGGGCGGTGACTAGTAACACGGGCCGGGGTTGGCTACCTGGCTTCTCAGCCCTGGACTGTCTCTGGAGATGAGACTGACTCTGCCTTCGTCCGACCGCTCCTTAGCCCTGATGGAGCAGGAGCCACTCCGCCTGCAGGTTTAGCTCCTGCATTTAGAGAGAGAGAGTCAGAGAGCTCCTCCCACTCCTGCTGCTTCTTAAGCGATTTTAATTCGAAATAATCAATCTGCCACTGTGAATATTTTGGGGTGGCTTCCCCTGGGCTCCAATAGCCCCAAGCTCTAACTACATTAAACTAATTCCAGTTCCTAGGAAATAGCTGGGCCATGTTATGTTCATAAATACTTAAGTATGGACTCATTTGGAATGCTCATTTTCCTACCTATGATTTCCTTAATCACTTTTTAAAATATGGTTTTATTGATTTCAGAGAGAAAAAGGGAGAGGGAGAGAGAGAAAAACATCAATGGTGAGAGAGGGTCCTTGATTGGCTGCCTCCTAGTCATTGATTGCTCACCCCCTAGTGGGGATCAAGTCAGCAACCTGGGCATGTGCTCTGACAGGGAATTGAACCATGACCTCCAGGTCCAGGGACTGACGCTCAACCACTGAGCAACACCAGCTGGACTCCCTGATCATTTTTTAAGATCTCGTTTAAGTTTCACATTTGTCAGGTCGGCTAAGACCGCTTAAGGTAGGTAGTGTGGCTTCTGCTATGTTCCCACAACCCACAACGCTGCGGGCCCAACGATTCTGCAGTCCTGCAAGTCACCTGAGTTACCTGGATGCCACCCAACCTTCTTACATGGACATTGGAAGACGTGAAGAGAGAAGAATCCGTGGCAGAAAAATTAGTCTTGGAGGAAAAAATTAGGGACTAGAAAAGAACTTGCAAATTCAAATGAGCATCCTCCCTGGTCTTCAAGACCGTGCCTATCGCGTCATAACAGGCAGACCTGTAATCCAGCAGCAGAGGCAGGCGCCTGAGGAGCAGCGGAGCCCGGCTGCAGGGGCGAGGGCCCGGGGTGAGGGCAGGGCGGAGGCAGGCCTGAGCCTGCCCCGTGTGAGCTAACGAGGCCCCTGACCGCCGCCTCCCGGCCGGTGAGCCCGTCCCCCTTGGAGCCCATGGGTGCCCGTCCAGAACACCCAGGAGATGGGCTACCGTACGAACTGCTTTGCACACTGAGCTCGCAGGGAAGATTTAGTGAAATATTTCCGCTTCCAATGATTCACACTCTGAATATTGTCTGTGCTGCTCTCTGCTTCTCTAAAAGTTTTATGAGGAATACATAAAAAAGCAGTGACTCTTTCGGTGGAAGGGTGTGGAGGGGAAGGATCTTGTCGAGAAAACAAATCAATGGACGTTTCTGAAGTCCGAGTCTGCTGTTTGGTGAGAGACGGGCGCACGAGGCAGCGGTGCCGGTTGGGGCCCGTTTGTTAGCAGCTGTCCAAGTCCTAAACGGCTGAAATCAACAGTTTGCAAGAGGGCAGAAGGGTGGGCGTAATAAGCCATCATCTTAATGAAACATAGATTATTCCAAAACTATTAAACATGCGGTTGGTGTCAGGAGAATTGTCCACTTTTTCAGAACTAAACAAAATCATCTATTTCAGAGGGAGGAAATCGATGGACATCTGTGGCCCTCTGTGTGGCTTCACCACATAAATAAACGTAGAGTTCAACTTGCTCGTGGGTGCCTATTGTCTTCTACTGTCTTCGCTGTTCCCTGATCTGGAGAATATTTCTATATGGGGTGCGCTGAAGTGAAGGAGGAGCAGTGAGACTTGAGCTTTCTCCTGCCTTCGTGTCTCTCCCTTTCCTCCCGCTCCCCCTTTTCCTGTTCATTCCTGGGGCATCTAGAATGTGATGACAGATAATCGGTATTTTCCCAGGAGATTTCTGTGGGTTAACTTGGTTAATATTTAAAGCCATGCTGAGAGGTAGATGTTGTGCCCTGTGCCACCGTCTGGGAAATTAGTGAGCTGAGTGGTTAGGTGACCTGCCGACTCAAGCATTCAGCAAGCGCAGACTTGGGCGTGGGTGCAGGCCTGCGAAGGGCCCTGTTTACATGCGGCGATGCCCTGCGTAGGAGCGAGCCCGTCCCCCGCGGGACACGGCCTGGCTTCACGCAGCTGCCACTTACCCTGTGCGGCTCCAGTGGCCACCCTGTTTCGGACCAATCACTTTCCAAACAGGTGTCTCCCAACGACGTCTGTCTCACAGGAACCATGGGTGAAGCTCCGCAGTGCAGGTCCCCAGGCCCTGCTGGGATCACAAGTGAGAACATTAAGAACAAGTCTGGATACTTTTTTTCTTCCCATGGTGATTTCAAGGTTGGGAAACACCCAATAATAATATATAATATATATCTTAAGGCCCTTGAGGAGTTCCTTGGACTCTGAAATCGGCCACTAAAGGATCATAACCTCTAATAATAGAGTAAGAAAAAATAATTCGTTTTTCCTCTGTGAGTGTGATCTTTCTTTCCTCTCCATCCCGCTTTCTTGCTCTCTTCTTCTAATGTTTAATTAATGCCATCAGCGTATCCCTGCTCCACACCTTTTGCTCACATTGTGGATATTTTTAACAGACTTCCGTACATTCATTTACCCAGGCATTCAGCAGGTATTTATTGAATGGCCATTGTGTGGCAGGCACAGTGCTGTTCAATCATCACCGAAACAGTCTAAGAGGTTTTTCAGGTGATGGGATAGGAGTCCTCCTTGATTTTCATGAAGCAGAAAATCCAGAACTTTATTTAAATTCTTAGGATTGGGAGTTTGAATCTTTCCAGGGGTTTCCATTGTCAGTTCACCTGGGCCCTAAATAACTCCTAATAGTCCCCTTTAATGACTGAGTTCATTTATTCATTTATTTAAAATAATAATTTCAAAGATGTTTTGTTTGTATTAGGTGCCGGGGATAAAATGGTGAGTACGGAAAAGGCATCGACCCGACTTCCTGAAGTGCAGAGTTTACTGGGGAAAGCAGTAGCCAAATAGTTGTCCAAATAACATATAATTATAATTTATGGTAAGTGTTATAAAGAAAGTTATTGATTGTTAAGAGAGAACATAAGGGGAGGCGAGACCTTCTGGAGTGGCACAGTATCCCTAAAGACATGATGTTTCAGGTGATTCTTGAAGCCTAAAATCCTGAGTGAAGAGGAGAAGCTCACGAAGCACTCGCCGCAGCAACAGCACTTGCAGAGGCCCTGGGGCAGCGGGCTGCATGCCATCCTGAAGGAAATGACAGAGGGCCACAGCCGAGCCAAAGGACCAAAGGGGGAAGGGATTAAACATAAGGTAGAGACGGAAGTGCAGAACCGCAATAGGGGTCTCGGGTTGTATGAGCTCTCTGGGCCAGGCCCTTGGAGACGGAGCAGAAAAGCGATGCGACCAGGCAAGTTGAAGCGAGGAGGCTTGGCCTCCTTGCTAAGGCACCTCTTCACTAGGGGACAATGTGGCCTCTTGCGACCTGCCCAGCCCTGCCTGTTTGACTCACACGCCCACTCACCCCTTCTGCTCACCTCCAGCAATCTCACCTGGTCTGTGGCTTTCCTGGAAAATGCCGAAGCAAACATGAGCTTCATGCACGGTCCTGCGAAATGTGCCCACAAGCCAGTGGACCCTCCAGGGGTATAAGGAGGTGGCTCTAATCCCACGTGACCATCAGGAGCTTACTTTTGAAGGAGAGGGACTTATTTCTTTGGGCCCCAATGTAAGGGACCGAACTTGGTGGGCAGAGGTGACAAAATGCCCGCTGCTCAAAGGACTGGCTGGAAGGTGAAGCCGTGTTGGAGGGAGACAGACGCTACAGATGGCGGGGGTGAGCCGGGATCTCAGAAACAGAGGCGGAGAGGCATGTCTGGCCTTCAGCGGAGCTGGAGATGAGCCCTTCCTCCAGGCGCACGGCACAATCCCGAGCCCCCGCCCGTGATGGATTGCTCGGTCATCTAGTGCAGAGCCACGCAAATGCCGCGAGGTAGGAACGCCCAACGCATTCGTCTTGCCTGGCAAACCCACACTCGATTTTTTATGAAGTCATGAGCGGTGGGATGCAATTTGCTCCTGTCTTTACTCTGAATACCGCAGAGCTCCGAAATACAGTTCAATCTTTCTGGTTGCTTTCAATGTCCTGGGGTTTGGAATAATTGATTTCACTCCCCTCTGTTACCATTACTTAAATATAGAATTTACCCTTTATGTTCTTTAATGTTTTTCAAAAATGCATGTGGTTTTCAATGCATGAGACTCCAGACCTTGCATGCACGGTGGTGTCGGACACACACCCACACCCACACCCACACCCACACCCAAACACTCAGTCAGTCAGTGAGCCTCCACTGTTCCTCATCTGCGGAGGCTTTTGTTCAGGTGTAGACTGGACAGAATTCATGAAAAATAAAAGGACATGGATTTAATGACATTGTCTAAGCTCCTGGGTGGTGACATGTTTCTAAACTGAGCTTTAGTGTGTGAAAGAATGTTCTGCAGGGCGACCTTGGAGCTGTTTGACCTCAGGGAAGCTGTTTGGCTTCCTGAGCCTTTCTCTCTTCGCAAACGGGGACGACAGTGACAGCTTCGGAACTGGGGGGACTGAGCAGTGTGATGGCCCCAGTAGGCTGTCATCAAGAGATACTCTTTCCTCTTTAATAACTCCCCCCAAACTAAAGTACTTAATGATCCCAAGGAAGAGAATGGCTGGCGAGATCGAAGCAGGTTTCCTGCGCAGCGGTGCTGGTGAAGGGAGAGGAAGGCGCTAACGAGGACCCCTCTAGCTCCTCGGGGCCCTCGGGACCTGGAACCAGCAGGGCACCCGAGTGCCCCGCGGGCGGCTCGGAGCCTTGGCCTGTGCTGCGCCCTGACACCCTCCCTCCCCTTCCCCCTCCAGCCGCACCTCCACAGCGCTAGGAAAGGTGGGTGCGCTTATTAGCGTGTGAAACCACAGCCTTAGCCCTCGGAGAGCAGAGCTCCGAGAGCAGCAGGGGCTCTTTGGCGGGAGCAGCGCAGGTCGCGCCCAGGTCACCGCAAGGGAGCGGGAAGCTGGGCGCCAAGGCATGTCCCCAGGGTGTTTGCCTCCCGCCTCCCCGCACAGCAGCGCTGTCCGAGTATTTCCCCTCCTCCACCTCGCAGGCTCCCACTTGCCCTTCAGTTCCCAGCTCGCCTGCCACCTCTTCTAAGAAGTCACCTTGCTTTTGTTATCTCTGTACCTACATTCTGAGCATTCAGTCAGTCAAGCACAGCCCTCAGTATTTCAGTTATGTTGGATCATTTAATCCTCATAAGAATTAATCCCCATGGTGCAGTTGTTGAAACCCAAGCAACTTGGATTATTTGCCAAAGGTTACACACCTAGTGGATGCCTGGACCTGCATTCGAATCTAGTGTCCTCGGCCTGCATACTGAGCCTCTAGCCTAACTTACTACTTTTTCTCAGAGACCCTTTCCCACTCACACCCTTTCTATCCCAGGGGGTTTCAACTGAGACAAGCAGTCGGCCACGTAAGGGCGCCCTCGGTGTAGGTCACAGGCTTTAAAGGATGGCGAGCCGACATTCCGTTCCAGGTTCTGTCCCATAGCTTTATAGCTCTGGCCAATTTAGTTAAACTTTTCTTATGTGGAAAAAAACAAAAAACGGGTCTCACACACACTAATGTTCACTTTATGACTTTGCTCCTTGAAATACTGATATAAAGGGATTGATGAGGCGCCTGCTGCACTGTGTCCGTGCATGATAGTTATAAAGGCGATAGGAGTGATTGCCATTACCGCATTGTTACGAGATGTGGAAACCAGAAAGGAGAATGCACTGGGAAATCCCAGTCCAGTGCAATGCTCTGTGCACTCGTAGGTCCCTCTCCTTTCATGATCCTCCTCTCCCTAACAGTCGTATTAATGTATTAATTCATTCATCAAATACTTATTAAGCAGCTACTATATGCAGGGGCTATGCTGGTGCTGGGTTTGCCATTCTTTAGTTTTTCTGATTAATTTTGATTTCTTTGGGGAAGCCCCCTTATCTGAAAGAGGGCCCTGCTTGAGTCTCTCCTTGCACCAGGTTTGTTTTCCTCGTGCGTATGTGAGCTACAGTTTTGCTTTCCCGTTTACATGCTCGCTGTGTGTCTCCCCCATGGACCGCAGACTAGGGTTAGCGCAGCGCTCGGCGCACTGAGCCTGCAGCCCCATGGAAGGGTGGCCGCAGGTCTAGCAGGGGGTCTCAAGCTGTCCAGCTCGGGGAGCCAGGCTCATTAACCAAGTCAAAGGTGCACTTAAAGATGTAAATATTACATCAATAAACGCAAGAGAAGTAGATACAGAGGAAATGAGGCCGAAAGCTGGAAATACATCACAAAACTGTTTTTCCCTCAGTACCTGAGACACAGGCAAAATAGAGTAAAAACCGGAGACGTTTTTTAGAAACAAAAATCAGACAAGGAAAGGGGCCTGGATTCATGGGTGGTTAAAGACAGGGGCAAAGCAGCGTGGAGCAGAATCATCCCATTTCTGTAAAGCAGCCCACTCCTCCAGCAGGCCCACCCTCGCACGTGTTTATCTTACGGAAACATGCACCTGGAGTCCCTGGATGTTACTTTGAAGTAGTGAGGTTTGCAGTGAATTTTATTTTTTACTTTCATCTTTCTAATGCATTTAAATTTTTTAATAATATGTGATTTTTATGAAATAATAAACCTATTTTTCTTTACAATGGAAACAAGCATCCATTGGGCTCCAAGAGTGATTCTCTCTGGAGAAGAGGAAGATTGCTGTTGTGTGCTTGTCTGTCATTTTACGTAGGTGTCTCAGTTGAAATGGAAAAGATGCTCAGTTGAAAACCAGAGCAAATGCTGAATTCTCTGAGGCTGTCACACACCATTTTTCCAAAAGGTGGTCCTGGAGGTTGATCGGGTCCCAGGCGGTGGGACAAGTCAAAGGATGCAGAGGTCAGGTTTGAAGAATTGGGGCCAAGTGATCCACCTTGTTTATTGGCACATTCTTAAATTTAGGGAGTGGTGTTATGAATGTATTTGTTTATAGGTTGGTTCAACTAGGCCCCGAGGCCCTCAGGACAGGAAATCCGTTCCATTTCTTCCCTTTCTGCAGAGCCTGTCATGGTCCATGCTTGATAACAGCCTCTTGAAAGAAAGTGAACTCTGTGAGCTCAGCCACTAGCCAGCCGTGAGGGCTTAGCCATGCTGTGGAGCTTCCCTCTTTCCTCTTGCTGAGAACATTTTCTATTATTTTCCCCATCGGTGAGATAACACTGTCTGCCTTACTTGAAGAAGCATGTTTTCAGATGACAGGAGCCTTACTCACCTGACTCAGGTGAGACATTTGGGTCTCCTCTCAGTGAAAGGTCTCATCATGGGCTCCATTTTTTGGTTGCCAATTCACTATCAAGTTTCTCCCAACACTTGCAGAGCTGCAGGAAAGCTGAGAGAAGGGATCAAGTGTCCTGGTATTTTAATGGGGTAGGGGTGGTGAGTGTCAGATAAAATTCAATCTACAGAAACAAATAGCTTTTGAAATAATGATGCCTCTTGACCATCAACTTGAAAGCTGCTCAGAGTAATTGAGCACTTATTCTAACTCTGAGAAACGTTGCTTATTTTTGTGTTCTTGATTTAAAGACTGGAGAGATTGGATCACACTTGTAGGATGCTGGTGGGCAGTGCATAGTTATGGCTTAATTCAATTATCTCCTTGTTTTTCCATTTTTAATACATGTGAGCTTAAGAAATGCACTTGCTCTAGGTATATGCATTTATATTAAGGTGACATATTTCTTAATGTATTAGCATATATTTCATATATAACCACATTAAAATTTTAATTTTAAAGGGGAGAAAAATATGAGTGAAAGTTGTGATATTGACTTCTGATGTCCCAAATGCTTGATCTGGGGACCTATGGGTGAGAGCACTCCCCCTTGGGGGTCACTCACTAATGAACAGCGTGAGCCACACCTCTTATCAGTTAGTTCTGAGACACAGGAATAATTTTATCTTCTGGGTCCTTCGTTTTTCCATTGTCAAATGGTTTTAGCAACTGTAGGCAGACCTGTCACATCAGTGTTTGACTCACCTGTGGAGCAGGGTTGGGCTGCAGAGCTTACCCTTGGATCTTTAGCAACTTAGTGATACGCACTATTATCATGATAGGAAACTGTCAGCTGCATAGCCCTTCCCTTGCATGTAAGTCATTGAGCTTAAACCCACAAAATCTGCTTATACTGGAAAATGGTGGGAAGGTAGGAGGGAGGGCATTGGGAGTCACTCAATGGCTTCTCTTACTTTCATTGAAATCCAAACAGAAATTTGTAGCAAAAACAAACAACAAACAACAAACCAACAGAAAGCATGGTGGCAGCGAGGCCTCTGAGCTTCCCATCCCGTGGAGATCACAGACCCATGTCGTGCACGTGTGGCTGTGCCCAGCACAGTGGCCACACCTAGCCTGGTTCTGACCAAGCAGCCCTGATGCAAAGCATGAAGTGTTCAGGAAATGAGTCAAACCAACAGATGGCTGAGTGATTTGATTGCAGCTCAGGGGCAGTGCTTTATGTAATAATATTCTGGTCTGTTAAATTTAATAAATCTCTTCTTGATAGAGTGCCAGGCATTTGCAGTTGTGAGAGTGTCGATCCAACCCACAGGGCCTCAAAGGGAAGGCTTTATTTTTGAAGAGGGCTCTCAAATGGCCTTGAACCCTGTCAGGCAGGACTCCCACTGAATAGTCTATCAGATGCTTGTATCACTCGGCTTGTTTTATCTCCCTCTCCCAAGGCAGCCCAGTCCTCAGCCTCCTAAGTGCCCCTCAGGGGTGCTAGCTCTGCCTTTCTGAAAGCAAATATGGGTTCCTCTGCACCCCAATGGCCTTAGATAGTGCCATTAGCTCAAAATTGATTTATTGCGAATCTACTATTTGCCATACTCTGCAGGACTCTGCACTTAGTGATTTAAAAGGGAGGGGGAGCTCTGCCCCCAAGGAGTGCATAATCCAGTCACAAAGATAGTTCATGGAACAGAAAAAAATGAAGAGGGTGCCCTATTAGGAAGTAATGCATCATGAAATGACTGCGTTATCAAGTAGTTTAACTTTTCTAAGTGAACAGCTTCTGGTTTCTTTAATTATCCAGTTTCTTTAATTATCGCATTATCTGAGCATTAGGTTTTTCACATATAATGTATGAAATAAAGATTTATTTACATATATATCTAAATGTATATGACCTTCCCAGAAGCAGACCTTGAGGAAAGGACATGGGTGGAGGTGAGTTTCTGAAGACGGGGCCGCAGGGAGGGTTGCCGGGTGATACACAGGACGCCCAGCTAACTCTGAATTCAAGAGAAGCAACAAGTAAGCTGTTAGTACAACTGTGTCTCTAACAGCACATCAGACACACGTATACTAAAGAGGAGGCCAAACGACAAACAAAAGCCTGTCTTTGAACTGAAATTTATAATTGTTGTAAGACCTGGAGGAAACAGGGAGGGGGATGGTGGGAGCATGGAAAGGAAATAGGCAGAAGCCAAGCTGGGCTGCAGGGTCGGAAGTCCAGACCCGGCTGGATCCTGGAGGGACGGCTGGAGTGTGCGCTCTGCCTCGGGGTTGGTCCTGTCTCAGAGGAAAGACTCCTGTACTTTCCACCAGTCAGCCCTGGAGGACTCTGTGGGCATGTGGGTGGGCGGAGGTGGGCTAGTGGGGGAAATAAACCTCTCAACTCTCAGGCACTCCGGATCTCCCTGCCTGCTAGTGCGGTGACTCCAGCGTCCAAGGCATTCCTTGGAATGTCCCAGGTATGATCAATTAATATCAGTCCAAAACCCAAGGGATGAGTGCACAGATTCCGTAAAAGGGACAGGAAGGGAAATGGCCATGGCAATACAGTGTCCACTACAATATCCTAAGAAAGTGGAAATGTATTAGAAAGCTCCAGGGGACTGGAAGCTAGAAACCCCAGCATGTTGTGTCTTGGAGGCCAGGCTCTTGGAAGGCTGGCAAAGGGCATCCCTTTGGATTGGTCTCGGCCATGTGCCTCCACCACCCGGCCACTGAGTCAAAGAGGCAGGAAGGGGCTTCTGATTGATCACTCTGTCGCATGACCCCTGGATGGCTGCTCTCAAACAGGATCTGGAGCTAATAGGAAGAGTGGAGGCCAGGGACAGTCAGCCTATCGAGGACAAACATTGGCGACTCATGTATGCACACATGCAGCAAATACGCCTCACTTCTTCACACCACAAGGGACAAAAATCAGAGAAGGAAATACATCATTCAGGTAATGATTTTTTTTGTCAAGTGTTCATGGAGCACCTGCCACGTATCCAATGTTTTCCAGAATTGTCTAATTCTATCTCTGTGCCATGGTCCACAGAACACCTAGAATGAGAGTCGTATCACACTTCTGTTCAGAGTTCTCCAAAGTTTTCTTGTCACATTGCAACACATCCCCACATCCCTAACACGCTCCCCGAGGCCTCGTCACACACAGCATCCGTCTCCTCGCCGCCCTTATCCTTACAACATTCTTGACTTTTACTCCCCTTTGAACACGTGAAGACAGTGACCACCTCACACCTTGTTTTCTCTGCTGGAAACTTCTTTCCCAGAATACCCCCGGGTGTTGATTTATCTCTTCGTTTAGGTATCTGCTTGCCTCCGCCTCCAAGAGCATCCTCTCCAATCTCACATTATATACGTTTTGCAAGAACAAACCCATCCCCTCACCTCCAGCCTCCCAGCCTTTATTGTTGCTCACAATCGATATCATGGAGATGTAGCTTGCGTCGGCTCTCTGCCTCCCTAACATGTGTGTGAAGGCGGTTCATGTATATATGAACATCTCCATGAGCCCAAGTGCTTAGTGCTGTGTTCACTGCTGGTTCCCAAACCCTAAAACAGAGTCTGGCACACAGGCAATGCTTGAATGTTTGTTGAAATAGAGAGGGAAGGAAGGAAGGAAGGAAGGAAGGAAGGAAGGAAGGAAGGAAGGAAGGAAGGAAGGAAGGAAGGAAGGAAGGAAGGAAGGAAGGAAGGAAGGAAGGAAGGAAGGAAGGAAGGAAGGAAGGGGGAAGGGGGGAGGGGGGAAGGAAGGAAGGAGGAAGGAAGGAAAAGGAAGGAAGGAAAAGGAAGGAAGGAAGGAAGGAAGGAAGGAAGGAAGGAAGGAAGGAAGGAAGGAAGGAAGGAAGGAAGAAGGAAGGAAAAGGAAGGGGGGAAGGGAGGAAGGGGGGAGGGGGGAAGGGGGAGGGGGGAAGGGAAGGAAGGAGGGAGGGAGAGAGGGAGGAAATCCTAGAATGACAGTTGCAGAAAGTGATGACAGGAGGTCAGGTACCTGGCCTACATTGTCCTTCTCTCTTTGAAATTACCTCACCTCCTTGCTTAAATAATAACTTGTGTGTCTTCAGAGGAGGCTGCAGCCCTACTAAATGGAAGTGCCTTTCTCTCACATCTCCCTTCCCTACAGCCAGGCGTGCAAGGCACCCCCACGGTATGGTTATTGCCCTTACTGTCCGGAGGCACCGGCTGCAGAGTCCCGAGGGCCGTGTGCTCCAGCCCAGCCAGCTCCCGTGCCCCCTCCTACACACGTGGCCTGGACCATGGGCCTCTGGTTCCGGCTCACAGTTGTCCTCCCCATCTTTATTCCATCGATAACATTTTCTTGCCTCGGTAACACGGTGTCAGCAGATTCTGAAACTTAAGGAGCCATGGACTGATGATGCTTTAATAGAGCAAAAAATAGAAACTTAATTAAGGAAAGTGCTCTTATCATATCTGACTTACTAAGCAGCCCGGGCGTTGCGTGTGCAGCTCCAACTACCAATAAGATATGCTATGAGCCATACAATATTGGCATCAAAGAGAAGAAATCTGAAACTATGGGGAGCACGTACAACATTCTATACTTGTAAAGTATTAAAATATTAGTTCCTGGAATATTAAATGGGCTGTGAAAACCATAATTCAGAAAGGGTTTGCTACGTAAGGATGTAACATTAAGGAAAGAATTTGGAGGTTTATGGTACACACTGAGCTTGTTTCTCTAATTTTTTTCTGTGATTTTCGGTTGCTGAAAACACTGAACTAAAGGAAATTAAAAACTGAGTGACGTGTTAATCCCTTCCTCACCCACAGGAGCGAGTCCTGCCCGCGCACGGCAGGGGGACTGTTACAGAAAGGGGGCCGCTCGCGTGGCGCAGGGGAGCAGTGCTTCCCCTCCCCTATTGACAGTAAGCACAAAGCGGGACTCGACGCCGTCAATAAAATGAAGAGACCTTAGGAATCGCTTCTACAAGAAAGCTCTGCGGGTCAAGGGAAATTTTTTCTCCTTCCCTTTACCTTTTTTGCTTCTCATGTTTTTTATATTTATATTTCCTCCTCATGAGGAAGCTCCTCTTGGCCATGTGTATAAATACGGTAACTCTGCCTTCTTAAGTAGCTAGATTGGGGCTTATTTGTTACTGTAGCGTAAACTAGCTTATCCTGACTAGTAGCAGAACTGGCAGCGGAGGGTGGGGGAGAGCATCGTGGCGATCAGGATGGATCCGTGATGGATTGCACATGCTGCAGGGGGAATGATGGTGTGGTTTTAGAAAGACAGGAGCACCAACTCACTTACCGTCATGGTCTGTGCAATCCCCGTGCTAACATTGCTCACCTTGAACACACTATTTTAATGTGGAAATGTTTGGTGCGCCAGGGGATGCCAACACGTGGTGCCCCAAGCAAGCTCGGATGATTTCAAACCTTCACAAATTTACCCTTGAAACACACCTGTGCCCTGAGACTGTGTGTAAGGTCTGATTCTATACCCCAGAGTCCCAAGAATTGACCTTCTTACAGCATGCAATGTTTATAGAAGTAATAAAAAAGTGCCAATTTGAAGTAAATGTAAGTGTGTGCACATGGGGGGGGTGTGTATGTGGGGTGTCTGTGTGTGTGTTGGGTAGGCGGTGGATAGGAGCGGGACAGAGGATTACAATAGACCCTCAAGGAGCAGCCAGAAAACACGTGCAGCCTCATGAGCCCCTGTGACATCACCTCTGTCATATGCCACCTCCCGTGTGGACAGAGTCGAGAGAACCCTATAAAACACAAACGTGTACACATGCATACACGCGTGTATGTACACCTAAAATCTCAGTGTTTGCTTTCTTTCCAAACATCTGGGTACATAAAAAAGAATGACAAAGAAAGAAACACACAGAAACAACGCGCTTAATCAAGGCTTTCCTGTCACACACGCGAATCAGAGCAGCTGCCGGCACCAGGATCAGAATGTGGCTTCGCTATCGAGACAGAAGTGACCCTCCCCCCCAGCCCACCTGGCTCTGCTTGGGACTCACTTCAAAGCCCCGAATCCCAGGCCTAACTGGCAGCCACTTCAGAGTGTTCACAGAAAGGCCTTCTGGACACAAATTTTCATTAATTTATTTTTAGCCAGAGAGAAATAGGTGATAACCTTTAAAAATAAGTAAATGGACTGCTATGGAAAAAAGAAAACACAAGGGAAATGAATTAGTCATTTTCTTTTTATGCCATTTCCCTGGAAGTTCAGCACTTTCTCTGTGATTTTTTCTTTTTGTCCTGTTCGACATCACGAAGGACATTGTGCCATAAAAGCAGGAGGGTATAGAGTCTCTCTTCAATTTGAGCACCCGAGATAGAGTCTCTGGGGTGCAGGAGACAAAAGCCTGTCTACCCCAGGCATGCTGTCAAAGACTAATAGACTAAAATATGTGTCTTAGTTGAGACATTTTAATTAAATTCCTTAGCATAACATTATTGAGAGCTAGTACGTGCTAGGCCTCTTAAACATCAGACAGATTGGCTATCTTTATTTTTATTTTTAAATTAAAAAAATATATACATATATGTTTCTGTTGAATTTAGCGAGAGGAAGGGAGAGGGGGAGAGAGAGAAACATCAATTGGCTGCCTCCTGCATGCCCCCTACTGGAGATCGAGCCTGCACCCAGGCATGTGCGCTGATCAGGAACCAAGCTGGCAACCTCTCTGTGCATAGGTCACCATTCAACCCACTGAGCAACATGGGCCAGGGCTGATTTCCCATCTTTAGAGATTGTTAGTCTGGGAACGTGGCGGGATGGGATGGAACTGACCTTGCGTGGGTGTCTTCCTTGTGGGAGGATATTTGCATAATTATTTCACTTAATCTTCACTGCACTCCTGTGATATTGATGTTTACGCCCCTGCTTTGCAGTTGGGGAGACTGATGTTGAGAAATTTGAGGAAACAAGGTCTACACCACACAACTTCTTGGTAGTTAAACTTGGATTCAATGAGCCATAAAAACATACCACTCTGCTGTAGCCAGCTTGGCTTGGTGGTTAGAGGGTCAGCCTGCAGACTGAAGGGTCCTGGACTCGATTCCGGCCAAGGGCATGTACCTTAGTGGGAAGTTTGATCCCTGGCCCTGGTCAGGGTGCCTGTGGGAGGCAACCAGTCAGTGTGCCTCTCTCACATTGATGTTTCTCTCCCTCTCTCTCCCCCTTCCACTCTCTCTGAAAATCAATAGAAAAAATATCCTCGGGTGAGGGTTACAAACAAACAAACAAACAAAAAACATACAGATTGGTTGGGCTGGGCTTTCAGAGCAAGGACAGGTAACACTCTCCTGGAGGAGGTGTCAGGCTGCCAAAGCTGCTTTGAAGATGAGATGGCTCTTTAGACAGAAGTCAGAACATAACGGGATTTCATCAGGGAACTGGGCAGGGGTTTGTGGTGAAGGAAACAGCAGGGAGAGGCGAGGGAGGCAAGGAGCATGGTACCTGCAGAAGGAACCTGAGCACAGAGACTGGGTTTGATGAGAGTGTGGGGTGCGAGGGGAACAGCAACAGAGGAGCGGTTGGTCTGGGAAGATCATGGAGGGCGAAAAACCACAGTCTGAAAATTTTAGTTATTTTAGGCAAAACAAACCCCTGGTGTTTGTGAGCTAAACACTGCTGGCTGGAGTCAGCATTTTCTTGGACTATCCATCTGCCAGCTATGCATCCAGTCCTGCGAGGGAGAAGTCCCTCAGACAGCTCCTTGGGCAACACAGTGGAGACGAAACATTTGGAACATTCTAGAAACAGAAGACATGCAACCAGGATAACTTGAGAGTCAAACCACATGACTGTTGAACTTATAGTTGAGGAGAAGGCACTACTGACCTCCACAGGAATTTAAAAAATAAGCCCAAGGGCTAAACCACTGAGATTTTAGTACACTGGCAAATGTTTGCATCCTAAATGGCTGTACTGAGGGTGATGGAGACAACACACGCCTGAGATTAACCAAGTCACTCTCATTCTTTTTCCTAACTTAGCCTGTTTCCAGTTAACATTCCCTTTCAGCTATTTTAGTTTGTAAGCTCTCAATAACTACTGAGAGTCTCCACTGCCCT
Source organism: Miniopterus natalensis (assembly GCF_054644295.1). Classification (NCBI taxonomy): domain Eukaryota; kingdom Metazoa; phylum Chordata; class Mammalia; order Chiroptera; family Miniopteridae; genus Miniopterus; species Miniopterus natalensis. The sequence continues at coordinate 40,801,496 of NC_142096.1, read as the reverse complement.
GCAGCACAGGCGTCCACGCCCAGCCGTGTCTCGGCGGCGGGCGGAAACCATGTCTCTTACACTTTGCCTTTGCACTCGGCCAGGGGCTCCCTCGGCCTGTGGCTCCCTCGGCCGGTGGCTCCCTCGGCCTGTGGCTCCCTCGGCCGGTGGCTCCCTCGGCCGGTGGCTCCCTCGGCCGGTGGCACCCTCGGCCTGTGGCTCCCTCGGCCGGTGGCACCCTCGGCCTGTGGCTCCCTCGGCCGGTGGCTCCCTCGGCCGGTGGCTCCCTCGGCCGGTGGCTCCCTCGGCCTGTGGCTCCCTCGGCCGGTGGCACCCTCGGCCTGTGGCTCCCTCGGCCGGTGGCACCCTCGGCCTGTGGCTCCCTCGGCCGGTGGCTCCCTCGGCCGGTGGCTCCCTCGGCCGGTGGCTCCCTCGGCCGGTGGCTCCCTCGGCCAGTGGTGTGCTGCGGCCTCGAGGCAATGAGAGGCTCCGCATGTGCCGGTGCCGTCACAGCTGCCTTTTAGCCCTTCCGTCCTTACCCTGGAAAGACCAGGCCGCATTTGCCCTTAGTCCCAGCGGAACAGGACAAATGGGCCAGAGCTGGACCCAGTTCACAGGCCGGAGCCGTGTTCAGCTGAGAACCAGCCCCACCCAGCCGACTCCCCACCAGAGGCAGGATTGAGCGCCCGCCTCTGCAGCCACCAGGTGCTGTGGCGGGGCCGGCGGAGGTCGGGGATGCGCATGGCTGTGGCCACAGCTGGCCACACGGCCCCCGCTGCCCTGTGCTTTCTTGTCCACTTCTCCTAAAACAGCGTCTTCCTCGAGAAGGGATCCTTTGTGGCTTTCCATCTGCTACTTTCTGTCTAAAAGGTGCCACTGATTGCACTGGGCGCAGTGACGCGGGGATGAACGATAGCTTTTGTTTCTCTAGAATCTCATGACACCTGGGACCTGTTCCGCAGCCCATCTGTCCTAAGCAAGGTTCCCTCTTTGACCTTAAAGGCCCAGCCGCGACATTTTAAAAACTTAGCCTAGGAAGAGGGCCTGTAACAGCCGTACCCCAGCCTGCCTTTGCGGTCCAGGGCTCGGCTCCTGGGACTCGCCTGGGGCCCGCCCTCAGCAGCGCAGGGACGTGCAGAGGGAAGTGCTAACAGCGGGCGGTGGGAGCAGGACCCAGGCTCTGAACCGGAGTGAGCGGAGCCCGTGCGGCCGGTGTGAACGCGATGCGCTGGGAAAGCGGGCTCACGCTCCGGCTTCATTCCCGCCGGGCCCAGCTGAAGGCGCACAGACTGTGGTGTTTGGAGGAAAATGTTTAATCGGCCTCGGTTTCCACTTCTGAGTTGACATGTTAAAGCAGCGGCCTGGTTCCTACACGGGCTCTGCTCTCCCACAGCAGAGGGAGCTTCTACTCCACACCGCTGATTAAAATATATACAAATGATGCCGCTTCTAATTGTTTCACTACCAGCTGGCATTGTGCCTGCCGGGTTAAAGCTCAAAATAGATGTATCTAAAGGAAGGGCATTGCCCTGGCCAGTGTGGCTCAGTGGTTAGAGCGTCAGCCTGCCCACCAGAGGGTTTGATTCCCCGGCAAGGGCGCGTGCCTGGGTTGTAGGTTCCATCCCCACCCCCAGTCGGGGCACATGCAGCAGGCAACCAATCGACATGCCTCTCTCACATTGATGTTTCTCTCCTCTTCCCTCTCTCCTGCTCCCTCCACCCCACTCTCTCTAAAAATCAATGGAAAAATATCCTCACTTCGTGAGTAAGGATAATAAAAATAATTAAATTAAATTAAATTAAATTAAAAGGGCATGAATGAAAAAATGTCCTGTAAAGAGTCATAAGAAATGGATAAAATTTATAGGGAAAACCCATTTATTTCCCAAAAGAAGTCCCATTTTAATTTCTACTGAAGTTGATTTTCTCTTCAAAGCATTCCATAATGATGAGTAAACTAATAGAAAGTAAATAAGTAAGTAAATAAAATGTATCTTCAAAAACAATTATGAAATAAGACATTAATACTGAATAAAGTAGAACTAATATAAGCTATAGTCTCCTCTTCCCATTTTGCCCTCAAACTACAAACTCCATTACACTGTACTCTTTAATCTCTGGCCTTGTCCAAATTGAGGAAGCAATTTAGAAAGACTCATGCATAATTGATTAAAGGGCTCCCTGTGCAGTGTATTTGCCCTAATTCAATAACATCGCACAATTATAATTTGACTTTTAATATATTATGGTTATTTATTAAATTTTTTAATTAGTCTCCAAATTGCTTTTAGCAGACTCTACACTCCATGTTAATAACGGCACCGTACAAAATGAAGCACTTCAGGTCTCCGTGTCTTTAGGAAAGTCTGGAAATCGCGTGCGGGTAGGAATCGGAACGGCCCCGCGCCCTCCCGCCTGGGCCGGGCCGGCTCCCGTCCAGGGCAAAGGCGGGCGGCTGCGAAATGTGTACGAAGCTCTCGGGTCCGGGTCCACGCCGGGGCCAACGGTGCTCTTCTACAAAACGCTCAGGCCTTCCTTACGAAGTGATATTCTTGGGGGAAAATTTGTTTTCTTTTTCTTTTCTCCACAAGTAAGTTTGAAATTCAAAGCAGGATGCAAAACTAAGCCAGAGCTTTGTTTTCATAGACACAGAATATCAGCAAATAGGATCGTTCAAGAGCATGTCATTGTAACACACACTAGAAGCCCTGCTTTATGAATTCAACATCCCGCATTTTACCCGTGGGTGGCTCGGTGGATGCACCAGTGTGTGTGAAGAGCCGGCTTCCACCTGGAGTACAGCAGGAGGCCAGCTCCGGTGTCCCGAAGGGCTCTGGGGACCGAGCTATGTGAGTGCTTAGGAAATTTTAAAAATGCATTGATATGCCTCATCTCAAAAGGTCTGTTACTTTCACTCTCCATTTCACAGGCATAGTTATCACGCCTGTTTGTAAAAGGAAACTCATACCCCTCTGGGACATAATCTGGGTTGTTTTCTCCCAGCCGCCTTCTGCCCCCAGGTAATTTTGTAACCAGGTGGGTAAATTCTTTCTCACCCTGCTTTGGTGTTTCCTAACCTTTCTCAGGATTTTCTGCCTCCCACAAAGCGCTCTCCCTTAGGCTGGAACTCAAGGAAAGCAGCTGTCCCCTGGAGCCCCCGCTGAGCTCCGAGGCAGGATCTGTGGGACGAGGCATCCCTGTGACCGCAGCACCCCGTTTCTGTGTCCGACAATATGCACAATTAGCCTGGATATGCTTTATGGTGTTTTATAAATTTCAAGATCTTTGATATTCCACATTTTAAAATATTTTTACAATATAATCCATGTATTTGTAAAAATTCATAGACTCCAGAATTGTGAAATCTAAAATGTGAAAGTATACCACTTTCATTTTTGATCGCTCCGCACCCCCTCCCTCACCATTCCCACCACCCAGGCTTTTCTTTACATTCACCTGGTGATTTCTGGGCGCTCAGACACACGCATGCTTCTAAGGGAACCATCCTAAAGCCCTTCAAGCCCAGCAGCTTGTCTTTCTCAGGGAGAGCTCAGGCTTGACTATTTATTTCTAATAGTGATACATGTACTAAAAGTGGCAAATCTGCACTAAAACCATTTATATCCTTGATTTTTTCCACTCAAAATTCTATCTGTCTTTCAAGACTTAATTTAGATGAGGGTCGAGCTCATGTGTGAGCACATGAATAAGTCACTGGCCTAAAATCACTGTCAGTGAGACTCCGAATCACATTTTGTCCGGGTTTCCTCTCTTGGTCCCATTACAGGGCGGTGCACGGGGAGATGTGCATCTTCCTTGAAAATACCAAACATCAGCAGTAATGGACTCAGATAAAACCCACCGTTACGCGCGTCCACTCTATACATCTGCCCCTCTGTATCTGCCCCTCTGTATCGGCCCCTCTGCATCGGCCCCTCTGTATCGGCCCCTCTGTATCGGCCCCTCTGTATCTGCCCCTCTGTATCGGCCCCTCTGCATCTGCCCCTCTGTACCTGCCCCTCTGTATCTGCCCCTCTGTATCTGCCCCTCTGTATCGGCCCCTCTGTATCGGCCCCTCTGCATCGGCCCCTCTGTACCTGCCCCTCTGCATCGGCCCCTCTGCATCGGCCCCTCTGCATCGGCCCCTCTGTATCTGCCCCTCTGCATCGGCCCCTCTGCATCGGCCCCTCTGTATCGGCCCCTCTGCATCGGCCCCTCTGCATCGGCCCCTCTGCATCTGCCCCTCTGCATCGGCCCCTCTGTATCTGCCCCTCTGCATCGGCCCCTCTGCATCGGCCCCTCTGCATCGGCCCCTCTGTATCGGCCCCTCTGTATCTGCCCCTCTGTATCGGCCCCTCTGTATCTGCCCCTCTGCATCGGCCCCTCTGTATCGGCCCCTCTGCATCGGCCCCTCTGTATCTGCCCCTCTGTATCTGCCCCTCTGTATCGGCCCCTCTGTATCTGCCCCTCTGTATCGGCCCCTCTGTATCGGCCCCTCTGTATCTGCCCCTCTGCATCGGCCCCTCTGTATCTGCCCCCCTGCTCTTTCCTCTCACTGGGATGAGCCCTCTCATTTCCTTAAAAGAAAAAACAACAACTCATGTTTCGGTTACGTTTTGTTTGGGCTTTTGTTTCCTGGGATTTCTGCAGCTTCTGCAAGTAGCCTGCTGCTTATCTGATGGTGGCAGACATACAGAAAATGTGATATGTACCTGAAATTGAAAACACGGGCCACCCTTCAGAAACATACCTGCGTTTCAGGTAATGCAGGCGTGACTTGAGAGCTGGTCTCCTCTGGGCGTCTCAGTTTGTTTCTTGAAAATTGAGCCCTCACTCCTTCCTTAACACACCCTCCTAAGCCAGATTCTCCTCATACATTCCCAGGACACCTGGAGTGTCAGGTGAGTCCCTGCGCTCAGCTTCATTATCATAAAAACGCCAGCTCTTCTGCAGGGAGGAAGCCCAATCACCTATGACCAAGGTGTTAGGGTGCAAACAACACCAAGGACTGAGTGGAACTAAGGCCAGTGTTTTCTGGGACCTCAGGGTTTGCGAAGGCCCTGCGAGCACAGACACAGGAAACCAAGCTGGAGGAGACTTTGCAAAGCTCAGGCCACATGCAGGCCTTTCTCCGAGCCCGTTTCTAGGCTCTCAGGGACAGCATCAGGGCAAGGCAGTTCCTAATTGTATTTTCTTTTGTGTGAATAGTCAGAGTTGAGGGAAACGACAGAAGTTAACAAGAGCAAGAGGCAAGGTGGGTTACAGAAGATGGCATTTTTTAGAATGCTATTTACCAGAAAGATTTAGGGTTTTGAATTAAGCAGGGCAGCTATAGAATCTTGGCTTGATGGCCTGTCCAGGCCCTTCTGATATGGGACGCAATGGGGGGTCCCCTTCCCACTGGGTGCTCCTGGGGGTGGACTTCTTACAATATCCTGAAAAAGAGAATGTTCTGAGTCGCACGGGAGGATGAGTGATTTTCATTTGGGAGAAATTACATCCCTGGGTTTCCAAAGTCCCATTTCTCTTTGTCCAGTCACAGAAGTGCAGCTGGGGCTTTAGTAAAGCTAAAAGCAAAGCCCATGCCCAGAGTTTCCTTTCCCTGTTGAAGCTGGGTCCAGTTCGGCATCAGCCTAATTACAGCCCATTAGTCTACTGTGTATGGGGTCCACAAGGCATTGGGCCATGCGGGAAAATGCAGGGAAGCAGGAGCGAAAGAGCCCCACAAGCTCAGAGTCTCAGGAGCCCCCAAAACAGCCAAGAGCACAAGCGAGCGAACTCTTTTGTTTAGGGGATTGAGTATCCCAAACCTTCGTGGCTTACAGTGGCCAGGCCCATTCCAGCCAACCATCTCTGTCCCCAGGTGTCGTTGACAGCAAGCACCCTTCCTATGTCCCCCCAACTTTACTGAGCATGTGTCTATTTCCCTTTGTCCAGGCCCCTTCCTCCGATGTTTTGTAGGGAACATGCCTATAATGTCTGGCCTTCCCTTTGCTCCTTCTCTGTTATTAATAATTAGCTCACCTGGCCCGGTGTGGCTCAGCTGTTGAGCATCGATCTAAGATCCAGGAGATCGTGGTTTGATTCCCAGTCAGGGCACATGCCCGGGCTGTGGGTTCGATCCCCAGTGGGGGCATCAATGACTCTCTCATCATTGATGTTTCTCTCTCTCTCCCTCTCCCTTCCTCTCTCTGAAATCAATAAAGACATATATATATATATTTTTAAATAATAATTAGCTCATTACGGGTATTACTTCAGCCTTCAGATACCTCATCAGAGCCCTGAGGGACGGAATGACCAGGTCCAGGTGACGTCATTACGTGCAAAATTGCAACAGACAGCGGTGCACAGGGTAGAGGCTCAGCAGGCAGTTCTTGTCATTAAACCTGCTTCCTATCTTAGAAAACAAAGGTGTGTTCGAGGAAGACAGGTAGGGGTAGGTGAGGGTCTGCATTTGGTAACTACTGAGTCTGGGGCAACCTACCTAGTTGCTCTGCTCCTCAGTTTTTCTGGCCTGAAAAATCGAGATGATCAGTCCTAGTTCCGAGACGGTCATGAGTTAAATGAGACTGTGTCGGAGATAGGGGTGCAGAGTCAGCAAGCGCCCTGACCTTAACTTGGTCCCCTTTTCCTTTGTGCCCCTCCTCATGGCTTTACCAGCCGCAGGGAATGAGTGGAGGGCAGCAAGCTCGGTAAGAGGGGCGGTGCAGAAAGCTTTCCTTTGAAGACAGATCGTATTGCCTGGCCTGCTGTGGCTCGGTTGGGTGGGTGTTGTCCTGGGCGCAGAAAGGTTGCCCGTTGCATTTCTGGTCAGGGCACGTGCCTGAGTTTTGGGTTCCATCCCAGGTAGGGCTGTGTGCAGGAGGCAACCGATTGATGTTTTGCTCTCACATTGATGTTTCTCTCTCTTTCCCCCTTCTTCTCTCTCTCGTTAACAGAAAAAAAAGACAGATCATATTACTGTAGGTGGAGTGCCCACCCACTTCTTTCTGAGAGGGCTTGTTGTCCAAGCAAACAAAACATCCCCCAAAGTACCCACCTTCTATGTTCTCAAAACTCAAGGAGCCAATTGCTACCCTAGTCTGACTTCCTCTTAGTGAGATTATCTATGGAGAAACCCCAATTTCAGTTTCTCCACCTGATAGAGATGATTTTAGGGACCTGATCCAGGAGGAATACAGATCTTCCTAAGGAAATGACTGTCATATATTTGTGAAAGTCTCTGCAAGAAATGCCTCTCTACTTTATACCTGCCTCTGGCCCTAGGAAAAGAAACTATGGGTTTTCCTGAGCTTTACAGCTAAATGATTTTAAGATTCTGACAGCCCGTAATTTTATGGCTCTGCGGTTCTAACTCTGTGGTCATAAAGATTAAAATGTTTAAAGCCTCCTAATCCAAAATTTTAGCAGGCAGTAAGTCCATGATTGATGCTCTAATTTCCACATCCGACAAGGTGTTAAATATTCACCTTAAACACCTGAATTCTATGTATCGTACCCGACTGGCCACAGACCCTCTGGGCTTCCTAGCAAGTCTCTCCCTCTTCCAACCTAGGACCTAGAACAGTAAATCCCTTATAACTCCGTGTGACTTCATACTGAGTGGACTAAACACCTACATGCCTGTATTTTTAAATTGATGCTGATTATTTCAAAGACAACTTTAGTTTGTAATGTAACCTAGGAGACGAAGGCCTGATCAGAAACAACTGGGTTTTAACCTGAGGCAAAGGCAACCCTAGCTTATCAGTGTCTCCTTCCATGCTATCACTTTTAACATCACAAATCTAGGGTATCTTCCCCCTGGAAGCCTGCCTGGATTAACCAGAGATAATTTCCAAACACAGGAGATCTCAGTGGTGATTTTTCCCTTTAATGAAGCCATGACATGGTACTCTCTCAATCTTTCGTGTCCATTCTCTTTAATGGGATTGTTTAGAAAGCACGTTCCCAGAAGACAAAACCCAGTATAAATGATGGGCAACGACAAGTGTGCAAAGCTGTGTGCACTCAGGTGCACTTCCAGCCTGACACGCCAGGTACCACTTGATGAAGGACCCACTAGGTGGCGGTCTTGCCCTGCGTTCTAGGACAGGGCCAGTTCCATGCTCACCGATCCACTATTGCTAGTGCAAAATCAGTGAGTCTTTCCAAACAGGTGCATTGGTTCTTGTAGGCATGTGAGCTCACTAGTAACTTCCACTCTGAGAAGTGACATATTTTCACAAAGGGCACTAGATGTGAGAATGCCTGACCTCACCAAATGAAGTATAGGGATTTTCCCAAAGGAAATACTTAACAGCCTCCCAAATATAAATGTTTATTTTGATGAGGAATTTGAATCTATTTTGTAAAATGTGAGTATGACACCAATCTCTTCCCCTTTCTACTGTTATTAACTTTTACTCTCATTTTAAACCGGATATTTGATACGTCTGAGTTTCAGTCTCTTTATCCATGAAGTTGAAGAACTTGGTCTGTGTAATTGCTAAGGTGAGCTTTTAATCAGAGGCAAAGCACCTGTTCGGTATAATCTGCAGGACCTGCAGTTGGGTTTGAGGCTCCATCCTGCGCATCTTTCTGCCTGTGACCCGGGGCTCCGGGGACTGTGAGGTAAGAGGTGTGGGACAGCTTCCTGATGGCCCCGTCTGGGCACAGAGGGTCTGTCTGGGTGAAATCCACCAGGACACAGGAGGGGCCAGACTTGTGTTTTGAGCAACACCGTCAAGCACAGTATAATGCAGGCCACATAATGTAATCTACATTTTTCCAACAGTTATATATTTTAAAGTAAAACAAAAGGGTACCTTAATTTTTTTTTAAAAAATATATCTTTATTGATTTCAGACAGAGGAAGGGAGAGGGAGAGAGAGAGTTGAAACATCAATAGTTGAAACATCAATGATGAGAGAGTCATTGATTGGCTGAGAGCCCGCAACTGGGGCAAGCTCCCTGACCGGGAATCGAACCGTGATCTCCTGGATCCTAGGTTGACACTCAACCGCTGAGCCATGCCCGGCCAGGCAGGGTACCTCAATTTTAATAATGCATTTATGTTACCCAATATACCTAAAATGTTACCATTTCAACAAGCGATCCTCAGGAAAATGTATTAATGAGACAGCTTACTTTCCTTTTCTTTGCACTAAATCTTAGACCTTTTTGTGTAGTTTACACTTTAGCATCCCTCAGTCCACATGTTATATTTTCATAAGGAATATGTGTCTGTATTTAAATTTCATGAAATGGAGTTGCAAAAATTGATCCACGTACTCAAGTTGTCACCAACATAATTAAATATTTTCCAATAACCAGATGAGTATCCGATTTTTGAAAATTTAAGTTGAAGGAATTACAATGAAATAAAACCTAAAATTTAGTTCTTCGGACACATAGGCCATGTATCAAGTGTTCCATAACCGTGAGAGGCTAGAAGCTGCTCTACTTACACTTAAGGCATCTGCTACACTGAAAACAGTCTCTGTGGACCTTGCTATTTAAAAAGCAACAAACAGTCCCTAAGACCCTGGGGAGTGTCCTGAACCAAGGACAACTGTACCAATGGCAGAGCCCTTTTCCACCACGTGACTGGGCATCTTTTGAAAGCAGGGCCCTACCTTTATGGATGTTCTGTTTTTGCTGAGCCTAACACAGTGCTTGCCACACTGCAGGAATTTGATAAATACTTGTCCATTTAAATTGAATGGTGCATCTCTTTGCAGATATAAAATATCCTGTGAAAATTAATGAGGTGCATTAATTATTATTAATATTTTGCTGGCATTCATCAAATGGACTGTTGGTTGATTGGTATCGAGCTAAAGTCTCCTTATGACCTGATGACCCCAACTCGAACGGAGTTCACAGAGGTGATCACGGTCTATCCATCCGACAGAGTGAGAAAAAAAAAGCTGCATTTTATTACATTTATATTTTTCCCCTGACAATTATCGAATCCACGAATCTCAGCCTCATTCCATCTGGACAGGAGCCAGCTGTCTTCAGGAAAGAGCATTAAAGCTAATGGTATGAATTGCTGGGGGGAAAAGCCGCGGAAGGAGACATATGGTTAATGATGACATATTATTGCAGAAAAGTGCCATAGTTTGCACAAGTGCTGGTGACAGGCACTGGACAGGACGGGCTAACTCGCGTGGGCGAGGCTGGGGACACAGGGGTCCCCTGGAGGCTGTTTTGTTCACTGCTCTGGGTCCCAGGTCCTGTCTGACACCCACGATTGCTGCCTGGTTGGTGAGGTGCAGCACCCAATGGGACTTTGTCGCAAACCGTGATCAGAGAGAATCACAGGCAGAGGTGGTCTCGATTCCCTTTAGGTCGAGCCAGGCTGAGTGTGAACTTGGCACAGACACGTGGGCCATTTGAACACCCGGCACACACACACCCTGCTCACCACCTTGGGTGCTGAGATGGCTGCTTTAATAAACTTCTTGCCCAGAAGAGGGAACTTGTCTCCCTGCAGTTAGGAAACCATGGAATCTGCATGAATCTGAATGAAAGACATTTCTCTTTTTAAACATACAAATGTTGTCCGGCCCTGTGTTCATCAAAGGGAAGCCCCCTGAGCGTGCTGGAATCGGATGCTTTGTGTCTGGGGTGGATAAAGGGCTTTACATTTATGTTGAAGAAACAAGACGAGAGCCCAGGAGGCGTGGCTCAGAGGTTGAGCATCGCCTCTGATCCAGGAGACCCAGGTTCCATTCCCGGTTGAATGGGTTGCGGGCTCGATCCCCAGTCGGGGGTGTGCATGAGGCAGCTGATCAAGGACTCTCTCATCATTGATGTTTTTCTCTCTCTCTCTCTCTCTCTCCCTTCCTCTCTCTGAAATCAATAAAGACATATTTTTTTAAAAAAACAAAACAAACAAAAAAACCAAGATGAGAGAACTTGACTTTAGCACAGCACCTAGAATTAAAATTTAAAAAAACACCCTACATGCTCCCTTTGCCTTGTCCACCTTGACTTCCCCATAATCTTAAGAGAGTGACTTGGTCACAATCTTTTTTATCCAAATGAAAGAAGACATTGGTGGGGACAAAACGATTGTTAACATTAAAGTGGGGTTAGGGAAACGGACTGCAGAACTAGTTCTTCCCCTGCCCAAATCCAGCCAGTCCTGTAGGCTGGCTCCTCAGAGGAGGCATTTAGAGCAGAACGATGAGGGACATCTCAGAGGCCACTACTGTCGGCGAGTGTGGCAGCCCAGCTCCGGAACGGAGGCCTGCGTCTCAGAGCTCACCGTGCTCTGTCTAGAATCGATTTAGAACTGGTCTAGGCCAGCCTAAATTCAGGGTGGAAGAAACACACACACACACCCATGGGCAAAGCTTTTACTCTGGTTACTCTTGTCTCATGGAGATCTGACCTAGATTACTCTCCAGATTTGACCAACACAGACATCCTGGGGTAAAGTACTGAGAGAGGAATCCCCTTCTGTGAGTTTCCACATGGTTGGAAAAGGTAAGAGAAAATATCTTTCTTTAAATCACACTCCGAATCGTCAAGCTTGGGATGGGAAGGACAGTCTCCAAGCGCTAAGCAGTCCTGCCGTGAGCCCAGTGTGGCGTCCTTCCTGGGACTGCGCCGAGGTGGTGATGTCAACACTGGTTTCTGCTGCTGCACCTAGTCTGGCCCGGGGGTGCTCCTTCCTCCCCTTGGTTCAGCTCCATCACCCCACATTTCCCTTCTCCCCCTATGCTCGGCAGGGCCGAGATGGACTGCACCCTAAGGTTCTTCAATATGCAGCAGATCCTCAAAGGTTTATGTGATGAATCTGAGCATCTGCATTTGCAGAGGCCTGGGCACCGCGTGCGACCGGGCAGATGTCACATGGTCTTTCCACATCTGCAAACTCCTGACATTTGGACTTGAGACCATATAACTAACGGCTCAGTGTCTGATGCAGTGGAGGATTAGAGGCTTTAACAGATGCTTGTCACTTCTCTTAGCATCATTATTTCCATCTTAAACACTGGTGTTGATGAAACTTTATAGCTTAGCTCTTTAATTTGGATACAGACTTAATTTCTGCAAAGTGACATCCAGTTCAGGACTTGTGCTCCTTATTTCATTATAAGGGTGAGCAGTAACTCTTACCTTTCCAAGTGGCTACATGTACCTTATTACAGAACACGTTTGACCTAGGTAGGAGTTGTCCCCATTTCCTGGATAAAAATACTGAGGCTTCCCGATTTGTTCAGATGGCAAATAAAGGATTTGAATTTAGATCTTCCAGTTCTAAATAGATAGCTCAGCTCTATGTATCCAAAGCTCCTTCAGAAGTCTACAAACGCAAGGCAGTGGAGAGTGGGCCAGCATTTCAGCCTAATTTGGGGGGAGGGGAGGAAAGGAGGAAATAAAAGACAAGGACCTCTTGGAGGCAAAACCCCACTCAGATTCATTTCTGACAGAAGCTGCTGCTTACCCAGTAAAATCTCCAAAATGCTCGAAGCTCTCAGTTTCACGCTCCATTTAAGATATCATTGAAAGTTGCCCGGCTGGGCATGGCTCAGCAGTAGAGCGTTGACCTAGGATCCAGGTGATGGGGGTTCGATTCCTGATCAGGGCACATGCCCTGGTTGCGGGCTCGATCCCCAGTCAGGGACGTGCAGGAGGCAGCCGATCAATGACTCTCTCATCATTGATGTTTCTGTCTCTCTCTCTCCCTCTCCTTTCCTCTCTCTGAAATCAATAAAGATATATTTTAAAAGAACAAACAAAAAAAAGACTTAAAAAAAAGATATCATTGAAAGAAACACAGTGACAAGTTTGACACTGGGTACTCTCTGGGAGTGGTTTACATGGCCTAAAGATGTGGTCATCTTTCTTCTTCTGATCTCACTTCTTACTTTCTTTTCCATCAAGATAAGATGATAACCATTAAACGCATTGGGGTATAGGGGACTCAGGTTTTGCACCTGTCCTGTTCAATGTGCCAGCCATTACTTATATGTGACTATTCACAATACAATTTAAATTCATTCCAATTAAATAAAATTTAGAACTCCACTCTTTCATTGCTCTAGCCACATTTTAGGAACTCAATAACTAAGTCTTCACAACTTGAATGTTTCCATCATCACAGAAAGGCCCAGTGGAAAGTGCTAATTTCTACCCAAACCATTAGCCACTCTCTGTAGAATCTTGGGTATGGTATATGCATACCAAGAATTCAGTTCAGCATGTTGTAAAATCTCTTATTTCTCCCCTAAAAATACATGAGCAAAAAATTCTAGCTAGATTTTGAGATCTTGAGGCTGTAAATCACATTTTACTTATGTTTTTGTCTTCGGAACCCCATATGGGCATGATATACACTAGCTATCTTATGTATGTTTGCTGGAAGGAGAGACAACGTATGGATATATTTGTTTTCCTTTTAGTGCTAGGGTTTGTCATATTTCTCCAGCCAGTTTTATTATTTTGCTAGGAAATATATTCAACTGCTAGGAAAAGAGAGAAAAAAAAAGTATTAGATATGCAATACTTAACCATACATTAGACTCATGCATTTATTTAATTTTATTTCCTACAATAAGCTACTGAACAAAATAGTACAATATTGAGATGTTTGCCCAGAATTACCAGAATTCATACTTAAGTCTGTCAAAGAGAGTGCCCATGTTTGTCCTACCACACTAGTCAAGACATCACAACATCATTAGAGAACCGAGAACAATAAACTTTTATTTGGAATATACTGGATGGGCCCTGGCCAATGTGGCTCAGTTGGTTGAGTGTTGTCCTGTGCACTGAAAGGTTACTGGTTCAATTCCCAGTCAGAGCACACGCCCAGGTTGCAAGCTCGATCCCTGGGAAGGGTGCATGCGGCAGGCAACCAATCAGTGTTTCTCTCTCACATAGATCTTTCTCCTTCCCTCTCCCTTCCTCTCTCTCAAAATAAGTACAAACTTTTTTTGTACAAAAAAATAGAATATCCTGGATGGATGGGATGGTTGAGGAGGTCCTCTCCAATAGTGTAATATTTAAGCAGATACCTCACTGAAGAAGAAACTATGCCAGTGTTGGAGACGAGAAGAGACCAGGCAGAAGGAGCATGAAGAACAGAGGCCCTGAGGAGAAGCGTGTGGGTGTGTCCTAGGATCATGCACGAGGGCAGTGCTGGGAGAGGTCAAATCACAAAGCAACAGATTACACAATAATTTTGGGGCTCCAAGGACTTTGATTTATCTTTTGAATGAAATAAGAAACATACATAGTGTCGAGCGGCAGAATATGTGTTCTAAGCTTCCAGTTTTAAGTTAAAAACCAAAGAACATGGGATTAGGAGGTTATACAGGTGAAGTGACTTTCCTTGGTCTCTAAGGGTAGGGCCGGCACTTAAATTCAGGTCTGGATTGGCAAACAGTGCTATTTTCATACCCATCTCACATAGCACTGAGCGACTTGAACAGAGCAGGACACAGGGAAAGGAACAAGAGACAATGAGGTCAAGCTTGGCAAGACAGGAGCCATTGCACACAGCAGAGTTGATGATGTCATATTTGTGGTTTTATTTTATTTTTTAATTTTGTGGTCATCCCATTGCTTAGAGGATGAATAGATGGAAGGAGTCTCCTTGTGGCAATTTCTTGGGGGGAATGGTAAAGAAACACTTACTGGCTACATTTATTGTCTGATCCCTCCAGACTTGAACTGGAGCCATTTCACACTCCCCTGGTGACTGTTTCCTGGACTGCCCAGGAGAGAGGCCAGAGCAGCATTGCCTACTTTGTCAATCAAGGCTTTACGGGTGCTACCCCTGTCCAAAATATTGGTCTCTGCTGTGATCAGCTATTCCATGGCTTCCCCAGCTGAAGATTTTATTTTATTTCACAGTCTTGAGCATATAAAATAAATAAGGAGACTAAAAGCAACTATATCAGGTACATATTTCAAGGATTCTGCCAGGATCTGTCAAGCCTGTGCCTCTAAAGAACCAGTGACAGATTTGTGTTGACATATTTCTCCATTTCCCAGTGAATAATTAACAGTAAACGTGGGGGAAGGCTGGTGGAATAATTCCAAACAAGTAAAAATCTACTTCCGACTCATTTCAAGCATCCATAGCCCTCTCCACTGTAGACACACTTAGGAAACAAAACAAACTATTTGTGATATCATCAGAAAATGGGGTGCCTTCTAGGCATGGTGGAATTCTTTTTCTTATCATTGTCATTGTGAAACTATGTAGAAAATATAGGAAGAAACAGCTGAAGACTCTTAATGAAGGGCGTCTTATTTCTTGGGCAGTGCAGGCAGCCTGGTGCAAAATGAGCGGAGCTTCCTATGTTCATTAAGTGCAAGTTCAGATCTTGACACTGACACTTTCTTGCACTGTGATCTTCAGTTCCTGATCTCAGGTCTTAGCTCCTCCTTTGTTAAAGAAACAACCCCAGGCTGTCTGCGAGGTCTTTGGAAGTTTGGCGTATGCGTAATCTGGAGGGTCACAGCAAGTTTGGCCCTCGCTGGCTCCTGGGAGATTCTTCATGAGTGAATACTTGAGGTGTGGGTAGCTTGGTACCTCCCGTAACATCAGTAGGAACCCACGAATTGGGCTTCTTCTACTTCCTTTTGCATTGCACAGCTCTCCTTTGGAAACTGTGGGTGTGTGTGAGTGTGTGTGTATGTGAGTGTGTGTGTGTGCGTGTGTGTGTTTATTCCATGTTATGGGGAGACCAGTGGTGCATTGAGAGAGGAATGGCAATTAATAAACTTTCTGGGCTTATTCTATTCTCGAATTGAAACTTTAGGATCTGCAATGAAGGGTGCTTTGTATATTGAATCAAACTGTAGTTGGAATATTGCGTTGCATATTATATCACCTGATTAAGTACTCATTCAATAAATATGAATTAAATTTGAATCAGGACTAAGCAGCATAGCTTTTCCTGATCACCAAATTTTAGTGTCTTCTTCCTAATGGTTAAGAAAGAAAAGATCTTTTCTGAGTAAAACTAAATACCTCTCAATGTAGAAAAATTGTAAAAATATTTTCACCTTGGTAGAGATTTATTAATTACTTTGACATCTACTCTGAAGTTACACAGTTTGCACTAGCTTCATAGCAGAAGAGACTAACCATGAAGACTGGAACGGAGACCTCGCCCTCGCTTCCTCATGCAGACTCCACCATGACCTGCCACCGTTCTTTGCCCTGTAAGGGGAAGAAAATCACACTTTGAATCAAGCAGATGATTTTCAGGTTTATTTCCACAGCTGCATTTTTGATGAAGATAGGATACTTTTTGCAGCTAGATAAAATATCACATATTTTTAAAGTGGTACTTATTAATGTATCTGTTAATTTTTAAAAATTGGTTCAGCTATAAACAAACTAAACCAGACATATCAATTTTTACCTGGTATCATGAAAACATCATCTTAAAGCATTTTTATTTTTCATCTGCAATTTTGTTACATTTCTTATACTTCTCTAAGTTGGGAATGGATGTATATATGTTCCCTTCTGCAGCTGAAGGCCACAGACTGTGGGCCACCTCCTGCTTCCACGGGTCCCCTGAAGCGAAGACTGGCTCTTACACTTTTAAATGGTTCACAGTGGGATACTACTGGGCCATAAAAAAGCACATCTTACCCTTTGCCACAGCATGGATGGACCTGGAGAGCATTATGCTAAATGAAATAAGCCAGTCAGAGAAAGATAAGTGCTATAAGTTTTCACCCAGCCCACCCAGGCGTGGCTCAGCAGTTGAGCGTCGACCTGGGATCCAGGAGATCAGGGTTCGATTCCCAGTCAGGGCACATGCCCGGGTTGCAGGCTCGATCAATGACTCTCTCATCATTGATGTTTCTATCTCTCTCTCTCCCTCTCTCCTTTCCTCTCTCTGAAATCAATAAAGATATATTAAAAAAAAAAAGATTTTACTCATATGTGGAATGTAATAAAGTGAAATAACAAGCAAAAGAGAGACAGAATCATAGACAGAGAGCAGGCCGACGGCTGCCGGGGGGTGCTGTCTGGCAGGGTGGAGGGATTTAGCAAAGAAGAAAAAAACTCATAGACAGTGACAACAGCAGTATGGTTATTGCCAGGAGAAGGGGGTGCGGGAAGGTGGAGGAGAGTATAGGGGCATGGACAGTGATGGACGGAGACTTGACTGGGGGTGGTAACACCAGTACAGCTACAGATGAAGCGCTGTAGACTCGTGCACCTGAAACCCATATAATTTCATTAACCTGTCACCCCAATAAATTCAATTAAAAATAAAATAAAATAAAATAAAATAATCTTAGAATTAGAATATAAAATAAATATCAAAAGAAGTACAATTTTTGTGACAAGCAGAAGTTATACAAAATTCAAATTTTAATGTACACAAAGTTTCATTGGCACACGCCATGCCCAGCTGAGGCACATCATCTGTGGCCGCTCTCCTGATCCGACGGCCAAGTTCAGCGGCCCTGGTACAGTCTATACTGCCTGCAAAGCCTAAAACATCTGCTATCTGGCCCTTAACAGAAAAAGTCTGCCACCCCCTGCTTTCTTGTATATTAAAAGGTTTCCATATATTCAAACTTAAATTTTGATCCAGTTTGACAGCTGAGACCCAGAGCATTTGTGCCTTCTCTCTGATCAGAGGTGTAACTTGCATGGGAAAGTCAAGCCTCTTGGCAAGGTGACTAAAGATGTGAGAGGTGATGATATCATTATATGAAAGAATGCTTTAGAAATTGCACGGGGAATTTATGAAAATTCAAACTTGCAAACTCGGAATTTATCTGTGACTGTCTAGAGACTGCTGTGCTTGATGGAAGAATTTCTTTCCAGTTCAAATCAAATTTGTTTTTTTCTTTATGGATTAAACATTTATGAGTTATAGTTATTGGGCCCTGAATAGGATTTTCATTTGCTGATGATACAAATATGTTCCTGGCCAAGGGTTCTACCTGGTGGATGCGTGTCCCTCCCCCTCTCCCCCACTCCCGCTCCATCCAACTCTTCAGGTGTATTATTTCCATCCATTCTTTACCTCTAGAAAATCTTCTCTTCTCCCCTAAAATGGAGGCACTTGGGCCACAGCTCTAGTTTCAGATTCAAAAAGTTTATGATTACAAAACTCTGACCTAAAATAAGAGTTTCTTTTTGATGAAATATATTTTCTAGTAAAACATTTCACCGGGATCTTCTTATCTCTTAGTGATAATTCTAAAAGGCATCTACAGTATTGATAAGGCATTCAAGCTCAAAAGAAGACACTATTTGTGTTGGAAAGAGTCTTCATATCCCGTGATGCAGGCAGGGACCCAGTCCAGGTGGGAGTCCCAAGCTCAGTGCAGGGATATAGGCTGGGTCATCCATCAAGCAGACGGTAGGCTGAGCGAACATTGGACAGGAAAGGCATGGAGAGCCCCCATGCCCTGAGCACAAGAAGACAGTCTTGAAGACTCTCAGAATTTAGATCCTATGTTTTTAGACAGTCTAATCATTCATTTTATGTGTCAACTGGGCTGGACCATGGTGCCGATATTTGGTCAAACGTTATTCTGGATGTAAAATTTTTTTAAAGAATAAAGAATATCTCTGTCCCAAGCATTGAACATTATTTGGCCTGATGCTGTGCAGATAAGTATTTGTAGGGGGTAAGTGTCGGTAGACCTGAGGGAAGGGAGAGCGTCGCCGATGAGTGGAAGAGTCTTGGCCTCCACCCAGGGGCCATTTCCTTGCTCTTCAGGGGGCCTTGAGAATTCCGGCTTAATTATAGAAGGGGAATAGAACAGAAATGCTTCATTGCCCGACGGCCGGCTGGGAGGGAGGAAAAGGAGGAGATCACAGTCTGGGTAGTGACGTCTGGAGGACTTCTTTGCTTTTAATAGTAGGGACCACTCACACCATCATCCTGTTTAGGGTTTCCAAAATTATAGTAACACACACCAAGGGAGACTCCTCTGAGGTCATGCAGTGTCCTCTCAAGGTGACCCTGGGAGGGAGATAAAAGGAGATAGAGGGTGAATACTCTCCCGCACGCAGACATTTCTGAGGTTGTAATCCCTGTAGATTCAAGATTTCTGGCCAGTGGAGCCCGGGAAAAGGCCTTTGCAAGCAAACTGGCAAAGGGCATGTGGAGATAGGTGTCTGTGATTATTTCTAGGATATAAAGAGTTGTTCTTGAGACCAGTGCTCCACCATGAAGCTGAATCTCAAGGACGGGCAGACTGAGTGGAGTCTAGTAACCAATGGACTGAATTGACTGGCGGAAGCTCATGTGCCTCCAAAGGGTACTCTCTGCTGAGGGGGGGCTTTGGCAACGGAGGGGCTGGGAGGGATCTTAATTACAGTTAGGCCAGTGATATGCCCTTGGTTCCACCTGGGGAGGCCAGTTGCATTAACACAGGACCCAAGCAGCCCACTAGGACTGGGCTCTTGGGACAACCAGCCTCTTAGGCAGGGGTCCTGGGAGTCACTGCAGGATATGAGAGTTTGAATCCTGTAGACTGGGACACAGACGGAACTCCTGACCCCGTGGAGAATTGGAGTTCGACCTGGGAATTAAAGGGGGAGAGTAAACCATATAACCCAGAACAAACCTAGTGTGCAGGAGGAGGGTGCTCTGGGGCGTGTGTACCCCTGAGCTTTTATCCTGGGCATGTGTGACCTGAGGCCGACAGACCATACGAGCCTGCACTAATGTACTGTAAGGACTGGTTTAGAGGCTCAGGGACCAGGCAGGGCTGAGCCTTGCTGGGTGGAGACTTCATCCCGGGCAGCTTGACTAGACTCTGGCCAGCTGAGCCGGGTTGGGGAAGCGGTGACCGAACAGTGTGGAGAACTCCAGCGCTATGCACGGTGGCATCCACGCTCCTCTCTCCTGAGAAACTCGAAACATAGACTTGGGCCACTCATGTATTAAATATGGATAAAGGACAATGCCATTCAGATCTTACCATCAACTCATATTATTCATTGAGATGGAGATATATATAGATATATATCTCCTCACCCACGGATATGTTTTTATTGATTTTTAGAGAGAGAAGTAGGGAGTGAGAGAGAGAGAGAGACATCCATGTAAGAGAGGAACATCGATCTATTGCCTTTTATATGCGTCCTGACCGGGGCTTAAACCCACAGACTAGGTATGTGCCCTGGCCAGGAATTGAACCCTAAACCTTTTGACGTACAGGACAACGCTCTAACCAATTGAAGCCCCGGTCAGGGGAAGACGGGTATTTTCCCCTCTGTGTCCCTGTAGGTGGATGGACAAGAGCACCACCTGCAGAACCACAGTCCTGGCGGACCTCACGATCAATACCTATTTGCAGGGGCAAATCAATCTTTTGGAGATGAGAAATAATAAAAAAGATCTTAAAATTTAAATTCCGTTTGCCCAAGACTGAGTGTGGCTGTCACTTTTTTCTTTGGTTGGGTGATTTATAAAATCCTAATTTGACCACATAACTTCTACCATCCATCCCTCATAACGCTTTTACGGGGAGACTGCAGATTCTTTCAACTGATATCTTCTTGCTCCCACAGAATCAAAGAGCCAGAAAGTAGCCTTCTGACCCACTACGCCTGAAACTTACCATTTTGCAGATGTGACCCAGGAGCTCTAGGGGGAGGATGTCTGTCAGCTGCCAGTTCAAAGTGCTGGGAACTAAAGCTGACGGAGGGAAAGCTGGACTAACCTGGACAAGAAGTAATCCCAGTGTTCTGAGTGGCTTTTGCCCAATCACAGGCAGGAGAAGCTGGGAGTCCCCCTGTGTTGGTCTGGAATGTCGCTGTTGTGTGACTCCTGGCAAGACACGCGCTCAGGTAGGCTTCTCGTGGCTCCTGGAGCTTCGATCCCAGGGCACAGGATTGCTCAGGAGTCCCGTAGGCCAGCTCCCCGCTCTCATTCTGTGCTCTGCTCAGCCAGTGTCTTCAAAGCTGCCGTTGACGGCCTTATTCTAACATCGATGAAGGCTTTTTACAAAGGGAACAAACTTCTAGGTACCCCCACATGTGAGTGCAACATCTCCTGCTTGGTGTTCTGACTTATATTTTCCACGTTTTTGAAAATATCTCGAAAGGGCTTCGGGACTGCCCATCTTCAGCTCAGGAAAACAAAGCCAGCAATGCTGGGAACTTGCTCTACGTTATTCGACAATATGAAAGGAAAAAGGAGACATGCATGGCAGGTCTGGGGACTGCATCACTTTGGAAGCTTGGGTGTCAGGAAGAAAATAATCTTAGAAGAGAAAGAAGAAAAATACTCCAAGCTGTGCATCCCCTTTCCCATGGCTGAAGCCCAGGTACTCTACCTGTGGCTACGTCCGGACCTTATCCTACCAGACCACCTTGCCTTTGTTCTCAACAGGGTTGGACGAAAGGGAGGACTCCGCATGTTTGCACAGCCCTGTCTCTGGTATGAACACCAACCCCGGGGACACAAGGACATGCCCCTTGGGAGATCCTTCGGAAAAATACAGTGTTCAACTCGCAGTCCTAATAAATATTGTCAGACAAATATAATGGCTATATTTAGAATTCTTGAGGTATTTGCCTTTGTCTTTAAAGATATCCGGCTTCCGTCCTTGTTGTGGTTTTGTTGCAAGGTCAGCTGTCAGCATTATTGTTGCCCCCAAAAGGAGAGTGTGCTTTTCCTCCCTCCGAGTTGGTAGTTTCCCCAGTATCTTTAATTTAAGCAGTTGATTGGGGTGTGCCTTGGAGAGGTTTTTCCTTTGTTGTTTCTTGGGCATGGAGCTTATGAAGATTCGTGAATGTGCGGGTTGATGTTTTTCATCACTTTTTGAACATCTGTGGACATTGTTTCTTCAGGCTTTGTTCTAACCCGTGTCCTACGTAAACAGTAGAGCATTCAATTCTAAGTCTCTTTAATTCTGCTTTATTTTTCATATTATTTCTTTTTCTTTCTGTGTTTCAGCTTTCATCTTTTCAATTGATCTTTCTTCGTCTTTTCACCCAATGGCTTTTTAATTTTAGCTATTGTAGTTTTGAGGTCTAGAACACCTATTTAAATTTTCTTTTACAATATTATTTTCTGTCATTTTTAATTGTTATTTTAAGTTCTTTTTCTGCTATTCAGCGGATACTAAGTGGATGTGTCTTACTGTCTTTATTTTTTCCTTGATTATCAGTTAGTTACATTCTTATACTTTCACACATTTATGTGTGTGTGTGTGTGTGTGTGTGTGTATATATATATATGACTTAAAAATGTTTTACCTGGCACTGTGTGTGCAGGAAACATAATGCTATTTCCCTAGAGAAGAGCCTACTTGCTGCCTTTCTCAGAGAGACTGAGGGACGGGTCAAGAATTGAACTGGGTCAAGGTTGGATCGGTTTCAGGTGGTCTCAGTCTATCTCCAGTTGGCGCCTATTTTAACCCAGCGCCCCCCTCGGGTGCCACACTTTGGGCTTTAGCCTGAGAGGCTGGTCTGCCTCTATCTCAGGTGTGCAGATCCCTTGCTTTGTTTTGAGCGTGTCTGTCTCTGTGCTCCTCTGCCCCCTGCGGTTCAGTTCCTAGGAAGCCCCTGGGGGCAGGGTCCGCTGTCGCCGGCCCCTCCCTGCTCTGAGGTTTTCTGTGACCTCACACCGCGTCCCAGCCCAGCCTGCCGAGCAGCTGCGCCCGGTGGGTCAGAGCCTGTGGTGGCCGGTGTCTCCCACACAGGGTCCCCCCCCCCCCCCGCTCAGCCCAGGTCAGAATCCCAAAGGCCCCGAGAGAACAGCAGAGGGCCTGAGCTCCCTCGCTCAGGTTTTAGTTCACACGGCTCTGTTTGTGCAACACGGCAAGTGTAAACACAGGGATCATGGAGCGCGTCCCCAAGCTTGCACCTGACCTCTGCTTGTCGCGCGTGGGTGGTGGCTGCTGCAGTTAGTCCCTCCTGTTCGGAAACGAAGGTGGGGAGACCTGGGTTTGAGTTCGGACTCCCGCACTTACCAGCACCCGCTGAGCATCGGTCTTTTCACGCAGACTGGGCTGGTGGCACGGTACATGTGTGTCCCCCATCTGGCAGGCGCTCTGGGACGCTTGACATCCCCCAGCCTTTGTATGTTTCTCCACAAGCTTTTTCACCTTTTGTTATTAATTCAACAGTGACCCGTTTGAGGCGTGTTTCCCTTTGTAACACAGTCTGTCTGTGTCACCTGCTGCGTTGCAATGAAAGATTGCGAGCTCCTGGGCGGGACATGCGTAGGGCGGGAGACATGCAATCACCCGAGGCAGTGTCGCGGGGCGCAGGCCGAGACACCACGGGGACGCCGCCGATGCAAATGAAAAGGCAGCTCATAGATCATCCAAGGGGGAGTCAAGGTCGAAACAGAAGGAAAACCTCACGGGTCACTCCCCAGACAACACAACCCTGACTTCATTGTGCAGATGGCGGATGTGAGCACATTTTAGGGGGTCGGGGTTAAGACTGAAGGGAAGAGAAATGAGAGGTGGAGGGAGAGGCAGTGAAAAGACTGACAACCAAATTACAGGCGAGGACAGGGTGTAGGTGTCAAAGGGAGATGTGAGGGCCACAAGGCACCCAAGGCACAAGTTAACACAGTCACGAGAAAGACCAACGGTGAGGGAGAGGAACTGGCAAAGATGGAGAGAAGGAGGGACAGAGAGAGGGGGAGGGACAGAGAGAGAGGGGGAGGGACAGAGAGAGGGGGAGGGACAGAGAGAGAGGGAGGGACAGAGAGAGAGGGGGAGGGACAGAGAGAGGGGGAGGGACAGAGAGAGGGAGAGGGACAGAGAGAGGGAGAGGGACAGAGAGAGAGGAAGAGGGACAGAGAGAGAGGGGGAGGGACAGAGAGAGGGAGAGGGACAGAGAGAGGGGGAGGGACAGTGAGAGGGGGAGGGACACAGAGAGAGGGAGGGACAGAGAGAGAGGAGGAGGGACAGAGAGAGAGGAGGGACAGAGAGAGAGGGGGAGGGACAGAGAGAGGGGGAGGGACAGAGAGAGGGGGAGGGACAGAAAGAGAGGGGGAGGGACAGAGAGAAAGGGAGGGACAGAGAGAGAGGGAGGGACAGAGAGAGGGAGGGACAGAGAGAGGGGGAGGGACAGAGAGAGAGGGAGGGACAGAGAGAGGGGGAGGGACAGAGAGAGAGGGAGGGACAGAGAGAGGGGGAGGGACAGTGAGAGAGGGGGAGGGACAGAGAGAGAGGAGGAGGGACAGAGAGAGGGGGAGGGACAGTGAGAGGGGGAGGGACAGAGAGAGAGGAGGAGGGACAGAGAGAGAGGAGGGACACAGAGAGAGGGGGAGGGACAGAGAGAGGGGGAGGGACAGAGAGAGAGGGGGAGGGACAGAGAGAGGGGGAGGGACAGAGAGAGAGGGGGAGGGACAGAGAGAGGGGGAGGGACAGAGAGAGGGGGAGGGACAGAGAGAGGGGGAGGGACACAGAGAGAGGGGGAGGGACAGAGAGAGGGGGGAGGGACAGAGAGAGAGGGGGGAGGGACAGAGAGAGGGGGAGGGACAGAGAGAGGGGGAGGGACAGAGAGAGAGGGAGGGACAGAGAGAGAGGAGGAGGGACAGAGAGAGAGGAGGAGGGACAGAGAGAGAGGAGGAGGGACAGAGAGAGAGGAGGGACAGAGAGAGAGGAGGGACACAGAGAGAGGGGGAGGGACAGAGAGAGGGGGAGGGACGGGGGGAGGGACACAGAGAGGGGGAGGGACACAGAGAGGGGGAGGGACACAGTGAGCCACAGGAAGCCAATGGCAGGGCTGCTGGGAGCACAGGCAAGGTTGGAAGGGACGAGGGACAGCAGGGAGCAGGGGACGGAGCCAGGAGCTGGAGGTGGAGGGAGGGGACAGTAAACGGGGGTGGGTTTTGTGAGCTCAGCTGCAGGAGGAGACAGTGGGTAGGTGGGGGAAGACGGGAGCCAGTGCAGATTCCAAAGGCAGATGAGAGGATGGGGCAGAAACGCAGGATTAAACATGACGGTCCCCTCGGGAGGGACTCTGATACAGGGCTGTGCCCCAGGCTCAGTTTGTCAGGGCCGAAAGTTGTCTTTCAGTTAACACTGTCATGTTGATTTTCCCAGCCTGGGGATGCCCCCAAAGCCAATCATGGTCTCCTGGTGTCAGCTACCCTGATTCAGGGAGGCGGACACCTACCTGCCTCCAGCGAGCCCGAGGTAGTCCCCGCTTTCTAGCTGTGGCTGGACGTCGGGCTGGATCAGCAGCCGTGAGCCCGACGCCGGCTTCCCGGGCAGCCTCCTGCAGAGCCTGAGCGGGCGTTAGAGTCACTGCGGGCTGGACGCGGGGGAAGCCTCTGGATACTGAGCTGTCACTTGCTAACGTGAAGCCCTAGCTGTCGGGGAGCAGTAAAGCCCAAGCACACCCAGGGCCGCCTCTGTGGACCAGCGCACGCGTCTGCTTGACCGCGGCTTCACCTGCGTCAGACATGGTACGTGGTTCCTGGTCTCAGGGCCCGAGCTACCAGGCGAGGACTTCAGGTGTAGCCCAGGGCCTGACTGATAATCAGGCATCGTTTTTCTATGTGCAGAACACATGCGGTTAGAAAGTAGAAAGAATACCAGACCTTCTTCTAGACTTACCTCTGCTTCTCATGGTCTGCGCGTTCTTGGAAAAGTCACCTAGATTGCCCGGGACTCAATCAGGAAGTCGAGGGGGTAAAAAAGTTGAGGTAGAATAATTCAGCATAAGTTCTCGAATGCTTAAGAGTAATCCTGGGATAATTTTTCTGGCATAGAGCATAGTTCTACATTGATTGTTAAACGGTAGACCTTCCAAAATGGAATTAACTTTTCTACCTTCTTTGAGACTCAGTGACTCTCAACTGGATTAAATCAGTTGCAAGTTGGTAGCCCAGGGGCCAAAGTCCTCCTTAATATATGTGTTTTATTTAGCTCAGTCAGTGTGTGTGCGTATCTCTGTGTGTTGGAACCGGCAGACTTATCAGATGTGTGTATTCTGTGATGATGTAAATACACAAGACATCTGGTGGAGGTTTTTCTGTACTATTTGCCAAATCAAAGGACCTATGGAAAGGGGCAAAAGCAGGCCAGTCATCTTCTTTATCATTTCTCCTAGAATCCTGGTACTTCTGAACCAGGTTGTATGCCATTTGGCTTCTGGAGTCAGAAAAAATGAACCACATAGGGTGGCATGTCCCTAAAATCATTATTCCTAGTTAACATAGGTTAACTGAACATCCTATTACCTAAGGACCAAATAAAAAATAAGTACATTCCTAAGGATATTCCCTTTGAGTAGGTCTTGAGTGGGTGCCTTATCCATGAGGTCTTTTTGGAAACTGAAACTTTTGTCATTAAGAATGTGAGGTAATAAGCATTTTAGGTTATTGTACCAGTGGTCCGTAAAATATACCCCAGGTCAAACAAAGGAGGTTATCCATCTCTTGGGATTACTTGGATGTTTCCAAAGCTTGGACATTATACCAGGAGAACCTAGAGAACGGAGTCTGTGATCGAAGAACAGATACCTTTTCTCTGAGACACCTTGTTGGTTTGAGATTCACGCTTGAGGGCAACTCGTTGAGTTGGGATGGGTCACATGACAAGTCATCCTGATGAGGCAGGTCAACCTTAGAATCTATGCAATGAAAGACAAAGGCTATGATTTTCCTGCAAGAAAATAGTAATACCATCCTCATTATGCTTCTTTCTGCAAGGAGGGCCACGCTTTCCCTCACCCATTCTGTTTGTTTCAGTGACTTCCCAATGAACACGTATCTTTGTGCCCATGGGAGGTGGCAGAAAGATGGAGGGTGATCTGAGTGTTAGTCCTGGCTCGCAACCTGTTCAATGTGTTCCTGAAAAACTCATGTTTTCACTTTTCTTTCCAGCTCTAAACTTCTTTTTATACATTTTTTTTAATTGATTTTTTGGAGAGAGAGAGGGAGAGTGAGAAACATCAGTTTGTTGTTCCGCTGATTGATGCAGTCATCGATTGCTTCTTGTATGTGCCCTGACCAGAGATGGAACCTGCAACTTTGGCGTATTGGAATGACTCTCCAACCAGCTGAGCTCTAAACTTCTTATTCCATCTGCTTTATTGGCAAATTA
This sequence comes from Miniopterus natalensis, assembly GCF_054644295.1. Lineage (NCBI taxonomy): Eukaryota > Metazoa > Chordata > Mammalia > Chiroptera > Miniopteridae > Miniopterus > Miniopterus natalensis. The sequence continues at coordinate 40,774,490 of NC_142096.1, read as the reverse complement.
ATCATTGTCTTAGCCATCAACTATTTATATAAAATCTTTTCAAGTCAATACCTCTATCAATAAAAAGCTCCCAACCCTCTTATCTCAGCCACAGGCCAAATTGGACAATATTTCTACCCACCCTCCTCAGGAGAGGTTCCTATGAAGTTGTTGCTGACAAGACATGAATTATTAATACCTTGGCAATGTTTACATGTAAGAGGGTCAGGCTCCACCTCTTGTTAGTGGTATAACGTTGATGTCTAGAGTTCTGGTTTCAGGCATATTCAATGAGGGTGTTACATTTTATTTTATTTTTTTGTGGGTTCAATGGGTATTAAATAATTAATACAAAATCAATCATCCTTACCAATTCTCTTTTTTTAATTCCTAATTCCCCACTTTAAGTTTCTCAAAAGAGAATTTTAAATATTAGAAATGACATCCCAGTATAAGAGCAATGGATGGATAGCTTAGGAAGATATTATTAGACAATGTTGCTTCACTGTAATCAGTTATTTCATGTTGGTTTCCTGAATATGCCCTGGGTTTTTGGAATATTGCTTATATTTTATACCATGTTTGCTGCATGATTACAGAATCAAATAATCTCTAAATGGAAAGTTTTTTCTGGTTTGGAAATGACTTGGGCTTTTCTCTCCTCTTTAAAATGTGGCTTCTTTTAATTGCTGTCAGCAGAGAGGCAATAAACAGATCATTAACACTGATGATGTCATAATGGATAATGGAAAAGCATTAATTTTCATAATATCATCATTAATTACAGCTAACATTGAGATGCAGTGGGGCTGACTTTGTCTTATTAAATGAAGAAAATGCTTTGAAATATTAATTAATAAAATCAATCTCAATAAATTGGTGATTGTAAAAGTTATTGTTTAAAAATTTCCAAGCAGGCAAAGTAAAGAGAGTTTTGTAGCTCAAGAAGACACCATTAATATAATTTAGTGCTTCCATTTTACATCACATTAGACCTTGGAAAATCACTAGACAATCCCAGGAAAGCCTCTCTGTCTTCCTCAATCTCAATTTTCATCATCTAATTAAGAATGGTGTGGCCTAGCTCCTATGTTACTGTGTGGATTAAGTGACATCATTAATGGGAAAACATCTATAAATGACCAGATACCTTACGCTTGTGAAGGATTCCTTATCACTCTTACAAGCACCATGGGTTTGGCTGGGGGAAGGGCACATCCTTCACTTCAAATTTCTGAAATATTAATCATACTTAAAAAGATCATGAGTAGTCAACAGTTGTTAAATAATAACTTGTGCCAGGTACTTTGTTAAACACTTTAGATAGGTTATTTTATGTAATCCTCATAATAAACATTTGAGGAAGATACTAGAATTCTTGCTTCCCCAATGAGAAAACAAAGAGGATTCATGAGGCTGAATTCCTTGCTCAAAGTCATGAAGGTAGTGGTGGTGCTGGGTCTAGTTTGCTCCAAAGTCCAGATCCATATACACAGGCTTTTCTGTCTCAGAGAACATCTAAGCAGCTCTCCTCAACCTATTTGCAGCATCGGGCCTCTGGTTGACCAGTTGACTCTGTAATCACTATCTAGGTCAGCATGTGAGAAAGGGATCGCTGAGGAAACTAAGGCTAAAGAAAGAATCCTGAAGAGGGACTTAGACCTGGCCTGGCACATGTAAAGGGGGATTGGGGAGAACACTATTATAGGTGTTTAGTCTCTACCTGTTTGAACACCAATTTTGATACTATGTTACCACCTATAATTCAAAGTCTGATGAGATACAGGTTTGTTTTTAATGAGTTGAAGCATTTTATTTGGCCCTAAATAATTTAAATCTTTATGTTTTAAATAAAATGGACATGAAAGACAAATAGAAATAAATTTTAATTTTATGTGCTCCTGTTCTCCCATAATGCTCTGTGCCATGAAGCTTTGTGTCAGTTACGACCCTTCCTAACCTGTGTGTGATTTCATTTGTCTTCATGTCTTATTCTTGACTCTAGAGTCCTCAACAACTGTGATCACCACTCCTTTCAGCAGTTAGCATAACATGTGGGTTTAGACTATGTCCTCAACCCCCAAACTAAGGATCTGTGTGACTATAGGCAAATACCTTTATCTTTTTAAAAAAATACATATATCTTTTATTGATTTCAAAAAGAGGAAGGGAGAAAGAGAGAGAGAGATAGAAACATCAATGATGAGTCACTGATCGGCTGCCTCCAGCAAGCCCTTGACTGGGGATCAAGCCCGAAACCTGGACATGTGCCCTGACTGGGAATTGAACCGAGATCTCCTGGATCCTAGGTCAATGCTCAACCACTGAGCCACGCCAGGCCAGGTGCCTTTATCTTTTTAAACATTATTTTCCTCATATTAAAATAAGGCTAACAATAAATATTTCTTGGGACAATTAAATGAGATGGCATACAGTGTCTGGCTAATAGAAAGAACTCAGCATATGAAAACTATTATTATCTGTATCTTTATAACCAACACCATGAAACCATTTATTTTTAATTAAATAATTGATTCATTAATAGGTTGGTAATGTCCATAGATAAAACCACTTCCTCTGAAATGGCAAACTTCCTATCATTCATAAGGGGGAGACTAGACACACACCTGGCAGGTATGGGACAAAATATTCTGAAGGTATAGATTCAATCCCACCCAAACCTTAGTGTCCATGATTCTATGAGCTGCAAATAAAATTCAGCATCATCCGAGATTCTTTATAGACAAGATTCCATTAGTCTCTGAAGTGATGAAACAGTATAATATTGATATAATTTACACTTGGGGATCACATTAGCAAGTGGTTTATTTATAAACTACAGCATAGGCATAGAGAAATTTATGTCTTCGTGTCTATTGCCTAAAGGACCGTGTAGGAGCTATTTCTCAGTCTCTCCCTTGGCTGAGAAGATGGTTGTGAGACTAATATTCTCTGCTTAATTATTATGCTGTATTGATTTGTGTTCTCAGAGTCCAAGCAACAACATCACAAAACCCCTTCAGAAATATAACCAGTAAAGTCACAGATAAAACTTACAGTTTAACTCAAGAGGCAAAAAATATTTAGCTCCATCTCGTTAATCTTTCAAATTTAATTTCCTTTCCTTTAAAAGGGAATCCATAAGAAATGAATTACCATTTTAGCAAAACAATATAAATGTTGGCAGTGGTAATAGCATTTTTATTTAGGATTTACCCCGTGGTGAGCAAAAGACTAGATATTTTTTATGCCCTATGGTAATCCACCCACCATACCGTATTCTTTAAGGTAGATTGAACTGTGTTTGTTTTACAAGGAAGGACAATGACAAATAACGAACTTGAAGTATTCCAGCTTCTTCTAGGAAGTGACAAAGTGGAGATCACTCAGAACTGCAGTGGTTTTTCTCTTTCTATTGCTACTTGTAGTTCAATCATGATCCTTTCTACATATGACTCCCTTCATATTTCCCTGCTCTCTCCTCCAAGTGTCTGGTGTGATGATGATGGTGTGGCCCAAGGCGCTAGGACCTCCTATGATGACAATGTGTTTTATTTACAGAAACAGTGGTAGAAAGAACACATATCTATAAGCTGTCAGCATAGTTCAGAAGTGAGGAAGAGGGTCAGAGCACTGGAAATGGAACCACAGGATTCAAGATCTTGGGTCCTGGTCTCCCTCTACCCTAATCTAGTCTTTCTTTCTCTCTCAGGATCCTGGCAAAGCCTGGGAGAACTGCATTCCACATCTTTGCTTGAGCCATTTTTGCCAGCCATGCACCTACTATTCATTCAATGGCATATGAGCAGGAATCACTGTGCTGTTTGGGGACAGGGCTTTTAAGAGTGAGGGTATCTCCCCCCAAATCTCTTTCCCCCTCCCTCTGGCTAGATGCAGTCAACACGGTTCTAGTGGAGACAGATCAAATTCCTTAAAACCTTTGGGTAATGGAAATACCAAATCTGGGTTGTATGACAGAGGGAATTAAAGTTTTATTTTGCTTGTATTTTATTTTGGTAATCCATGTCACTGATTCTTAGATTATCCTAATAATCACATAATCAGACATCGAGTCCCTAAGGAAGTTAACTAGTCTCACCCTTTTTCTTTCTTTTTCATCTTTTAAACTCATCCCTTTGTGACCACGTGACACTTTTTCCCTTCTAGGTGGTACTCTCAGTCTGTGACTTCCCCTTATGTAAATGGTATAAGTCACATAATATTGAGCATCACTCTATAATTTCAAGTGATATGTACCAGTTGTTTCATAATTTAAGTCATCGCACTGTGGTGGATGGAATACCAGGTCCTGAAGAAATCCATGTCCGAATCCCAGGGCTCTTTGAATGTGTCATGTCACATGGCCAAGGGAAATGAAGGTTACAGATGGAACAATGTTGCTAATTATCTGACCTTGAAATGGAAAGGGTCACCTGGGTTACCTGTGTGGGCCCAATGTAATCCCAAGTGTCCTTCTGAGTGAAAGAGGGAGGCAGGAGACCCAGAAGCAGAGGGCGAGAGAGAGTTGAAAATGCTCCATTTCTGGCTTTGATGATGGAGATGGGGTCATGAGCCAGGAAGCTTCTAGAAGCTGGAAAAGATAAAGGCAAAGATTCTCCCCTAGGGGCTACAAAAGGAACATGACCCTCCTGACTCCTTGATACTAGCCCAGGGACATCCATCTCAGGCTGACCACCAGAGCTCTAAGATAATAAATTTGTGATTTAGGGCACTTATTTTGTAGTAATTTGTTACAGCAATGACAAGAAACTACACTCACTCATCTAAATCCGAAGTTATTTGGTCAGTATCCAAGCTGCTTTGTCTGGGGAAGCAGATTATGCTCAGAGACTGAGATGGTCTTTGCCAGCAACTTGCTTAACATGGGCTCATGGTGGGCATTTCACAAGCCAATAGCATACAGGATGAGGTTTCTTCATAAGCCAACCAAGAAATAGCCTTCTCCAAGCCAAGGACAGGTGAACCATGCTATTGTTCCAGGCAAGGGAACAGGAAAGGAATAAAGTCCAGTTTTGGTGGCGGTGTAACTTTTCTATGAGGCTGGTTCTCCAGAGACTCATGACTTAGCAACCAAGGGCTGATGTCCAGCTGCCAGCACAGAAGTAAAAGTCCGTTGTTGTTAGAGCACTTTGCTACGGAACAGTGGCTCTTGTGTTGAAAGATGAGCTAATCTTCTTCTAGAGCCACCGCAGGACCTTTGCCTCTACTGGTAAAAGAGCCACCCTCACCATGGCAGGAGCTAATGACCCCACGGACTTTGAAGAGCTATGTAGGTCAGCAAAGTTTTGCCCAGGTAAAAACTCTTGGATATTCCTTACAAACTCCTGGGATTTATAGTCTAAATGTCCCCTTGGCATAGTTGCTTCTCCACATCTTCTTATTTATAAGCCATCAGTGGGGATCCTCAACAGCTGAGCTACTGAGTGCTATGAGTGCAACAGATGAGGTGACCTCCCGACACAACTTACTTCATCCAAACATCAAAACCACTTCACTTCTAAAAGCAGCTTTGCTTTGTCTTTGTCATAAACAAGTAAATTTGAAATCATAACAAATCAATATACGACACAAGGTCTTTCTTTGTGTACCCTCCCTGGCATCTCGAATATTACACAGCCCAAATTAGACCTTCTCTCCGAGGCAGAGCAGAAGGCAAGATGCCCACGTGTCCCTCAGAAGCAGTCACAAAATCAAGCAGATATGTTTCCCTAGTCTACACAGTCACAGCTTGTGCTAACTGATGTGGAAAAACAGAGTTGTCATAGTTTTTTCGGGTAGTAGGCATACTTGTGCAACCCACATTAAAGAGTCCTTGGAGTGAACCTTGTCACATGCAATCAAAATTTATGCAAGCATTCCGGCCAAATGCACTGATAAATACTAGCGGACAGGTCTGGGACGATCGGGGAAAGGTGTCTGCTGGATAATAAAGAAAATCAGCTGCAGGGCTCATCATGGACACTTCTATTAATATATCCACTGAGGTCACAAATGATGCCAAATAAGACAGGAACACACATAGGAATGAGGGTAACTGCAGAACAGAGGGTGTTGGAGGGACACAGATTGATGAGAGCAGCCGTTGCTTTTTTATAGGTACCATCAAAAGGGACATGCTCCTGCTCACTCAACGTGTTAGCTCTTGTATTGTCTTCTCCCTGAAAATAATGTGGAAGTGGCTCACATTTTATTATTGTTATTAATATTACATGGAACAGTTATTGCAGTGCTAATAAAAAGGAATATTTTGTGCTTATAATCTCTCTTTTTAGGAGAAGAATAAGCCTCTCTTGAAAAGTCTGGAGTACAGCGTTTACATCTCCATTTTATGGGTATAATTAGCACATTTGTTGGCACTGTCATCAGTGATAATCAACATAATAATAACCCCTTATGTTTATGGGGCCATACACAATTTACCGAGCATCTTCCCATCCTTTATGATGCTATGTCCTCTGTCTCTCCTGATTTTGTTAATGATCCTTCGGGGAAGACAACACAGAGGGATGCCTGCACACAATTTTCCCCTGTAGATAGGGAAATAAATATTCAGAGAGGGGCAACCCTTGGGTGGATATCAGAAACCTGGCTAGTCTCCTTGTCTACTAGGTTTTGAGTTAGGCAAAGACATGCGAAGGTCATTTTCTTAAAAAAGGTCATTTTCACTGCTGTCCTATGTGTCATTTATTGTGATTTCACATTAATATCTCTTTCCTTTCCAACTGTTTCATGAGACTATGGGATAACTTGAAAGACAGTCCAAATGTCAACCGAACAAAAAATGAGTGTGCTTCCTTCAATAACTCCCTCCTTTGGAAGCTATCTCCAAGCTAGGGAGGCTGTCCAGGGACGAGCTTGATTACCATTCCAGTGGCATTTAACTGTGGGGAGTGCTGAGATCGCTGCCAGGTCCTTGGAGTCATTATCTTCTATTGTATGGAATGATTTGTGAGCAGGGAGGGTGCAGAATCGGATGGACATGGTCAGGAATCTGGGTTTCACCTTTTCCTACCAAACTGACTGTTTCTGATTTCCTTGCACGGCACTGATAAAAGGAGTTAATACACCACTTTACTGCCCGGCTGGGAAGAGTCGAATTCCGTCACTTCGGTTAAGCACCTAGTAAAGTTCAATTAATGCGGCTATTAAAGAATTATTATTCCTTTGTTGATTATCCTATAAAAATCCACTTGTCTCAGATGACACTGTGAGGTCACGACCCAGAGACAAAGCCCACTGGTCTCGCCACTCTGAGTGTCCCCATCCTCTGGCCCTGCTTCTCCACGGTCTCGGGTGTTTGGAGCCGCGCTGTCGCTCTGGGAGCTCGGCGGCCACAGTTAGCCAGGCAGTGGGGCCCGAGGTGCTCTCGCTGCGGTATTTTTCACCGACATTGTGCCACACTCAGCACGGAGCAGGTGCCCACCCTGGAGAGACGCTCACAGGTGGATACGTGGGCCAGGAAGGCGGCATAGTTCTGCAAACAGCCATGATTGATAATTAAAAGCAAACACCAACGTCAATGTCGATCTAATCTGAAGACATGACCGGGAAGCCAGGACGCTTTCAGCAACGAACACCAGGGGTGAGCCCCCACCCACAGCGAAAGAGCAGATGCCCAGGAGGGGGCTCGCCTGGGTGCACAGACCCTCCTTCCCCTCTGCCGTCTCGGAAACCTGGGTCTCGTTCCGGCAGAAGTCACACTCGACTGTTTCCCGCACCTGGCCTGTCCTCCTTCTGGAGGGACTGTGACTTTACTCTCGTGTTCTGACTTCCTCTCGGCTCAGTGTCTTACACCTCGTAGGTATGTGTTATGTACTCGTGTTTGTTGAGTTTCAATAGAACCTAGAACCAGAATGAGAGAGGGAGAGAGAAAAAAGAGAGAGAGAGAAATATTAAAGAGAGACAGGCCTGGTTGACACCTTGAAACGTCACAGTCACCTCATGTAGGCGGTCAGCTATTGGCCACGCTTCCATTTGTCCCTTCCTCTATCCATGTATCTGATCAGGTTTGGTTTACTAAGGATAGCTGTTATTTATTAAACTCCCATGCCAGACACCTTACTGACATTATTTCATCTAATCTCTGTAATACTATAGTAAAAAAAGTGTTATTTATCATCTCTGTGTTTTTAGAGGAGAGAGCTGAGGATCCGAGAGAGTGAGTAACTGGCCCAAAGGCACACGGCCGCTGCCAATGGTTTCATTGCAATGCGCGGTACTTTCCTCGGCAGTGTGGACGCGCCGTCCTCTGGATGTCATGGATTTCTGGCACCTGGGTCTGGGTCTCATTTATGGAAGAAACATAAGGACAGTAGGTGGTCAGGTGGCCGGAGAGCTCACTTCCTTTTCCAGTTCCAGTACCCACTTGATTTCCTATTAACAATTAAGACCATGTGGGAAAAAAAGAAAGAAGATAAGAAAGGAATCAGGAGTGTGAACAGAGCCAGCTCACCTCTCTGCTATAAACCTTAATTAAACCTAATTTGTAAATCTTAATTGAACCACATGTACAGGCATTAAGGAAGCAGTATAACAGCACTGCTCCCTCGCTAGGACAACACACTGACGCTGACGGCGCCGGCTCCCGGGAAACGCGCTCGCGGGGCTCATCAAGGCAGAGTGGGGAAGCAGGCACACACTTAATCTCATTAATTGCAGTCAGAGGGCAGAAAGCACACACTAGTTGCCTAGAGGAGTCAACTTTGCCAGATTTCCACACAAACAGACGGTGCTAATGAAATGACAGTGAAGAGAGTGAAGTTCCGAGGAATGATCACTCTCAAAGGACCTGGGACCTGGCGAGCAGGAGCCGGGCCTGGCGACGTTGCCCCTAGACCCTGCCCCAGCTGCTCAACAAGGGTGCACCCAGTGTCACTCTGCTCATTGTTTCACCGTCGCGTTTCTATCAAATCATCACACTGCTCACCTTGAGGTGGACAACGATGCCACAATGTTGTATGCCGACTGTATTTCTATAAAGCTGGAAAAATAAATTCAAAAAACACCCACTCTCTATGCTGGCTCCTGTTCTTGAAAATGAAAATTTAAACATAGATAAGAAGGTGAGTAACGAGAGAGATTTAGGGACTATTTTGGATCAGACCCTTTCATAAGCATCTCATTCAAAGTCTTTTTATTTTATTTTTAATTTCCACAAAACCTTAAGGGTCAAGTGTTACTGATCATGTTGTATAGATTAAAATAACGTTGAGGTTTGGCAATTTGCTTGTCTTGTATTTAGTGAGCAAGTAGACAAGAGGACTTCACAAGCTGTCTGACTCCCAAGACCGTGGTTGTTAGAAAATATCTAAAGATGGGCTGGCTAACTAGATGAGAATGTGGGTGCTGGACCACCCTCACTTCTCCCCAGCTGCAGAGGCGATGCTGCAGGAAGCTCTCAGCCTTGACTCAGTGTCCTAATTGGGACGCTGACACCCGCAGACACTTAACTTCACTCTAGGCACCGAGTGGGTGCTCTTCTTCTCAGTGCTCCTTTGTGCGCTGAAGGCCACTTCGTCTTTGTATATTCTGGCTGCCATTTCCCCAGCATCCTTCTTGTCTACACCGTATCTTTACTCTAACAGGGGCCCATGATCCCGAACCTAGAGTGTGACTTTCCCCATCGGGGTCCGCAGTGACTTGGGTCTTGCCCGATACACATCAACCCAGAGCTAGCCCAAGCATGCCACCCCACAGGTGTGTCCCTGTCCCTGTCATTCGTCTAGCTTGATTGCCCTGCCATCACCTTAGGAAACTCAGCTGACCCCTCAATGTCAGGTTCAAGTGACACGTTATGAATTCTCCCTTTTGTCAGTAAAAAAGGTAACTCCCCAGTTTCGTCCTTGGTCCTGTGTCTATCACTGGAGTAGTTTCTTGTTTCCATGCTTATGCTTTTACCAGGTGGGGAGTTTCTAAACTGAGGCATTTGTCACATTCTTCTCAGCATCCTGAGCATGGGGAGAGATTTCTGATGATGTACTGATAAAACTTAGAAGGTCTGACAACAGACTTAGCCCGTGTCCTCACCCCCTGAAACCATAAAATGGCCGGCCCTTCCTGACGATAAGCGGAGAGCATGGGGAAGGGATCACTCAGCCATGAGCTCATGGTGTGCAGCCCCCGCTAGCAGGCCTGGATCTCCTCCCACCAAGAAAGGAGGACCTCTGCACAGGACGTCTTCCTGTGAGTCACATGGCGAAACACTCCTTTCCCGCCTGGTGACACAGCTGGTCCGAGTCTCAGGGCCTCGGGTCTGCCAGGTGTTTGCCACCAACTGCGTCTGTATCCTTGTAAATGATGACGCCTCACTGAGATCTGAATCTCTTCAAGCTGTCCTCCTGAGCTCCTGGAGGATCTCAGAAACAAACGAAAACATGATTGTATCACTTCCTTGTTGAAATAACTTAGCGTCTCCTGGGATAAAGGCTAAATCATTCGGTTGTTCTTCAAGGTCTTCCGCGCTCCAGCGTCTCATCTCCAAGGGCCCTTTCGCTGTCAGCATTACACACACTAATCCTACATTCTCACTTTGTGCGATGGGTGAGCCATACTGATACACTATCATTACCTGAGGCCTACAGTTTCCATTGTTTCCCTCTGTGCTGTATAGTTCCATGAATTTTATTCTTTTTATGTGTTGATCCCTTTGGGTTGAAGGTGCTGACACTTGTTCTTGTTTGGCTCACTCATCACTCAATTTCAACTTGGTTGCCACCTCCTCCAGGAGGTCCTCCTTGACACTTAATGCTGCTCCAGGTCACATTATTAGAGAGTGAAAAGATAATGAAAAAGTTTCAACTTATTTCATTTATTATTTTTATTTATTTTTTAGATCCTAGCCCAAGGATATTTTTTTCCATTGATTTTTTTAGAGAGTGGAAGGGACGGGGGGCAGAGAGAGAGAGAAAGAGAGAAAAACATTGATGTGAGAGAGACACATTGATTGGTTGCCACCCACATGTACCCTGACTGGGGCTGAAGATCATACCTGCAATCCACGTATGTGCCCTTGACTGGGAATCAAACCCACAACCCTTCAGTGCATGGGCCAATGCTCTAACCATTGAGCCACAGCAGCCAGGATAAAGGATTTAACTTATTTTATTTATTTTTTAAAATTTATCTTTATTGTTGAATGTATTACAGATATCCCTCCTTTTTTCCCCACATTGATCCCCTCCACCCTGCATCCCCCGCCCCCCCAACTTGGCCTTCACCACACTATTGTCTGTGTCCCTGGGTTATGCAAATATGCATATAATTTCTTTGATTAATCTCCTCCTACCCACTCCCCCACCCCTGCCTTCCCACTGGATTCATAAGTCTGCTCCATGCTTCTATGTCTCTGGATCTATTCTGTTCCTCAGTCTATTTTGTTCATTAGATTCTACATGTGAGTGAGATCATGTAAAACTGAATCAGGAAGAATCAGGAAACCTGAATAGGCTAATAACAGCTGATGAAATTGAAGCAGCCATAAAAAAAACTCCCAGAAAACAAAAGCCCTGGTCCAGAAGGCTTCACAGAGACTCAGTTTTCTAATTCTTTAAATTGTAGGGTTAGATAGTTTATTAAAAATTTTTCTTGCTTTTTGAGGTAGGCTTGCAGAGTTATGAACTTCCCTCTCAGGACTACTTTGGCTGTGTCCCATAGATTTTGGGTTGTGTGTTCATTTTCATTTGTTTCTAGGACGTTTTTGGTTACTTTTTGATATTATTGGTAACCCATTCCTTGTTTAATAACATGCTATTTAGCCTCTATGTGTTTAAATGTTTTAGTATTGTTACTGTATTTGATTTCTAATTTCATGCCATTGTGATCTGAGATGCTTGATACGATTTCAATCTTCTTGAGCTTGTAAAGACTTGTTTTGTGTCCTAACATGTGGTCTTTCTTTGAGAATGACCCATGTGCACTTGAGAGGAATGTATATTCTGCAGCTTTGGGGTGAAATGTTCTGTAAATATCAAATAAATCCATCTGATTTAGTGTGCCATTTAGTCACTGTTTCTGTGTTGACTTTTGTCTGGAAGACCTATCCAGTGAAGTCAGTGGGGTGTTAAAGTTCCCAATTATGACTGTATTGTTGTCAATCTCTCCCTTAAAGTCCTTAAGGTTATTATTGATAAATCCTTTCTTATTGCCATTTTAATTCTTTATGCCTATGTTTCTCTCTATATGTCTTATTATTATTACAGAAGTCCCTTTAACATTTCTTTCAATGCTGGTTTGGTGGTGACAAACTCCTTTAGCCTTTTTGTGTTTGGGAGGCTCTTTATTTCACCATCTATCTTGAATGATAGTCTTGCTGGATAGAGTAGTCTTGGTTTCAGATCCTTGTTTTTCATTACCTTGAATACTTCATGCCATTTCCTTCTGGCCTGTAGAGTTTCTGATGAGAAGTCAGCTGACAATCTTATGGGAGCTCCTTTGTAAGTAACAGATTGCTTTTCTCTTGCTGCCTTTAAGATTCTCTCTTTGTTCTGAATTTTTGGCATTTTAATTATGATGTGTCTGGGTGTGGGCCTCTTTGGGTTCTTCTTGCTTGAGACTCTCTGTGCCGCCTGAACTTGTATGACTTTTTCCTTTACCAGGTGAGAGAATGTTTCAGCCATTATTTCCTTCAAACACATTCTCTGACCCTTGCTTGCTTTCAACCTCTTCTGACACTCCTATAATACAAATATTGTTATGTTTTATGCTGTCCCACAGCTCCCTTAAACTGTGTTCCTGTTTTTTAATTTTTTTTTTTCTTTTTGGATCTCTGATTGAGTCATTTTTTTCTACCCTGTCTTCTAATTCACTGATACAATCCTCAGCTTCCTCTAATCTGCTGTTTATTCCTTCCAATGTAGTCTTTATTTCTGCTATGTCATTCTTCATTTCTGACTGGTCATTTTTCATAGTTTCCATATCTTTTTTCATGCTGGTGAGCATCCTTACAATTAGTATTCTGAGCTCTGTATCTGATAGATTGCTTATCTCCATTTCATTTAGCTCTTTTTCTGGAGACTTCTCTTGTTCTTTCATTTGGGGTTTGTTTTTTGTCTCCTCATTTTGGCTGCCTATTTGGGTTGTTTCTATGTATTAGGTGGATCTGCTAGGACTCTCAGTCTTTTTGGAGGGTCTCCGGTGCAGGCCAATGTCAGACGCTCTTTGTGACCGGCCTTGAGTACCCTATTTGGGGCTAACAACAACCCATGGCTTGTGGTTCCCTCTGATGGGCTGGCTTGTTTTCCCTTTTCTGGGGCTGGGAGCATTTGGACAGGACCAAAATGCACACCAAAGTCTGCTTTTCCAAGGCCCAGTTCCGAAAGCAGATCAGGCAAAGACTCAAAGCTCCAAGAGGTTCACCCCTGCCTGTATGCTGATTGTCCTTAGTTTCTTAATGAGCCTCAGTCTGTAGACCACAGCAAGGCTTAACTCCACAGGGTGGGACTAGAGGTTTTCCAGTGGGTGAGGCAATTGCTTCACCCCCAGGGAAAAGCTGCCTGGCTAGCAAAGGTCTGCCAAAGAAAGATGTCCTCTGCAGTATAGGGGAATGACTCAGCACAGGAATCCAGATGGTTGCCCTCTGAGCTCTGACTCTAGAGCCTGAAACCCAAGATTCTCCTCACACAGCTGCAGTCCACTCTCCCTCCCTCTGCTGGAACCCAAAGTGAGTGGCTTCACATGAAACTGTGTGTTGGCTCTTTAATAGGGTGCCTGCATTTCCAGCCATCCCTCCCTGGCAGACAGAAACCCTGCTGCTTTTTGCAACCAGATATTATGTGGGCACCTTTCTCAGTTCTGGTGTTCTGGGCTGGGAAGCCCAGCTTGGGATTTAGGCCCCAGAGTCCTCAGTGGGAACCCCCACAGCTGAGACCTCTCTCCAGGCCTTCAGCTGCTGCCTGTGGGAGCCCAGCCAGCCCTCTCGCACCGCCGCACTTCCTACCAGTCCCTATGTGGTCTCCACTTTTCCTCATTGGTTATGAGGATGCTCTCCAGCTGGTCTTCAGATGCAGTTGATTATTCAGGATGTCTTTTCTCTGTTTTAGTTGTAATTCCAGTTTGGTTCCGGGAGGGTGTTAGTGTAGCTTCCACTTAGTCCGCTGCTGTTTTGGTTAATTTCCTATTTCTTTTTCTAAAATTATTTTCAATAGACATTGTCTGTGCTCCAGATAAGCTTTCTGATAACCTTCTGTGTTTTAGCACTTCATTCGCTGTATTATGACATCATGCTCCTTACTGGTGTTATTCTTAAGATAAGATGCTATGTTTTAAATACACACACACACACACATATCTTTATTGATTTCAGAGAGAAGAAGAGAGAGGGAAAGAGATAGAAACATCAACAATGAGAGAATCGTTGATCGGCTGCCTCCTGCATGCCCCCTACTGGGGATCGAGCCCACAACCCAGGCATTTGCCCTCATCTGGAATCGAACCAAGATCTTCTGAATCCTGGGTTGATGCTCAGCCGCTGAGCCATGCCTGGTGGGGCCAGATGCTATGTCTTGATTGTTCTTATATTTCCTGTTGCACAGCAGGGGCTCTGGCAGATGGTAGATAATCGATATTTTTTGTTGTTGTAGACTGGATAAAGGAGGCCATCTTTCATTTCTCCCAAGACATGTCTGTGGTCCTTAAACAATGGAGTTACACCTGACTGCTGTGATTTATAGCCCAGAGTTCCATAGATAGGGAGAGAGCTAAACTCCCCAACCAAATGTCCACAGGATGACCTGTGCCCCTCTGTCTGCTGCTTGGACCTAAGGCTACTAATAGATGTATCAAGTGTTTTGCCTTAACATCATGTCCTTTACAAAAAGGAGCATTATTTTTGCTTTGCCTTACTGGATTGTTTGAATTAATGTCTAACAAAATAAATAAAACGTGGTAAAGATCATGGCATTAAGGCAAAACACTTGGTATAGCTATTCATGGCCTTAAGTCCACATAGCAGACAGAGGGGCACAGATCATCCTGTGGGCATTTTTGTTGGGGATTGCATCGCTTTAGTCCTAAATTTTATTAACTGTTGTATTTTTTAAAACTAAAGACAGATGGTTTGACTAAGTGGGTAGAAGAGGCAAAAGCAAGACTACATCATGATTGTGAGCTGGGCTTATGGCAAAGCAAAGGTGTGTGCATGGATCCAACCGAGTTTAGATGGGCCAGGCACAGGGTAGAGGGTGAAGAAGCAGTAGGCAGTGAGAGATCAGAGCAGCAGGTAAGCCAAGTTGAGGAGTCATGTCCCTGGGGTAGCATCAAACACACAGTTATCAAACAAGCCAGTGAACCCAGGGGGCTAAGCTAGTCCAACACGCTGCCACATTTAATATCAGCTCCTCAGGTATCAGTGATTACTTTGGACCAATATGTTAAGTGACCACATGCATTATTTCTTTAACTTTTTATCATTCCACATGATTATGCTCAATTTAGAGATGAGGAAATTGTCAACCTTCCGAGTTTATATACTAAATCAAAGATTCAGTGTTCCTGGAGCATCTGTCTGATTCTAGTCTGTGCTCCCAACTACAACCAAGAGCCTTGAGGGTGACATTGTCTATGATGGATTAGCGATTCTGAGCAGTCACAGCTATTATTTCTAAACCATGACAGGAAAAGGCCAAAGCTGTGGGAGTAGCACTCAATCCATCTTCTGTATCTCACCCTCCCCTTTGAAAATGTCCAGGAAACCTGCGTCCTACTCTCACCCCCGGCTTCCGGCAGCTCCTCTCATCAGGACCCTGCCACCTGGGCCAGGGGTCAGTAAACACTTTTGCAAGGAGCCAGACTAGTAGATGGAGACTGTGTTCCAATAAAAATTTATTTGCAAAAACAGGCATCAGGCTGGACATGGCCTTTGCAGCACAGCGTGGGTTCTTTCCAGGCAGTGTTTTCCAGAGTGTTGTGGCCACAGCCTGGAGCTTCAGTAAGACTATTTATATGAATCTTTATTACATGTGATTAATAAGAGACATCATCAAAAATAGTTCAGTTCTTCTATACTCCATGTACATTGATCATTGCATTAGGAGAAAAAGTGTTTGTCCTGAACTATTAAATTGACTTCAAAATCTACCAATGAGTAACATGAAATATTATGAACATTAAGAAAAAACTGAATTATAAAAAATTCTTCTGGAAGATCCTGATTTTCATAAGGAAACAATAAATAAAAAGAGACAGAATCTTGGATTTGGACGTGTCCTTAGGATGCCCATTGACAAATTGAATAAATTTTAAAAACCTTTCTTTTCACAGATATTAAAATCCATTGTCCATAGGAATCTCTCTCTTTAGGCTTCATTATTTCCATGGAGATAACTTGGATTAAGGAATCTTCTTATAACCTGAAAATGTGATTCTTTTGTTCAAAACCTAGTCATGAAGTTTCCTCTGTGCTTTAGGAGCTGTGCTGGGCAGCTAGGGGACAAAGGGGCATCAGTCACCGTGGATGGGGGAGCGGTGAAGTCAAATGCACGTGTGGGGTGCCCTGTGCCGTGGGAATCAGAGGAATCATAAAGGAAAGAAGCGAGCACCCAGACCAGGTTGAATTTCTTTACACACAGGCAGCTGTCTTTTACTAGACTCTGTCTAAAACCAGCAGGTCAGAAGTGTGCATAAAACATTTTCTCTTAAAGGTTTAATTGCAGGAATCATTTAAACTCAAAAGAAATGGAGTAAACGGCACAGGAGGGTGCCCTGGAAACCCAGAGCCAAGTGTGATAACCTATTTTAGAAATTTCACATCTCCCAAATCAAGTGCCTCTGTTCTGTGTCCCTCCACCTTGAACACCTATGTGGTTGTATTTACACATGCACACCTATGTACATTCATGTATACCTATATATGTGTGCACGCATAGAGAATAAACAAATAATTATGCAATAAATATATACTTTAAAATATTATATTACTAGATTAGATTATAAAATTATAAATTAAAAACATATGCAAATATATTTTATATAAATAACATATAATAAATACTATGTAATAAAATATTTATTTATTTTTAAATATGCTTTTATTAATTTCAGAGACAGGAAGGGAGAAGGAGAGAGAGATAGAAACATCAATGATGAGAGTCATTCTTTAATCAGCTGCCTCCTGCACACCTCCCGCTGGGGATCGAGCCCAAAACCTGGGCATGTGCCCTGACTGGGAGTAGAACCTGAACTCCTGGTTTATGGGTCGATGCTCAACCACTGAGCCATGTGGCCTGGCTATTATAAAATTTATCTATTTTATATTTGCATGCATACATAGATAGTTATATATAAATGTATTAGGTATGGTTATGTAAATATAACCTCATATGTGTGGCTACTTTTAATTTTTATTGTGTTTAATATGCGTATATGTTTATAGCTCTATATGCACATACATATATAGTCATATATAAATGTATTCAGCATGCATATATATATATAGCCACATACTTTTAAGTTTTACTCTGAATAAAGTACGTATGCCTTTATAACTCCCTTTTCTCTCTCTTTTATATGTATGCACATATACACACACAGCCATTGCTATTTTTGCACGAACACTTTTGATATCATACTACTCCAACACTGGTCTAAGAGTGATTATTTTCATTTAAAAAGTAGCATGGAAACTTTTGGAAAGGCCTTTTCATTATGTTAACAGCCAAACTGCAGTGCATGGCACTGCACCTTCATATCACAGCAGTCCATCCACTCTCCCCCAGCACCAGGGACAGTGACACCACATTAGCAAATAAAACCCAGGTATCTTTTAATTTCAGCTGATACATAATTTACTCTAAGTATCTCCTATGCAATAGTTAGGCCATGTTTACACTGAGCATATCAATTTTTCCTCTCAAATTCAGATTTAACTGGACTTTCTGCATTCCGTCTGCTAACCCTACCCATGAAGCAATCCTGAATTCAAAGCCATAAAAGTGAGGTACCTTGAAAAGTAAGGGGAGGTTTTCAATATCCTCTGAACAGACAAGGCCCTCTCCTGTGCCCTGTGTTGCCCAGAGCTCTGATTCGTGAGGAGTTTATTAAGCAACGACTTCCTTTCTCTGAAGCCCAGAATGCCTCCCCTGTTGCTGTGTCCCCACCTGACCGTTCCGTGGCATCTGCACTGTGCACAGGTTTTCCATGGGAGGGTGTTTGGAGATAAGCCTTGGTTAGGTGTGGTTTCCAAGAGGAGGATCATCAGGAGATGAAAAGCCTTGTAGCCTGGCCTTAGCTGCTCGTTCAGTTCTGATCTCCAGAACCTTCAGGGGGAACATGTAATATGCACCCTTCCTATTTGCTCCCTGTTTGGTTAACTTGAACCCTAATCTCACCCACTCCAGTGCCGAGATTTCACCGACACTGTCTGGAGGAGCCGTTCAGCCAATTAATCCAATGAAGCCATTTCCCAGAGCGGAGCCATTCCTACCGCTGAGGCACACGCTGTCTTGCAGTGAGGACGCACCTTTGCTGCTGAAGTTACACATCGACAGAAGCTCAGTTTCCTTAAAAACCCAAAACTTAGAAAGAAGTAATGAAAGCTGGTTCTGGTGCCTTGTCTCTCACAGGGGATTTGGATTTTGAGGAATTACACTCATCTGCCCCTTTACTATATTAAAAGGCGATGTCACATTGCTTCTGATGACTCTTCAATTTGGAACTCAAGCACATGACCATCGTCACATCTGAGTAGCGAAACAACACAGTGGTCAGTATTTTTCTAAATTTCCCTGAGTGGGTTGAGATTAGGAGCTATTCTGTGGACTTGCCCGAGACCACACTGTTCTCTGACACCAGATATTTCTGTTATTTGTGAAGCCACACAAATTATAGTTTCCTACTCAAAGCCTATGATTTTAATCTAGTTGATCACATTTTAGAATTTTTATCCCAGCTCATTTTCCAAAATGAGTCAGATTCTAATTAGTCCCATCTCTAAAAGAAGTGGGGGATCTCTGGCCAGCGTGGCTCAGTTGGTTGGAGTGTCATCCCCTAAACCCAAAGGTACCGGGCTTGATTCCCATTCTAGGCACATACCCAGGTTGTGGGTTTGGTCCCTGGTGGGGTGTTCAGGAAAATGAAGTCACTCAGCAAAAGAATGAGAATCCGAGCCAGTTCTGCTGGCCTCCAAGGCCCATGTTTTCTTCCTGGGCCCCCTTCCTGGATCTATGGGACAGATACGACTGACACCCTTTCTGGTCCGGACGCTATCTAAGAGGAGGCAATACTATTCATATATTCCCTCTTATCACACAGCCTTCATTCAGTGTGCAAAGCAAGAAATTCGCAAGAACAGAAGCACACAGAGAACAAGCATGAACTACTGACTGCGTGAAGCACAGGCCGATAGACAGTGATGGGCACAGAGGAGGGCCTTCTCGCCACCCTGCCGCCAGGGTGGCCCGTCGGGGTGGAGCCTGACGCCTGAAACAGGAGAAGCGGGCGTCAAGTGAAGGGCAAGGGCGCGAGAGGAGAGTCCCCCCGGCCGCGTGAGTGCTGGGAAGGGAGAAAGAGCACAGCACTTTCGAAGGACTGAAAGGGCACAGAAAAGCCACAGGGCGGACGAGCAGAAAGAAAGGGGAGGGGCCGGGCAACAAAAGAGCTTCATCAGGCCCAGCTTGCGGGTCACCAGAGGTGCTGTGGAATGTACCCCAACCCTCGCAGGGGATCACCCGAGGGATTTAAACAGATAAATGACATATCATGGAAGATGCGATTCTTACCTGAAATTTTCTTTTGTTTATAGACTCAAAAGAGTAATATTATCGTTTAAATTGAATTTATTGGGGTGGCATTGGTTAATAAAATTATATAGGTTTCAGGTGTACTATTCTATAACACATCATCTGTATGTCGTATTGTGGGTTCACCCAAATCAAGTCTCCTTCCATCACCATTTACTCCCTATACCCTCTTCTACCTTCCCCCACTCCCCAAAAGATGCTTAATGTATACAGATCCTGAGCTTTGCCATACTGAGTAGGCCCTATGAATTGGAAAGCACTCGTCTGTGACGTTGGACAGGTGATGGCCTGGGGAAGACAAGGACCAGGCATCTCTACCACCATCTATCTGAGGAAAGACAAACTCAGGAAAGTTGTAATGAAAAAGCGGGAGAGAGAGTATTGTAGAACAATCCATTAGTTAAGATCTTTCTAAAAAAAAAAAAAGCTATAGTTCTTCCCATTTTTCTTAGTTCAAGCAAGGAGTTTGGAAGCTTAGAGAATGGAGTTGGATTAGAACTGTTAGGATGCAAAAATTAATGTATGTGTGTGTGTGTATGTGTGTGTGTGTGTGAGAGAGAGAGAGAGAGAGAGTGGGGCTGCCATAAAAAAGAGCATTAAAGTTGTTAATTTACTCAAATTCACATTTCTGATCCTTAAATAGTTAATTTCATTCTTCTGACCTGAAACCCCACGGCAAACTCCCTGATGGCTGGACTAAACAGCAACAGGCTGGTGTGTCCAGGTAGAATCAAGGAGACACTGCAGGACTTGATTTGCTGGTGTTGATGTGGACACAGGCTTGTCCCACACAGGTCACTCATCTCTCAGCGACAGAGCTGTTCCTTTTTGGGGAACACAAAGAGATGAGGGAGGGTCCGTTCAAGTTCACATGCCAAGGGGAAAGGTGGCATGTGGAAGCTGGATAGTTGTCTCACGGCCTGCACAGGGCAGAGCAGCCATGAGCCAGCATGGTCTTGTCATCTTTGAACTTGCCAATAAGAGAGTGTCGCCAGGGATTCCTACTGCTTTTCTTACCCATTTCAATTACACCATGGAGCCCTTTAAAATACAAACCCTGTGGCCATAGTAAGCAATCCTGGAGGTTAAGTTTTGAATAAAATCTTTTATCAAATGTTTGAAAATAAATTGTCATAGTGAAGAGGCAGGACAGAAAATCCTGGGGGAATCTGGCAAGACAAAAGCCAAAAATGTAAGATCAGACAGAGGTTGAAGCACAGCAGGGAGAGATGAAACTGTATAGCATGAGGATGGGAAGAGGCGCCAGGCAGACCAGTGCCAGGCTGTCCTCTGCCTCTGGTGGGTCTGTTCCCTGGGGAAGGGTGGGGTGCCCCTAAGAATCACCTCCTCCCTGCCATTCCAGTCCCAACATCGGTGCTTCCTTAACTGTGTGATCGCCGTTTAAAACATTTTACATGTGTTTCCTTACTTAAGCTCCACAGCAAACCTATGGGATAAGTACTATTTTATTTCTAATTTATTTATGAGAGGTTTGAGAACATAGATAGTAAGTTTCTTGCTCAAGGTCACATGGTCACTGAATGATGTATTTTGTACCCAAACTCCGACATCTGATTCCAGAGCCCAGCTTCTTACTATCACTCTGGAAGAATCGGTGGAAAATGGCAAATAGTAATGGTAGTTGTTGGTGTTAAAATACTATCTTTCACCTGTAGAACTACAGTTGAGTATTTTTAAATACCTCCCACGTTCCTCTATCCATACTCATGTTTCCACGATACCTTGAACACACAGGGCATATTTGTAAGAGCTGCTTTCTGCAAGTCCCATCACCTCGCATTCCGGGTCACATTGCCTTGATTCCCTGACTGCCTGGTAACGTTCAGGTGACGTAGGCCTTGCACGTTTCACATTGCCAAGAGTTTGGTCGCATTCCTGTAAATGGTGTTGGGCTTTGGCGGATGGAAAGTCGAGTAACTTCTGGATTTGTCTGATCCTTTCGCTTTTCACTTTTATGTATCAGGGCAGGTCAAGGTTGACCTTCGTTCCAGAGCTGTTTGAACCACTCTTATAAGGTCAGGCTGGAGTGTCTGCTGAACACCCCATATATTCAACAAGGCTTTTCTATTCCAATAATTTCCAGTTGTGTGTGAAGAGTGGGAAGTTTTCATTTTACAGCTCCCTGAGTTCCATGCACGTTATACAATGAAGTGTTCAGTTGCTGCTCTCTGCCAGTTGTTCTTGGAAGTTGTTCTTGGTCAGTTTTGTGGTTGTCTCTCTACATATGGACACATTGCTGCCCAACCAGAACCTAAAAGGGTCCTTGTGGAATCCACGGATTGCAGCCGCTAGGGCCTCTTCACACTTCATCTCTGTCTCCCTCGCTGGAGTTTATTTTGGTTTTTCCTTCTGTGCTGAAGTTCATGGATGACTTCCTAAGGCAGAGAGCTTGGGCGATGGCCAGGTTTTCTTGCTTGTGTATATTTCCTTGGGAATCACAGCCCTGCGCTGCCTCTTGTCCATTACCTGAATATGTTTGTATTCCATGTTGGGTTACCCTGTTTTCTGGTTGTGCTGTATAGGATTGCGATTCCAGGCTGTCTTACCCCTTCACGGATTGAAGCAGGAATCCACTAACATTATTACGGATTTCTCATAAAAGAATACTTGCAATACCTTCCTAGTGGGTGCTAAGTCCCTGGGGTAGGGACAGGGGTGCATAGTAGAGACACCAAACCAGTCTGCAAAGGTTGAAGTAGACACAGAAGACTCCCTGGAAGAGGTGGGGCTGAAGCTGGGTCTCTAAAGCCCATGAGTTTTCAAATATTAACACTCTTTTAGTTTAATTAGCATACTAAGTTTAAGGAGAGCATGAATGAGTGATTGAAATTGCTGGACTTAATGAAGCCTTAATAATAACCCTAATTCAGTTTATTGGGCATCTATCACTCATAGATGAATAGCTCATGTATTTTCTAATAAAACGGTCATCATAAAAGAAATTGTAAAATATGATGTTTTCATTCTTTTAATCACTTTCTAAGTGAGGATACTGAACCCCTCATATGAGTTATACAAAATGCTTTAATTTTTTTTCTTTTTAAAAAATTTCAAAATTGAATTTCTTTGATGCTATGAAGGGAACAGTTAGATGCTGTTTTAGGACTACTGGCACTAAAGTGAAAACAGATTCTAATTCCAACTCCACACAGTATGTTCTGGAAAGTGACCCCCCATAGGAAGAGAGGACAGGCCAAATGACCTGGATTTTGGTCCCCAAACTCCTTTCTTTGGGGAGCATTCAGATTCTGCTGCCTTTAACCGTGAGTTCACAGAACAGAATCGTGATCGTGGATGGATACGGATGACCCCTCTCTCATTTCTACCTAGAACAGCCGAGACGTATCAGCATTTTCAAAAAGAAATGCTTAGTGTGAACAAAACATTATCACAGAAAAGCCAAGCAATACCGATTCATAAATTTCCCAAATACTGGCTTTCTGATGCAACCACCGCCGAGTGCCTGTGAGTCCTTGGGGTTCACAGGCTGCTCACAACATCCCACTTGTCAGCTCGCTTTGCTTTCTTAATTCGTACACTGTCTCCACACAGTTGCTACAAGCGAGCCTGTGCTCGGTCACCTGCATGTGGCCCTTCAGAGCCTGGCCTTTCTGGAGTCAAGACTAAAGGAGGGAAGAAAATGAAAGTTACAGATCACCTGTAACACATGGAGCACGGTGCTAGGCGTGGGGTGCACAGAGTCCCGTTTCCTCTTCACTGCACTCTGAAGGGCTAGTCTCGTGCAGAGCTGGTCAGAGAGGAAAGTGAATGCTTAAAGTCACGTGGTTTGTGATCGGCAAGCCTGGCTCTCAGTGTTACCGATGCACACACCCTCTTGCACACACACTCTTGCACACACACCTGCCCAATACGTAGGCACCCGGCATGTTTCTGCCCCAAGTGCCTCCTCACCTGCAGCTTCTCCGGAGGAACACGCCTATTTCTCCTCTCACTCAGCCAGCACTGACTGAAGCCTACCCTGGGTTATGAATCCCGCAACGTGCCTCAGCGAGCGGGGGAAGCGGATCCAGGCCTGCGCTTCTGAATCGCATGAACTAGCGGGAAATGCAGAAAACAAAATAATCATTTGCCACAGTGCGCGAGCGGTGTTTCAGTGAACAGAAGGGTCCCATGGGAGGGAAGCAGGATGGACAGAAACTTTCCCCAGCCCGGCTTCTAGATGTGGGTGCTGGCGATACAGATAGGGCTTCTCCAGAACTCATGTTGAAGTCATACCTTAAATTAAAAACAAATAGAGCTTTCCGGGCAGGTGAGGATGGGAGGTTCTCGGAACAGACCGGCCGGCGGCGAGGAGAGGCGGACCATGCCCGCCGGGCGCTGTGCTGCATTCTGCTGGAGCTCAGCTATCCGGTCACAGCTCCACGGGGTGGCTAGTGGGATGGCGGGATGGGCTGGTCCCTGTCCTCGCTGTTGGCTTCAGGTGTGGGCTCCATCTGAAGTGCTCCCCCCGTCCTCTGCAGTGCCCGCCTGGTGAGCTCCGACTTGCGCTTCCAGAGGATGTGGATGCCGCCCCCACGCCTTTACCCTCGTAGGTCACAGGCGCCTCTGTCCTTGCCTGTCCCCCAGACCCACCCGTGGGAACCTGTCCACCTATGGGAAAGGGGAGGCCCTGTCTAACGCTCGCGCCCAGGATCTAGAGGAGCCATGGTGCCAGGCAGGATATGAGCTTTCAATGGCCGCTCGCTCAATGCACCGGCCCCGGCACGCGGATTCTGGGCATGAAAGGACAGGAACAGTGACACGCCCGGGTGTTTCCTCCAGCCCCTGGAGTGAGCCCAGGCGTGCTCGGGTTCTGCTAGCACCTCCTCCACGCCGCCCTCCACCCCGCCTTCCCCAGCGCTTGCCCTTAGGGCGCCTGTCTCTTAGTGAATCTGTTTCTAACCAAACCCAAATTTCCTGTTGTCTTCCTGGGGTTACGTTGTAACCCCCCAAGTCCATTTGCACTGTGGCTCCGCTCACTCTGCTGCTCCGCATCTTCCAATTTAGTGCCATTGTGCATTTCGTTAACATGCTATTTGCTGTCACTTCAGAATCTCGGGTCCCCTACCTCCTTCTGTGCAGCTTATCACTGAGGATAACATAAAACTGAGTGTCACAATGGTCTTTAATTTGGAAGCAGTATGAATACAAAGGAAAGAAATGATGGGAGGGGACTGAATAGGTTTGGAGGGAAAGTCAGGGATGCTCATGAAGAGCTGTTCCTTGTGCAAAGGTGCTCGGGGAAAACTGATCAGACAGGCGCCTTGAAGGGGTGACATAGTTACAGTCATTTGGAGGAAAATAGCAGAAGTGTCCACCGATGGTGCAGAGTTTACATGAGCATATATACTGGACACAAGTACTGGAGAGAGATCCCCTCTAGGGGTTTAAGTGTTTCCTTCTCTTTTTATGGACTCGGAGAACAAGCCTGAGGGACTTGGCCAAAGGTCCACTCCAAACAGCGACAAAGCTGCACTGTGCTCTAAAGCACCAGGCCTTTGCCAGGCCGGCCGGTGAGGCTCAGCGGTTGAGCATGGTCCCGTGATCCAGGAGACCGAGATTTGATTCCCTGTCAGGGCACAGGCCCGGGTTGCCGGCTCGGTCCCCAATGGGGGGCGAGCAGGAGGCAGCCGATCAATGACTCTCATCATTGATGTTTCTCTCTCTCGCTCTCTCCCTCTTCCTTCCTCTCTCTGAAATTAATAAACACATATGTTTTTTAAAAAAACAAAGCCCCAGACTTACATAAATGAGCCCTTATGGCTTATAAGCAACGGGCAGAAAAATCATTTTGATTTGTGCAACGTACTTATTAAAACAGGGTTGATACCACTTTCCTTATTCCTACACTTTAAAACATCTGCGGCTCAGAGAGGCAGGGACTGGGAAGGACAGGCTTCTAGCCTGGGCCAGTCAGGTCTGAAGTTTTTTCCCTCATTCCCAAATTAGCACGCTTGCAAATACACCACATCCACCCTGACATGAGACGGATGCCTAGCTGGGTTTGAAAGGAACAGCAAACTAGCTCACCTTCTGTCCCAAAACCAGAGAAGCACGGTGACTGCTGAGGTGACAGATGAATGAGCTTTATCAACTGAACAGAGCCAGCCTGGAGTATGAACAGCTCCACCCTGAACTCAGACAACCCGAGCTGGAATCTAGCTGCGATGGTTCTGGTCCCAGCTGACTGTTATTAAGACAATGTGCAAGTGTCATCCCCATAGGAACTGGACCCTGTCACTGGGGCAAGTCAGCTTGGTGGTGTTGGCTGAGGCCATCAACTGTAATTAACGTTCCCTGGCATCTCCGAATGGCAGAGTGGGCACCGGGAAGCAGGACCCTGCCTTTTAGCTCCTGGCTTCTTGCATTCCTATGGAAGCATCTGATTCTGGGAACCAGACCCAGGTCAGTGGCATTGACACGCGGAGCTGCATGTCTAGAGCAACTACTCCCTGGCCGGGTAGCTCAGTGGGTTAGAGTGTTGTCCTGATTCCCCAAGGTTGTGGGTTTGACCCCTGGTCAGAGCACATATGAAAAACGACCAATGATGCATAAACAAGTGGACGTTTCTTCCTCTCTCTCAAAAAAAAAAAAACAACACAGTTTATTCTAGAACAGCTACTAAAACAGCTGACAGAGGAGAAGAGTCCCAGAGTCAGGAGGGGGAAAGTGAACGGTGTTGCTCACGGTAGGTGTTGTTTGGAAACAACCTTCACTTTAGGTTGGGCGTCAGCGTTGTTTGAATTTCACGTCAATTTATAAAAATATGCATTCAGTGCAGACTCTACAATACTCATGTTTAGAAAAAAAAAAGTGTAGAATATTCTTACAGATATGATGGCAACTTAAGCAAAAGGCAGGCGTTTCCTATTAAGTGTCCTTCATATTGGAAGTGAACCGACTCTGACTTGAACACCACCCAATACTCACCTGGCTGACGACCACGAACACAGAAGTATGTATATTTTTCTATAAGAATGCAAACACTCCGGGCAGAAATATTTGAAGGAATCAGCATTGGATTTGCAATAGAAGAGATCCTTGTCCAATTTTCTGCTGTTCTTAGTAGTTATGGCATTTTAACTTTTCTGAATCCATTTTCTCAATTTCAAAGGAAATAAATAGCATTTGCCTTAATCCAACACAGGGTCATATTAGTATGATTGGAGAGTGTAAAAGGAGTTTATCAAGCCTGAGAGTTTCTCAAAGTACTCAAGACGGTTATGCTAAACTCCTGGGATAAGGCAAGATCTCTTCTGTCTCAGAGATCTGAAGTTTTCAGTGGGAAATAGAGGCAGACATTTCCAGGTAATGCTTATACTTTAGGAAGGAGGCTGGTCAGGCCCTGGCTTCCCGGTTTTTCTAGCTTACCCAGATTCCAAGTCAGTAGCTGTGACACAGGGTTTGTCATTTCGCTAGAGGACGGGCAAGGACAGGTTTCTTTCAGGGCTCCAAGCAATGCGAGAGCAAAGAGAAAGTGGAATGGAAAGCTGCCCGGCGGAACCCCCGCGGCGGCCTTGCAGGAGGACCAGCGTCCCGCAGGCCACGCTGTGGGCTCCGCCTGTACAGGCTGGGGGCTCCTCCCGGGAAACCCGCAGGGAGTGGGGGCTGCCACCAAACGGAATATTTTGAACCATGATGACTATAGACAAATAAGCTTAAACAGCTCTCAGGTCACAGAATACCTTTCCCTGACTAGAAAAAAAATAGCTATTTTGTCAGATGATGTCATATTTGTTATTTCCATATTGTTTAAATCCCATCCAGCTTTTAAGAACAATATCAAATGGTATTTTCCAAAAATCTATATTTTCCTCTGTTGAGGGGTATCCTACAGCTGGTGTTAAATGTTACTATTTTAGACTTTCTTAGGGATTCCTGCCCAGTTCACACATTTTCCTGGCCTGGGAAGGCTTTTCCCACCCAGGAGTGAAATCTCGGTCATGTCTGTAGTGTTTGATCCGAGCTCCATGCGGGGATCACAGGTCCAGAGGCAACTGTCTGACCCAAGAATGCCTCGAGCATCTCTCTCTCTGGAATCTGGGCTCTTTCTCCCTGGAATCCAACCCTGACTTATGGAGACGCCTGCCCCCTATGAGTGGACAAAGGGTATTTAAAAACGAAAAGCCTCTGTTGGTGAGAAACACTGGGCGGTACAGCAAGCGTTGGAATCACAGTGCCTCCAG